>NC_135865.1:20204410-20564410 GCF_031162955.1 Sander vitreus
TATATTCAGTTTTCAATGTCAAAACAAGGGAAAAATGGAGGACGTTTTGTCTATGCCCTCCTCAAAGTGCAATAGTCCTTCAATTTCATGACGAAGTCCTTTTCATTTTTCACAACAATGAATGTCACCTATACAGTATATGTGGAGAGGAACTGGTTAGTACATCTTCTTATACGTTCAAAGCTAAATAGAGCGGACCAATATGTCACCAGAAGACATTTCTAATGTTATAAAAAGGATCTTGTTATTGCTTTTTATAGCCTATGCAATTCTTTGAGTTCTAACATGAATCTTGGCTGACCTCACACTTTGACCTCCTGATAAAAAGGACAAGTGGGCGCCTGAATAGCTCAGTTGGTAGAACGGGGGCTCACATATAGAGGTTTACTCCTCGACGCAGCGGGCCAGGGTTTGACTCCGACCTGCGGCTCTTTGCTGCATGTCATTCCCTCCCTCTCTCCCCTTTCATGTATTAAGCTGTCCTGTCAAAATAAATGCCCCCCAAAAAAGAACAAGAGTAACTGACTGATAATCTATTTGAGATGAATACATAGGTAAAAATATTACCTATGTTAGATGTAATTTGCCTGTCACAATGTCTGTACCGAATATGACCCTATATCCTTAGATTCGGATAAGGAAAAACTCTCCAAAACACCTTTAACAGGAAAAAATAGTGTAGTAGAGTTAGCTGGTTCACCTTAATGGTAAATCCACCTCAAACCTGTTTAATTCTCAGGCTGTAAAAGACACTGTTCCTCCTCCCTTGGGCATGAGCTAATTTATGCTACTTAATGCATTGCATATACACTAGTATACTTTGAAACGTGTATATAAAAGTTGTTGTTTTTCTGCTATTCCTTCTGTGTTTTATGGGTCAAACACTGTCTGAGATGGTTAAATCCCATAACCCCTGGTCACATAAGGGAACCTCAAGAAGAGCAGCAGAGTAAGGATCCCTCTCTCAGGACAGACATACAGACAGACATGCATTAGATATCATATGTGGAGTAGACAAAAACTACAAATCACACTATGGGGAAGCAGATTGTTACATTATATGTGTATGAAGAATAAGATGTTGAGAAACTGCTTATCACAAAACAGTTTATATTTATATTTTATTCACTCTGCTGATTATCTTATTCAGAATGAGTCCAACAGTGAAAGAAGCTTTGATTGCTTCATTACTAAACTAATTAACAACCAGAACAGAAAACACACTAAAGCTCAGGCCTTAACTTCACAGCACTATTATGACAATGGATTATGTGTAGGATATTGTGGCGATGGCTCAGACCACAAAGAGTAAATTTGGAAATAGACTCAACCTTTGGTTGATACTCATCTGATGAAAGATTTGGTGTTGCCTCATGAGACATTGTCTAAAAATCAGTATGTGTCAGTGGGAAAAATGAATCAGATTCATGTCAAACTTGTTGACTTCAAAACTTGCATGCTTTCCTCATGTGTCCTCCGGCATGTATCTGTAGGTCATTTTTATGAACCCCTTTTTGATTACATCATTCTGCCAATAACCATCAATTTATCAAAAAATGAATATGTGCACTCTCTCCCTCTCTCTTTCTCTCTCTCTCTCTCACACCACACACACACACGCACACACACACACACACACACACACACACACACACACACACACACACACACACACAGATAGCTTGAGGCAGGCTATCCATTCTCATTAGTACCCTGTTGCAGTCGGCTGACGGTAAACTGAGCGTGTGCCAAAGTCATAAACGTACACACCCCTCCCGCCATTACCTCATAATTATGATATCACACAAGTGTCTCATAGTGATGACATCACGCCGCCAGATTCACGGTCTTGCCTTTTTTGATTACATTACATTACATTTGGCCAGTACATGCCAAAACCCGTATCTCTGAAAAGCCAAGGACAAAATGCAGACTGTGAGACAAAGTCCAGGCGGGAGAGTAATTACCAATTTTACTATTGAGATGAAAGCGTCTCTTTTGTCGTCCAGTTAGAAGAGCTAATTGGTAATTCTTGTTCGCACCCTGAGATAATGGTGTTGGCAAGTAAAGTTGTCATTACCTATAGCATGGAAATTTGCCAAAACCCTCACTGTATTTCACACAAATAATGAAGTCAATGGTCTTGACACACTGTCTATCCATTCATGTCCCTATATATATATTTGCTGACATACACCATTTTAATGCATCACTTAAAAATGATTGTTTAAAATGCCAATGTGTTTATTGAACATGTGCAAAATCAGCACTGCTTTAATGTGAAGTCCTTCAGAGCACATGAAATCACGGCGAGTCGTTTTAGTTTAGTTGAAAAATGACAGTTTTGACATAAAAGCATAGATCCATCATGGGAACAATTTCACTAAAAGACTGACTAGTTATTTTATGAAGCAGCTGGGTCAATCCATCTTTTGAGGTAAGTTAAAAGCTACACGCTGGGCTCTCAGCCGTCCGGTACCTGTCACTGATGTGTAGCCACTCTGCCTCCATTGATACAAACACCTTCATGTTTTTGCCTTTCTGTCTGTCCTCTGCTCTCATCCAGCATCTGCTTTTCTGTTCCAGGAATGATTCTCAGATTATGGAGTGTGAGAGAGGGCTGGAAAAGAAATGAAAATTATTAAAATGCAAAGCTGCTTATAAACACATCAAACCTCATGGTAAAATCATTCAGCATCCTTGATAAGAGGCGATGTGCAATACATGATGACAGATGTATTGCAATGTGACATGATGGAGAATGTATTTGTCTTTAGAAGGAATATAAAATAACCACAGATGGGTCACATCACATATACTGCAACACACACATGCGTGCACACAAAGACACTGTGTAATAGACTGTTCTTGTGTTTCACCCTCCACCTTGTAGATTTATATGGTATGAACATAATGACTTTGCTCCCAAATTACCCCACTATGCCTGTGAAATATCCAGATAATCTTTTAATGGCCCGAGTTGTCGACTGTCTCATTGCGTAGCTCATAAATCTGGGAGTGGAGAAAGCGCCCCTCAGCAGCTCTGGGTCCCCTCGACTACTTTGTGTCTGAAACTGGAGCCCTTCAAAGTGGAATGCTATCAGTGAAGAAGAGGAAACAGTGGGTCTTTGCTCTGTCCGAGAGATTCAATGATTTTTGAAAGTCCCAGGGGTGGACTACTATACTACGGCTACTACTACTAGAAAGTGTACAGAACAGAATCCATTTATGCTCCACATTTTAGGTAGGCCTGAACTTTTACATAAATAGCCCAAAATCACAAATTTTTCCATCTCTACAACATGAACACCTTCTACCCTTGGATGGTCAACTCATGTACGTAAAAACTCAACAATTATTTTTAAATGAAAGAGAAGAATGAGAAGAGCAAGAACAGACATAAGCCCTGTCTGAGGATGGACAGACATGAGTTGTATATACAGAGTAGACAGAAGTAGCAGTAGTAGAATTATATTATGCAGAATAATTAAATAAATAAATTACGTAACACATCATATTAAAGTGAGCCTATGTATTTTTTGGGAAACAGTGTATCTATGTGTCTTTTCTTTGCCACGAGTGACAACAAGAGGATAATGGTAAAGGCTTAAAGAATAAGTTTGACATTTTGGATAATGTGGGTGTATTGGCTTTTTTTTTGCCATAAGTTAGATAAGAATATTGATACCACTCTCAGAGCTGTACGATAAATATGAAGCTCCAGTGGTTGCCTGGCAACCTCACAATGGAAAAGACTCCTGCTCGTTCTCTTAATATACCCATGCTCCTGCTACATAACCCTCGTAAAAAAACTTGTCATTTTTTGAATTCTTTGGTACTGATCAAACAAATGAGATACGTGTTAATCAGCAAACTTTAGAGGTGCTGGTAGACAGATTCTTTTACCACTGGACAGAGCCATGCTAGCCGTTTCCAGTCTTTGTGCTAAGCTAAGCTAAGCTAAGCTAACCAGCTGCTGGCGGTAGCTACATATACCATTTAACTGACAAGAGCTCTTCACCAAAATGTCAAACTATTCCTTTAAACTTAGTGTAACAGTAGCACAAGTGGAGAAGTGCCATTAAGTTAGCCTAGCTTAGTTAATTAAATTCATTTTTGAAAGCTTTTGAGTGAAACTTTTCATTTGCACAACAATAAATACACTGGTCCTTAAGAGAAGCGCCGTTATAGTAGCACAGTCTCATAACTATCTGGTTCTGGTGCTCATCCCCTGACGTGACCCAACCTTAGAGAGAAGAAGCACAGAGAAGTGGCCTGGAATTCTGGGGTCTCATAAATAAACAAATAAACACATTTCATACACAGAGTACTTATTCTAATTACAGCCCTAGACATGTGCTGAGCAGCCTCTAATTTCTCTCTGAGCAGAGAGACTTGCGGAGCCGTCTGCGGCAGACCAGCAGTCGGCAGATGTAATTACCACATCATCTCTTGTCCCTGGTACAGTGAGGGAGAGGGAGGGAGAGAGGGACACAGAGAGAGAGATTGATCCTAGTAAACAATAATTAGGGTTGGGGATGGTGTATTGTGGGACATCTACTCGGCGGGACAGAGTAAAGAGAGGGAAAGAGAAGGAAGAGAGGAGACAGACAGGGATCATGGGCAGATGAAAGCCTCTGGGACAGACCCCCCCCCCCCTTCCACATCAGTGTTTCAGTTTCAATTTGTAAAACATTTTTTCGATTATTAAACACATTTTTTTGTCTTTATATCTTCAAATTGCTTATTTTGTCCAACCAACAATTGTTGTAACCCCAAATATATTCAATTATCAATCATATAAAACTGAAAAGCTACAAATCATCACATTTGACAAACTGGAATTAGTGAATCTTTGGTATTTTTGCTTGATAAATAAGCATTAGACATAACATATATATAGATAGATATAAAATAACTGGTGATTACTTTTCTGCAGTTTTTTTTGCAAGTCATTTTAGCCCTATAGCGCCATGATTAATACATTGTGAGTTGTCCAAAAACAGAAGTGAAAAATACACAATAAAGAGATGTGCAAATTTCAATCACTAAAAAGCAGCCAACGCCTAATTGGGAAACAATACAGAGAAGTCTTGGTAGTACAATATTCCTATCAGTTTTAAACAAACAAGTTCTGTTAACATTCAGTGTTCCTCACCAAATTGTGCGCATTTCTGTGCATTGTGTGTATGATGGAGGTCTAACAAACGTGTTGAATGCATTTTTGTCTCATAAAAACGCTGATGTTTTTGAAAAATCTGAAAACTGATTTGTTTCGTCTGTGTTTGCTATCTTGTAGTCTTCTTCTCCCCTGCAATTTAATGGGCCACTGCTACGTTTTTGGGCACATAATCATCACCTGCAATCAGTGGAATAGTGTGAAACCATTGGCAGGAATGTATATTGTGTGACTCGCGTCCTAAATGCTTTGCATGAGATGCACACAAAACGGGAACCCACTCATCAAAACATTGCTTTGTAGCACTACTTTTGTTCTTTTATAACATCTGACTCCAACATCAGAGTCACGCAACAGTAAATCCATAAAACAACAGAATCGCTCTGTGTTGTTTTCTCCTATACTAAAATAGTTACCTTTAAAATGTAACTCAAATGTGTACTTAAGTACTGTAGCAAATGGATATTGTGACTTTTACAAAAACGTTAAATAAAAATCCATATATTTTCACATTTCTACACCAAGCACAGTTTATATTCAAGCCATTCTCTGGCTTTAGGGAGTGGGGAATTACCACATTTAACCAGAGGCCTTACACAGAGCAACTGATGCTGGGAATAAGGAGTCACCATCCTGTGGGGTGAAGAGAAATAAGACTTTACGGGAAGGAATATCTCTCCAGTGAGAGGACTGGCGAAGAACATTAAGTGTGTGTGTGTGTGTGTGGCATGTGTGCTAAAACTCAGACATTACAAACATGCATGCGGGAATAGCATTTCGGTGATTCTTGCATTCCCGACATTCCTTCCTGTGAATTTCCAGTCAGCTTGAGGCTCACTGTTCCAGAGCTCTGACATCACAAGGGGGTTCCACTCTGCCTTCCACATTCTGCCTCCTGCTCTCTCACAATCCCACCCATATTTGGAAGTGAGAGGAAGGGAATCCCAGATGATGACTCAAAGGCTTCGGCTGCCAGTGGGAATTCTCTCCACATCTGTTTTTTTGTATGTGTGTGTGTGTGTATGTGTGTGCATGTTGAGTATTAATGTGTACATTACCTCCTTGAGCTGAAGATCTACAAGGAATTCAAAATGTGGCTTTAACAGCTGTGTGAAATAACAGCCTATGCCTGTATCTATACAGGAAAAAAGTGGCACCCTGGGTGATGTTATCTTTCTATTTATAACTTGCTTCTCTTGGCAGCCACGGCAGTTAAAAAATGTGAATATGTATACTCTTGAAATCAGCTCTTTTTATTCTATAAATCCTAAAGATAAAGGATGAAGTGGGTAAAACACTGCCTTGGTAACGCACAGCACATGCTGGTGACATGACAGCTTGAGGCTGAGTCGATATGTAAGCTGTAACCAGTTACCCTGCATTGGACCACCACAAATGAGGCCACAGAGATAGATAGGACCACGGAGCGGTTCAATGTGCTCAGCAGAGTGTGACCAACCGTCTACCGCCTGCTGGCTGCAATAAACTCCTACCTCCACTGAGAAGTTTATTAGAATCATCTTATTTCTAACAAGAAATAGCAAGCTCAAAAATGAATTACATAGGGAAGAAGAAAGAAGAGCTTGAGGGGAGATAGACAGAACAGGCTTTGGTTGTGTTGAATTTCTCTCTGATGTATGATGGATGAAGATTTGGGTGAGAGGAAAGGGGTCTCTGACTCAGGGTCTACGAAGCCATATCGGGGCCTAAATTTAGACTCACTTTGTTCTCGTCTGCATGCTGGTGACAGAGGACTCGGCTCTCTGGGGCTGTCTGTGGTCCAGCGTATCAGAAAGGCCGCTGTTGTTCTCCCTGGCAGTCAGAAACACAGACGTTCCCTTAAGCAGCCTAAAAAGAAAGAAAGCTTTCATGGAATATTCTGTTTAGCCGCACAGACTGTTGTGTATGTATGACACTCCCGGGACCCATAAAACAAGTCATTCACAGACAATATCTCACCCACGGTCTCTTTGCCACAGACTACAGCAACATAAATCTAACGGATTTTAAGGAGGAGACAGTGTTCAAAGGGTTTAGAGCATGTGTTGTGCAAATCTGTGCAAATGGGCCTGCAACGCAACATTTTCAAATGAACCAAAAAAAAAAAAAAGGAAATAAAGTAATACAAGACTAAATAAACTGCAGAAAAATGTGACATGACAATAAGTAAGTCAGAGAAACATTAAGCGATAAGTCACCCTGAGTAGGCTCTAGCTTTCCTCTACGTCATGCTGCTCCCCACAGAGACACTGTATTGGCGATGTTAAAAAGCTCAAGTCAACCAGCACACAAATCCCTCCTTTCCTCAAAAAACAAGCTAATTAAAAACCTGTTAATGGGCTGTGCTGTGAGTGTCTTTAGGAGAGAGGGAAATCAACAGCTCAAAAAAGCTATACAAACATATCAGAGGGACCCCGAAACAGTCTAACAAATTAATGACACAGCTGTAGTCATCTAATGATGATGAAAACACAAACAAGCATTCTACACATCCTCATTTGAGCATGCACATAAACAGTGCAAGAAGGAGGAACAAAAAAAAACAAGTGACTCACTGAAAACCAACTGGGACACACACAGTGTCATATCCTGAGAGAGAGTGTGAGAGATGCCCTCCTCTTAGTGAAGGACATATGTATCCCCCAATCTGTTGTGTGCCAGTGTGCCAAAGGACAACTGGTCACCAAACAACCTGCAACTGAGAGCAGAGACCATTGGCTCTCTGTGAAGACCACTAAACCATCATTTTTTAAATATCAGCTAAGTGAGGAGTGGGGAGGTAAACTGTGTAAGACAAACCTCAAATGTTACCATGTAATTGTTATGAAAGCTGTTGAACGACCTCTAGCGGCGTTACTTAAGAACTGCACGTTAACACGACGTCACCACGGAAAGTTCCACTGCATAAAAAAAAACAGGGTGAATTAAAAGTCTAAAACGCGAACTTTTTCGCTTAATTGTGAGCTTGTTTCGACGCCGGGATATTTATTTGCTTTTAAAAACGTGTTTGGTAATGCTTGTTTTAAAAAAAGATAAAGAAAATGAGACGACGGCTTGTTTTCTCCTGTGAGACGAACGCAGCAGAAATTGCTCCGAGAGAGAGGCGCCTTTTCTGAGCTCATGTTGTCAGGCAAAAAGTAGCCGTCACGTTCAGTAGGCCGAAACTGTTTTTAGCCCAAATAAGCATTCATTTCAGATCAGTATCAAACCACGTCAACATACATCCATTCCGTTAAGCTGAATACAACATGGCTACTAAAAAGAAGCAAACGCCTAATTTACAAAATGATAGTTGGGTTGTCATTGCTGCAGGTAGGTGAAGCAGTTTGAGCTAACTAGCTTGCACGTAGGAAACCACAACAAAGTGATTAACGTTAGACGTTGATAACTGTCAGCTATATGCTAGCACGCCAATAACTTCAAGCCACATATCACAGGAAATAACGCGTTATTTCTATGTTAGCTAGTTATTTACTTTGTTACTACAAAATCAACGTTAACGTTAGTCATTAGTGATTCAATTATTATTCACTTTGCAGAGTCGTTGTCACATTGACATGCAGCTAGCCAGTGATCATTTCCCACAGTACACAGTGATGTTCTCAATAGATTAGCTACACCTTTAACGTTAGTTAATATGTATTACTTTTGTTTTGGTGTCTACAGACTCTGTCATCGACACACAGAAGAACGACCGTGACCCAGCTTTTGTGAGACTGAGGAATCCCGCTACAGGTCTATAATTTTCTTTTATTGTCATACATCTAATTAGGGCTGAATTTTAATTATCGTCAGGTCTATAAATTGTCAGAAGATAGTGAAAAATGTCTATTTTAACTTTCCAAACCCCGAGATGACGTCTTCAAATAACTTGTTTGGTCCAACCGTCAGCCATAAACCTCAGTTTACTATCATAGCTTATGGAAATCAGCAAATATTCACATTTGAGTTGAAAATAATGGAATTTGAAGTATTTCTCTTTATTAATGTAGTTAAATGATTGGTTGTTCCTGTGGAGTTTTGACCTCTAGTAGTGCTATGGAGCTGTGCTTCTCTGAGTTGGTCCCTGTTTTATTTTTCTTGTGCAAATGTTTTAAATGCGAATGCATTTCCTTCCTGTGATTCCCTAACCAGGGGTACTTGTACCCAAGAGGGAACTTCTGCAGTTGCATCTGGCAGGGCTGGGGGTACCTCAAACCAAAAAGGTTGGGAACCACTGAGTTAGAACCCAAGGATAGAGACAGTGCGCTTTGATGTGTAGGGTTGGGCATCGTTTTGATTTTAACGATTCTGATTCCAATTCCGATTCTTCCTTTCGATTCCGGTTCTTATCGATTCTCGATTCCGATTCTTTAAGAGGTGGAGTTGAAACGGGTTACATGCCTATTTCCACAAATATGAGGAAAGTTTTATTTTGAGTCAATGGAGGTTTGCAGTTTTACCGGGCTTTTTCAACGTAAAATAAAGCCCCACTAGAGCGCTGCTTACTGTGCTCCATGGCTGCAACACAACAAGCGCCTGGCCGCTACGGAAACCAAAACTTGCACATATTAAATTGGGAAGTGATGATCGGATATCAAACCAAATCGTCTAAATGATTCCAAACGATTCCAATAAAGAAACGATTCCAAGTAGGAATCGGTTCTCGATGCCCAACCCTGTTGATGAGTAATACTGGATGTAAACATAACTTGTTTGTTTACCAGAAAACTTCACAGGGCACCTTTAATCGATGATCAAATTTGTTGCAGATCAGTAATGAAAATGATTGTTAGTTGCAGCACTAACAACACTGTATTAACATAAAGTCAAAATATGACAAAAGGGGTGCCCGGATAGCTCAGTTGGTAGAGCGGGCACCCATATACAGAGGTTTACTCCTCGACGCAACGGGCCAGGGTTTGACTCCGACCTGCGGCCCTTTGCTGCATGTCATTCCCCCCCTCTCTCCCCTTTCATGTCTTCATCTGTCCTGTCAAATAAAGGCCTAAAAATGGCAAAAAAAAAGAAAATATGACAAAAGCCAAACATGAGGATGTGTATAACATTAAACCAGAGGCCTTATACTGTGGCAGTGAACCTAACACAGTTCCTCTTTTTTTATCCTGCAGATGCAGCATCTCTGTATATGCTGAGTAGTGGTGATGTACAGCTGTACGAGGTCAAAGCATTTGAAGAGGATTTCCACTCCTGGTTTGTTGGCCAAACTGTACAGAGAGGTTGGTCTCATTGATCATTACAGTGTAAACTCTGAAGCGGACGCTGCTACAATAGTGGCTCACATTACCTTTAGTCCCCATTAGCAGTATTTCTCAGCTGTAGAAGAGTTTTTGCAATCAGCACTTATAGCAGCTTTGGATCAACTAACAGAGCTCCAAAGAAGCTAAATCATCAATGGAGAAACAGCAGGTGCATTGGTCATAAAAACTGAAAAACAATATTTAACATGTCCAGAGGAACAGTGTCAAGCACAGACAAACATCAAGAAAGAGGAACTGCTTTTAAGTTAAAACTAACCATCAGGTGTGTGATCAACCAACAGGTTCACATAATGCAAACTGGTATGCAATCTAATGTTGATTGAAAGTTCAAGTTGTTTGTCATAAAGGTAATGCTGTTTTTAACAGATGGAAGACTTCTCTTTGTAACACCAATGGATCCTCTCTATCTCATTTTGCCCTATTTGATAAAATCTGGCAAAGAGGTAAGAAACTGAAATCAGCGTTGATCTCACATGGGTTGTTCCAGTGATGTTTTCATGCTGATCATTGTGGTGTAATGCAGTCTTGTTCTGCCCCTCGACAAACCTGCCCGAGCGAAGGATTTGACTCCCACTAGAGTCTGATTTACAGTGTATTTTTTAAACTTAATATATACTAACATTTCTAAATATACAGGTAATTAAATGCATGTTGGGGCTCCAGCATGCTAATGAATTAATCTCAATCAGCTGTAGAAGGGTGACGAGTTAATTTACATATTCATGTTGATTTAGTTACTTATCATTTTTTTATACCTTTGATGAAAGTGCAAGAGTTATCATTTCAATCAGGAGAGACTTTCGTTGCAGATATGCAAAGGTTTATTGTACATATGCCTAATGAAATGTACAGAGTCTTTGGAGATTAGACTCCATCGTTGAAAGTAATTTTTAAAGGGGTAGAGAAACAGGACATATCCCCCGATGGAGTCTAGACACTGGTGGTGGCGGTGAAGGAGCCCGAAGACCAGACTGAAGGAGTCGACGGAGCGTTCTGCTGGAGGAAGACCCAAGGTGACGATGACTGGAGGAGGAGGGTTGCACGCTTTGCCTGAAGTGACAGCTGACGCAGCAGGGAGAGAAACAGATTTAAAGCAGGGATGTAAATGCTGTGATTGGCTCGTGAAATTCATGGCCGATTCTGAATGGTTTAACTGAAAAGTGAACGCCTCTAAACAGCTGATTTGTTTTAGGAAGAGAGAGGGGTGATTGGAGTTATTTGAAGTCTTCCTGAAAGAATTTACGCTGAGCTCCATTAGATTGTGATGCTTGTGTTTATTGCGACACAGGACTCGATGCATTATCACTGCTTCTTATATAGCCTGACTACTAATACTAAATAGGTTTACCTCTTTATTCAGCCTCTATTAAAAAAAGTCCAGAACCTTGCAAAAATATTGTTTGCATGTTATCCGTGGCTAAATAAGATCAATAAATACAGTATATCTCTCTCTATACATCCAGTACTGGTGAGTACATGTACTGATAGGTCCACAATGTGTTTAACTTGGCTTAGCACAAACAGGTGAAGCTGGGGAAGTAGCAAGCTGAGGTGTTGGATACAATATAGTTATAATTGGATACACTATAGTTATAATTACACTTTCTGGTTTATGTGTTGGAAATATTTTATTTTATTTTTACCAACAACAACGGGTGGCAACATTTCAAAAGCCCCGTCTTCATAATGACGTTGCCAGGTTGCACTATAATATTTCACCTCAAAGTGCCAGATTGGTAATGGGTTTTCACCGTTTTATCGGTGTTTTTTTTGCCCCCAACGGCTCTTTCCAGGCAGCGCTGCCTGGAAGGCACTAGGATTATTCAGGAGCAGTTGGGGGCAAAAAACACCATTGAGCGTTTTCACCTGTGCTCACATAGTGTGCCTGGCTACACCTGCTGGAGCTGGAGATGCTGTGCATAAATGGCTCCACCTGTACATCTCCTTCAAGAATGTCTAGTTTTAGATTTAGTTTATGCAAGTCATATAAACAAAGTCCAGCATGTATGTAAGACTGATTTTAATATTGTCAGAAGATGTTAGCTCTGTACTGGAGTCTCAGCAGACGTCATCGCAAATACAAATTAAGAGTGGTGGCCATCGCACCATATCAGTTGACACTAGGGCAGCAGTATCGTGCCTCTGATAGCATAGCAGTTTATCAATGAATGTAAATAGAACTTTCATAATTTCCGATTTCTAACTTGTCATGTAATTTGTTGTTCAGGGGAAGTTCCAGCCTGTGGATCAAGTTGTGATGGATGAGGAATTCCCAGCTTGCTCAAGGCTGCTGAGCTGCACACGTTCCCTAGCCTTCCTGCACCACATTGCCGAGGAAAAAGGTGACGTTTATTTTCGAAAGCTAATACTGTATATCTCAACTATTATGCGGATTGCGTTGTTTAAATGCTGTGTTTCATACTTCCAGAGGTGGGGAAACTGAAGTTCCATCGATACAATCAAGAGAAGACGATGAATTGGTTGAAGAAAAAGGTACTCTAATCAACTCCTCACAACTATTTTATATGAAATTCAAGTTGGTTTTACACCGAGGCATTGCATACAGTTTTCTTTTACCTGTTGGTGTAGGTGGAGAGGACAGTCACTACGCTCAAGGCAAGAAGTATCTCTGTGGGAGAAGGAGTCAAATCCATAACATACATCAGAGTAAAGTCAGAGACAGACTACCATGAGGGTAAGTCGCTCCAACTTCAGCCCACTTCACTTGTTTAAGAGAAATCCCATCTTGTTACTGTGTAAAATTCCAGTCTCACCTTCCTATGAAAAGACCAGCAGCAGATAGGATGTTCACCAATAGATGGCAGTAATATTGCACAGTTTGTATCTATGGGTTATGATCCTATTAAAAACATTTCCCCAATCTCAAACTATAGAAAAGTTAAAGTAGGATTATATTGTCATTGTTTATTATACAGAGGACTACCTACGCTATGCTCATGGCCTGATATCCCAGTACCTCAGTGAAGACCTGAGCAAAGCCCTGCTCAACCACTTGCAGTAAGTTCAGACATCCAACACTTGCAAAGCGCTGATCAAGTGGTGATCATGGAGATCAAGCATACATCTTATAATTCTGCTCCACAGGTTACCAGAGCTCACAAGCCCAAAGGAGACAGAACCTCCTTCCAAGGTATGTTTGTGTCTCTCTAAGACGCGAGTGAAGTCTATATAGCAAATCCTCTTCCCTTTCTGCATACTGTCAAAACCACCGTGCATGTTTTCTGTAGTCCTCCACCTCATTTTTAACATTGTTGCATTGTGCTTTGTGTGTTTTTAACCTGGGTTGTAAGAGCTTTTGAATCAACAGCGTGACATTATTCTAGCTCGTAGCGGTGTGTGTTTCAGTGGTAAAAGGTTTCGGTGCTCTTTGTCATAAAAAGCTTGTCTTACTTCCTCATTTGGCAGAAGCGGAAACTTTCAGACAAACCGGTGGAGGCCGGGGAGGACTACACCAAATTCAACAGTGCAGACTTTGTGCGGAAAGTGAGTGTATACAGAGCAGTCTGCCTGAATAGACCAATCAATTATTGGAGGAATCTGTGGCTTTTATTTATATCATGATGACTTACGGTCATGCCTTTGCTTTCATCTCTGGAGTCTCTTTTTTTGTTGAAGACCTTGAGTGATTGTCTTGTTTGTTGAATGCTTACTTTAAGCTTTGTCTGTAGAGTATACCAGCCGTATACACACGTTTTTTTTCTCAGTTTGAATTAAAGTCCATGATATGTAATGAACTTCCTTCTTTTTCTGTGCAAAGGTGTTGAGTTATATTGATTTTTCTTCTTTTTTTTTTTTTTTTTCCCTTATTCCAGCCGTCCAAGAAGATGACTGCAGCTCAGAAATCGCTGGCTAAGGTGGACAAGACTGGCATGAAGACTATGTCATCCTTCTTCAGCCCCAAGGCCAAAGCAGAAAAGAAATGAATGTTGTAGTTTCTGGTTTTGTATCTGAAACATTTGTAATAAAGAAAATGTATTCTACAAATGATTTTTATTGAGAAGGGGAAGAAATAATAGCAAAATAATTGAGCTAAGAAATGGCTTTAAGGGCCAGCTTTACCAATAGTCCTTTATACTTATACTACGATTTTACAAATATCTCAAATCCCAGGCAAATGAATCCAAAAATGTCCATATTGCAAGATACCAAAAGGTTAAGTCACAAAATGTGTTTTATTTTATTTTTATGTAATAGGGTGAATTGACCCATTATATTTAAGACCATTTTAACTTTTTCAACAGTAAGCATAATAACCTTAGCTGGTTTTGAACTTTTCAGTCAATTCAGCCCTGGGACTTGCTTTTAAGATCTCCTCAATTAAATGAAACAGGCATTCCTGCAGTACAGGAGTATGTTTATTGCTGTGAAGGACATTGTTGCAATTTACGGTTGGCTTCGATACCTCGATTGAGCGCAGTCTCTCCGCAGGTCTGAACCATAAACTCTACTCAACCTAATTTTCATACCCATCACACAATTTTATATAACATATACTTCTCTTATTTCATTCAGTTCAAAAGCACATTTGAAAGAAATGCTATTATTAACAGATGGGTTGGTGAAAGAATTTGTATTACAGACTATGCTGAAAACATCATCCAAGTAATATTCTCCCATTTAATGCGGCATCCAATTGATACATATGAATCAGATATTGATGTTTATATTAATCTGAACCGGTTTAGAATATACCTGAAACAAATAATACTGGATACGCCTTTTTCACAGAAGACATTTTGTCGCAAACTAGAGAATGCTGGAAATTGAAAAGCTGACACTTGCTGGCTATAAAAGTTAAATTCTACCAATAATGTATGAAATATGTAGAATATTTTAAGCTTTGTTAACCTATGGCTAATGATGGCTGAATTCCATTAGGCTGCTTCAGTTCGGTCTGGTTTTTTGTCACGCTGTCATGACTTACTGGGACACTTGAATAGATGGAGACATTGTTAATATAATTAACACTTGTGGCTTTCTAACTAAGTCAAAATGTCTGCTGTGAAAAAAAGGAATTAACTTGACGTCATCGACTAGACAGGTTTTTTTTTATTCATTGTTTTACATTTGCTTTATTAAAATTCCTTCTAAATATTTTATGTAAGTATTAATTGTCCGGATGGAGTTTTAGCAGAGCATGGTGTATGGCAGCAGAGTGGCAGTGCTGGTGGTTTCAAATGTCTTATCAAGCTTCACTGCTTTTTTAATTTGGGCTTGAAGCGCAGAGTCTGGAATGCACTCTCCACCACTTTGGGCAGATGGATTGGGTTCCTCTGCAGCCGCAGTCTGCTGCTCGTGGACCCGCTCTGGTTTTTCTTCTTTGGGGCGCTTTCATTGGCACACTCATAAACTGCTTTCGGCTTGGAGTCATCTGCGACCCGAGGAACCCGCAAGACCCAGTTAGAGTGGAGGTCGTGTTCGGCCGAGCTGGAGGCCACTGTGGGAGTGAAGAGTAGAGAGCAGTGGAGAACCTGTTGAGGCTGAATGCTGTTATGTTGAGACCAGTAACTTTCACTCCTGGACCTTAAGACCCACAAGTATTTTCACTAAAGCAGCGGCCGTTTGAATGAGATTAAGAAGCTGGTGTAGATAACTAGCTGGCCCCAAAGAGCTGGGATAATATAGAAAGAATTATCTTACAAATGATTGCTGGTTTTCCCAATCCTTAACCACACATGACCTTTACCAGTCGATGTCAAAGTGGTGGAAGGACAGAGCAGAAAAAGCTCAGGTGTAATCAATAGCACAAATAATGGCTGCATTCAATTCAGGCTGCCAGTTCAGCTCTGTGTTGCATGCTGACTTACTTGGACAAATTGAGCCCTCATTAACATTAATAGTGACAACTGTGCTTTTCTTGCAAAGACGAGGCAAAACGTCTGCTTTTGAAAAATAATTAAAAGTAGTGATATTTTAACAATGTTAGAAAGTCCCATTACAAGGTATGGAAGTAATTGCACTACTTAAGTATCACAAATAAAGGACTTGTGAAAAGTGGCCTCTTTGAGAGTGTTATGAATTATTGATACATTAACTGTAAGCAGCATTTTAATGTTGTAGCTGGTCCAGGTGGAATTACATCTTACTACAATACCGCTACAAACAACTGCCACTACCACTAGTACTACTGTGTAGCCTAATATAGAGCAATTGTAATAATATACATTACTTGAACTTAACATGTAAAAACCGCAACCAAGAAGGTAACAACTGCCTAATAAAAGAAGTGAAATGCACAACATTTATAAACATTAATATGTTGCGGGTTGTGTTTGTAATGAATAAGTTTAAACACCACACAATATACAGTATAAGTGACTAAGTAAATAGGTGAAAACATCTGTGTGGGTGTACCATGGATGTGTAGGGGCTTTAAGCTCAGTACTTGAGTGAATGTCCATCTCTGACCAGAACCTTAAGTCAAAATAGCAATACAGCAAATACTGTTTAGTAAAAGTCTTGCATTTAAATTATTAATTAAAAGTCAGTAAGTAGTATCTGCAAAACATGCCTAAAGCATTATTGTCTCTTATTTTGTTGGATTATAATTGTTGATGGATTAATGTGTAAGCAATGTTTTAATGCAACTAGTAAAGTTAGATCTAATTGTATCCACTTTATATACTGGTGGGTAGTTTATTTTGTATGTACAATCTAAATGTAGTGGACTAGAAGTTAAGTAGTATAAGATGGAAATACCAGAGTAAAGTGCAAATACATCATCTGTATATAATCAAGTAGTTCTCGAGTTCAGTGCGGTTACTTGGCACCCTGGATCATCTCTAATCTCAACTGGTGGAAGAAAGATCCCTTGGAAAGATCCATTACTTAAGTAAACGCGGGTTAATATTATCAGCAAAATGTAGTAAATGTAATTTGCTAATTATGCACTTACACTAACACAGCTGGTCACAGAAATGTTGTATAACTACTTTATATATTGTTGGGGTGTTGTGGCCTATATCTTTTGTGTGTAAAATCTTACAATACTTGAGTAAATCTACTTAGCTGCTTTCCACCATTGTCTAACCCTAAATTAAACACAACAGTTTTCAGCGTCATAGCTATATTTAGTAGGTCCTAAATTCCAGCATCATTACAGTTAAAGAGGATTTCAATCACTCACCTATGAAGTCCACATCTGCGTTTCCATCATCCATATACTGTTTGCGCAGAGGTTCACTGTCGCAGTCTGCGATGACTGCATCAAAGAACTGCAAAGTGTCCTCCTCGTTGGGGACTGGAAGGGCAGAGGGTTTGGCTCTTGATATCTGTGGTTAAAAAATGGGAGAACATTTGCCTTTGATATTGCTTACCATGTGCTCTGGGATAGATGATCTAAGCTTACCAGTTCTTCCTTTGTAGGCCGCGGGGGTGCAGGCTTCTTCTTGGAGGACACTGTGGCCTTGGTGTCATTACTTTTCAAGTCAATTACACTCTTTGTGTATTGCCGTCTCAAAGCCACAAGTGCTTCCAGGTACTCCAGGCAGTTCTGATTCTGCGAGTAAAGCCAAATCCTGTCCTCTTGTCTCTGATAATAGTAAAAGGTCGACTCAATGCTCACTGTACTTTTGCTCCGTTTCAAAGTTGACCCCACGGCTGCCTGAGTTTTCTCTCCCACCACGAGCATGGAGGTGCTGCGGACGAGCCTGACAGTGCAGGCTTTGTGGTAGTCCTGCTCGGACCGAAACCCTCCACCACCACCACCACCACCACCACCATCCAGCCCTCTGTGTCCGTGATGGTTGGGACGGAACACATTATTAATCTTCCTGAACATTCCTCTAAACGCTGTCTTTCAAGGTTACAGACTTATCCTTAGATTCCTCAGTGTTTGTGAAGCATCTATCCATAGTTGTCTCTTCAAACCAGCCAAGATGTCTCAGAACAAGCAAACAACAATGCTTTTAAATTTGACAGGAGCCGTTCACTGTTGCCATTCGCTGTCCAGGGTGCTGGAATTGCCAAATGGCTGCTCTCTCGTGACGCAAGAGCAAAAGCATGTCTGAGTCTCTTGTCTAACCTGATCTCAACTCATCTTCAATGTTATCGGGTGTTGCTAAGCAGCATTGCTGTAGCAACGGATCGGTAACTCTACACTTTGGGCTACCGTTACTACTTAGCAGCGGGCCTGTGTCAGATATCCTGACTCATATGAGACTTAGTAAACAAAATAACAGCAAGCAATCCAAGAAACTCTGGACCTGTAGTTTCACTGCTTGTGAATGTGAATCCACCTCTCAATAAACCATGTGTTAGACAATACACGGGATCTTAGAAAAGAACATATGATAGGTTAAACTGCGAGTGGGTTAAACGAAGACAATTTTTGAGTTTATATGAAAAGGCTCTAAAATCAAAATAACTAATACACTAGTATGAACGACCTGGGAATTGTTACAAACTCCATAAGTTATATGATGTTGACTTATGTCTAGGTTTCCTCGCCTAATTAATAATAAAACATCTTCTCTCGTGTTTCATGGGCTTCTATTGTTGGACTTCCCTGCTGCAAGCAGAGGAAGTCTGAATACAAGAGTCTTAACTGAAGATAAGATTCATACAAAAGTTTCTTCCAACAAACACTCATAGATTTGTGATTAGTGCAAGCAAAACACTTGAAAGCTCTGGCCTGGAAAAGAACAGGCCTAGTATTGGCCAATGGCTAATGGAAATGCCTTCTTGTCTCTTCATGCTGTTGAGACTCTCTGTTGTTTTGTTTGAGAGGTTTCTTTTTTTATTAATTTATTACATTATTACATTCGGAATTCGTTACAGCCCTACTGTGAACCTTAAGACATACATGCTATCAAACATCTTTATCAACCACCTAGTAATATTAGGAAATACCTTAATTAACAAGTAAACCCTTAGTTGATGTTATCAAGAGACGTTTGTTGACAATGTTTACTATTGTATGACTAAGTGTTAAGTGATGCTTATTATTGTAATAATTAATGTATCTTACAAACCATTAAACAGTGAATCAATCAATACCTTAGTTAACATTAACATTAGTAAATGATAGTTAGACACTTTAGTTAGCTGTTATTTCCAGTTTAGGCTTATTAGTACATTAACTAATGTTAAAATAGACACCTTAGTTAACTGTTATTAACAGTTAGTCAAGGCGTATTACTCCATTAACTAATGGTAAAATACACACCTTAGTTAACTGTAATTAACAAATAGTTAAGGCATTAACTAATGGTAAAAGGTGCATCAATTAATACCTTAGTTAACATGAACAAACATGAACAGTGTTTATAAGTGTTTATTTGACACCTTATTTAACTGTAATTAATGGTTAATTAATGATTATTAATGCATTAAATGTATTTCACAACTGGTGAAATTAAAGGGGAACTACGCCCATTTTCAAAATTCATACATTTTATTCCTAAGGTCTTAGACAATCCAAATATATTAGTAAGCATGAACAACTCGCTCCCAAATCCCAAAACTAGAGTGCTAAGACTCAAATGTGTAATGTGTAGTAAGTCTGGAACTGCTCCATAGACAATTAATTGGAAAATATGTTATAGATGACACTGAGCACTCAGGGAAATGTTCTGAGTATATGTGTACATTTTCTGTTTCAGAACTGAGTACACTTCAATAGAATAAATTGGGTATAAAAAAGAAAATATACTTTCTGTGGGTCCGCAAAATCATTCTCCTATTCATCGTCTATGGAGCAGCTCCAGACTTTATACTTGATGACATTGAAAGTTTGAGACTTACTTCACTAATACCTGGCTTTGAGAGAGAGAGTAGCTCATGGTCACAAATATTGATTGGACTTTCCTAGATTTTTAATTTAGGTGGTGTTCCCCTTTAAGTAACACTCCAAGGTCTCAGGCAAATTTACTACAACAGCTACCGCATTTACTTAAACATGCTAAAGATTGGGCATGGTTTCAAGGAGTATATGATAAGTAGTGGTTACAAAACAGAGCATGAAGTCACACTTCTGCTTTTGGCTGCAGACAAAGTATACATGAGGAGCAAAGCTAGAAGCTCCAAACAGCAGTAATTGGACTAAAAAAGCTGACAGAGCGGTAACTTAACATTTGTGGTGTGACTTATCAGAAAACAAAAACAGGAATCAGCATCTGGCCACCTTCTGTTTTTCCGATAATTTTCATCATATTAATTATGACTTTCTTTTCTGCTTTTAACTTTACCTCAATCACACACCTGTTTCTTTTACAAGGAAACAAAACTGCGGTGGTTTCCTTTTAAAGCATATGCTGCATTCATGAGAATAAAACATCCGCCATTTCACTTCATTTGGCAAGAGGAAATACTAACGCAGATGTACATACATTGTTATGTAAGGCTGTAAAATAGATGTAATTTACAAAAGTAAGTAAGTAGGAACTGGAGGGCGTTATGCTAAGACTGTCTGTAACAATCCTTTGAAAATAAAAATAATATAATTGGCAGGATGATGAGTTGGAACATATTCATAATAACCCAGCTGCAGCATTATGTTAGAAATGGGAAGAAAAAGAGAACCTATCTTACATTCCCACTTCCTCTTGGGGTGGTACAAAACAACCCTTGCACATGAATGCACTCTTATTCATGTAGATCTTGAATCAAATACAGTATACACATTTGGTAGGGTGTATCGATAGAAAATGCAATGTTTCTAAGAAGTGCTTTTCTCTACTGTAATAAAGCCTGTGGAAGAACACCCTAAGGTGAAAGCTGACAAAGAGACTGTGATTCTGGTACGAGGTAGGAAGATGTTTGCTACAGAAGAGTGTGATTTATCTTTATGATTGTTATGAGTTAAGGTGCAGGTGCGGGTGCTTTCATAAAATCCTCCTTTGGACAAAGGTCTTTTTCTGTTTTGGGAATCAATGTGTTGACCTCCTTACCCACAGAACTCTAAATGGATCATGAATAGGATACTTTTACTCAGCTGAAACAGCTTTTAAGGGATGGGGGAGGGATAAGTGATGCAGTCATGAATTATCTGGTGTTTGTCATAGAATTGTATTGTAATTCTGTTGTATCATGTTTTGCGCTTTTGTGTTTTATTTGTATTTTTTGTTGAGTTTTGTGTATTCTTATTGTAAACTATCTAAAGCAATAAATGATGTGGCACAGTAGCCTATGTGGCATTGTTCCATGCTATATACAGTATGCATCCCTATATTAAGAATAAACATTAAATGAATAGATAAATCCATGCTGACAGTTGCATCTTATGCACGTTGAATACTGACATGCAGTGTGTTTTAATAAGTTGGCTAGCTTCTGAGAATGTGCTCTTTGTTGCAGCCATGCTTTGCGAAGGCAGATTGTTGAGCATGACTTATGGTGAGTTGGAGGAGCTGGATCCCCTTCCTCCTAAGAAAGCTCCCCAGAGTGCTTATGGGCTGCAGAGAGCAGCCGCTACCCTGGTGCCAGGCTCCATCAGACACACTCCACTTGTTCAGCACAATTCCCCTGAGCTGACAGGTTGTACGGACAACAGCAGCTATTCAGGGGAGTTGTACAATTCTCCGCTGCAGTCCTTGGATCTCCACGGAGCCCAGCCAGGCAGACAGATCTCTCCGGAGATAGAGATCCCAGCTCAGGCTCACTCAGTTGGTGATGCCCCTTTCTTGGTTCCCTCCTTTTGTCAGAGCATCTGCTTTAATTACAGCGACCTCCATATTGGAGGCGACCAAGTGCTGCCTCTCTCAACCAATGATGGTGAGCTCCGGCTCGGTACTGACACCCAGGCTGTAGGCCCTTTCCTCCATTCCTGTGATGTCCCCCCAGCTGTGGAGGATTCTCTCCCAGGACAGACATCTCAGGGTGGACTTCTGCATCCACTGAGGGGAAGTTCAAATCGCTGGAGACTGGGGAGTGCCCGTGATCGGAGCTTTTTGTTCCAGGGGCGTGAAGGTCCATTCTCCAACTCTCTTCTAAATCACTATCTGGAGCAGAAACTCTTGGATTTGTACCAGCAATACATGATGGAGAACATGGCCAGGCAAGGGGCCCCTGGTTCGGATTCAGACCAAGGCCCCATTTGCCCTCTGCTGGGCTCAGAGCTGATCCTGACCAGCCTAGACCAGATCACTCTGCAGTTGAGTCGGGAGGGGAACCTGGAGGCCGGCCTGGCCAAAGACATGGTCCTCAGCTGCCTGCTGCGGGTGGCTGGTGACATGCAGTCAAGTGAGATCAGCACTCCCTTTCTACAAATTTCAAATGAGGCATCCAGGGAGCAGCTCACAGAGAATAAAGAGGAGCAAACCCAGTGTCAAGAAACTCACTCATCCAATTCTCCTTCTCATTTTAGTTTTCTTTCCAAATAAGATGAAACTGAGAAAACTGATAAACTGAATTTCATTTTTTTCTTTTATAAGCTGTGGAGAGGATGGTGTTGAAAGCAAATTATGTATGTGGTTAATAATTACCTGAATATTCTGCTGTATAGTATGCAGTAATGCAAATGGTGTATGTTCATGTGGTGTGCTGTTGTTGCTGCAGTTTTCATTTTCTAAAGGACAATAAAGACAGGAACTGAAAATCGAAACCAAGAATGTTGTTTTTACATTCATCCTTTTCCCGATTAAATTTAAGACATGTAGTACGCACATGTGATATCATTTTGTGATATTACAACTAGATTGGAAGCTTGGTTCAATATACAACTTATTCAAGTGTCATGTGGAAATTTGAAACCCTCAGTGCACATACACTAAAGAATTACTTTTCCATTAAGTAGGATACATCTTGTGTCCAGTAGTTAAGCTTTTGATATATTTAAATAAAAGTGTGAAGGAGTATGTGCTTTTAAACTTTTTTAACCAGGATGTTTTTTGTGGTGGAAAAAAACATCTCAGACACAAATTATGAATTAAAGCCTCTTAAAACATGTCTGGAGTGGCTCTTTAAGTATGTATTTTACATACACTACAAAGACTTATGCAATCAGTTGATATTGTCCACTTAAACAAATAGTATAAAATGCCAAATCAGTTGCTTAGAAATATATATTGCTGTGCCCAAAGATATATTCCACAAATGTAAACATGTTGGTCATTTATGTTTATTCCCATGCTCTGCTGCAAATCTGCAGTTTAATAAACGTTCACAAGAGGGAAGCATTATCACCTAACTTATTAACCCCAATGACTTTGACACACACCTTCTGCTCCTCTATTTTCTTTTATTCCTCGCGTCCTCTACACTGTCTACCCCCCCTCCCTCACATAACATCCATCCATCCATCCATCCAGCTAATGCTTCCTATCATCTGCACCCTGCTAATCTATGATGTCATCAGGACTGGGTTGTAAATCTGTAGCACGCAGGCAGTCGGGCACTGTGTCTGATACTGATTCCTCTACGGTGTAAACAAAATACAAGCTTGAGATAAGGTTATCTACACTGCATGATTTATTTTGGGGAAATATTACACAGGCACAAATGGGAAACTCATTGCAGCAGAGCTGCAAACCGATAGATTTGCACACTTGCAAACATGTTATTTTTCATGTTTCCCCTATTGAAAGTGCTTTGAAAGACCTGCGACTTCATTCCAGCTCAGTGCAGCCGTGGCCTTCTGAGCCAGTGTTTGATCAGCTTCCTTGTTTCCTGTCCAAACAGAGAGCCACAGGAGGAAACTGTGTTTACCGAGCTGAGCGCCGCAGTCGGAGCCCTGTGAAGTCTCAAGGCCGTAGAGACACATGTTTGGTATTTCTGCTTCTATCCGGATTGAACATTCCAGGTACAAGGAACCGAATCCTTACAGACCTAAACAAAAACACGCTCACATACAAATATGATTTACCCGGTGCCAAGACCAGCAGTGTGAGCACATTAAAACTGATTTCCACAGACCCAGGGAAAATTAAAAACAGACTTCTTGTTCAAGCAGAGGTTAAGAATTGTTTACAGGGCTGGGGGTAAGCTACAAACTACACACACACACACACACACACACACACACACACACACACACACATTTAACGGTAAGCTGTAGCGATTTAAAAAATGGAAGAAAAAAAACATACTTTACTCTTATGGTCTAGCGATGAAACTAACAGGGAGGTTGAAGTGTTGGAGCGTCTTTCAGAGGTTCATAAAGTAATTTCCTTGTCACAAAGAGCTTTTAACATGGAGGGCGGTAAAGGCAAGGCCAAAAGATTTCATATCAAAGCCAAGGTCCCAGATACACTCTCACTATTGTGGCTTTAATGCTCTGTAGCACTCTGTGACTTGCCTTTATTTAAAAAGCTTTCAATTTGAAGCCTGGTTAATTGGAACAGTCATATACTGTTTACTTATATTTTTCCTTCTTTGTGACTGTGCGGTTCAAAAACCTTTATCACAATTTTTTCAAGGTTTATTGATAGTCAATATCCTTTCTCTTTCTCACACACACACACACACACACACACACACACACACACACACACACACACACACACACACACACACACACACACACATTTCCATTTTATTTTTTTTATTAATTATTATTTGATATAGTAGTTATATTATTAGTAGTTATACTGTTTGATATAGTTATATAGTTTTCCCATAAATATTTTAATGTATAACACACACACACACACACACACACACACACACACACACACACACACACACACACACACACACACACACACACACACACACACACACACACACACACACATTTCCATTTTCTTTTTTTATTAATTATTATTTGATATAGTAGTTATATTATTAGTAGTTATACTATTTGATATAGTTATATAGTTTTCCCATAAATATTTTAATGTATAACACACACACACACACACACACACACACACACACACACACACACACACACACACACACACACACACACACACACACACACACACACACACATTTCCATTTTCTTTTTTTATTAATTATTATTTGATATAGTAGTTATATTATTAGTAATTACACTATTTTATATAGTTATATAGTTTGCCCATAAATATTTTAATGTATAACACACGCACACACAGACACACACACACACACACACACACACACACACACACACACACACACACACACACACACACACACACACACGGAAGCATTTCAGACTACAGTTGGTGTGTCAAGGCACCTAAGGTCCATAAGCTGAGCTCTTTCTCCTAATTTCTTGGATGGCCTTGAGCAAATGTGTTTTTTTTCTTTCTTCAGATTACATCTACTGGAGTGACCTAATGTCCAAGGGGAACATTTAATGACAGCCCCTGCTCTGTATCTGGCTGATTGACACTGGAACATGTAGGTGGTGGAACGGGAGAACACACATTTCCCGGTCAGTTAGCCGCTCAAGGTTGCAGGGAGCCTGCAGCAGCGTGGCTGACCTCGGCTAAGCTAGAGCAGACAGAGAAAGACCTTGAGAGACAGCAGGGCAGCAGGATCTGGCACTCAAAGAGCGGCGGAACATAATGTGATAATGCATGACTATATATCACAGTGCACAGTACCCATGTGAATGTGGATTGCGACTGGATGGAAAAACAGATTTTTATCCACTCACATGTTTATTCTTCTTTACTAGAACACTATGAACACTATGTTGATTTGTGGACCTTGTTGGTCATATACGCTTCTGCAAAGTAGGTAATGCATCAGTGGGAAACATCGTTCTCATGGTCTTCTTCTATGTAATCACAAATGGATTATGGTTATTCTCAGCCCTGACCCCATTTTCTGGAGCTTGTGACATACTTGTTCTTTTATCTCTTATTATTGTCTCTCATTTGTATCTCTCTTTGTCCCATTTTCATATCATTATGCAACAAATGTCTTTGTTACAAGACCTTTATGGATGAATTTGACTTAAATCTTTACATCCACATCTGGACTTTTTGGGGAACATCATGTTTTCATTTTTTTAAATGTTTCAATATTTTTACAGATCAATTATAAAACCAGTTTTTCAATTTGTTCAAGTTGACCCTTTAAACTGCCAGAAAACTGCAAGTCCGCTACAACTCTCAGTTCTTTAAAATCAGAAGACTTTTCTGTTTGATGCTGCCTTCTGTTGAATCAAGTATTTGTTCTTTTTTACACTGCAGCTTTAATTTTTGAATTTTATACCTCTTATTGTATTTGAGCTTGTTTATATTTACTATTCTCTTTAGTTCATGTTTTTAATTGCTCTTTAATGTTTTATATATAGCACTTTAAATTGCCTTGTTGCTGAAATGTGCTATATAAATAAACAATCACATTTTATAATTACTCTCTCACATGCAAGTGAAGTTTACCATGCTTCTTAACATTGGAATACTGTATAAAAAGAGGTACATATGGAGCTAAATAGTAAAGTGAAGTTCGTGTTTGGAATTCAAAAGTCAATCCCATGCTCCTCCAGCCACATGTCAAAGTGTCCCTGAGCAAGACACTGGACCCCAACATGCTCCCCCGATGCTATTAGCTGTCCACTGCTCCTAATACTTAGGATGGGTTAAACTGCGGAAATACAATTTCACTACATTATACTCTGTGTATGTGACAATTAGGAATAATGTTTTTTTTCGTTTGTTTGTTTTTTCAAAAGGTAACCTGCCGAGGGACAAAATTGAGCTATGAGCCTCTATTGGCCCCCCAGGTCTCCCACCCTCTATGCATTGCGTATGCATTAGTGTGTAGTTGGTTATGTATATATTTATTTATTTAGGAATATGCTAAATGTACGCACATTATATACTGAAATAATACAGACCATCAAACTGGATTTTAACTTGAAGCCTCTCTACAAAACATTAGGCTTTAAGGTGTCACCCTAAGGACCCTATCAGAGCCTTTGGGCTGCCCAGTTGGTTATCCAGCCTTAACTGCTGGGAGGCAGTTTCAATTTATTATTTCCTGTAAAGAAATTATTCTGTCACTGTTTGGGCAATGTATAGTATGTATGTATATGATGATCCTTTCTGTTAAAGTCTGGCTTGATTGATCCAAAGAAAACAGTGTTAAGACGCATATAAGACAAGTATGATGCCTGCCCAGGTAGCTCAGCAACAGAGTGTCTCTTATAAACAGGAAGTTCAACAAGCTCAATAGCGGAGGCCTTGGCCATGGTGAAAGAAAACATGTATAGAAAGCAACACCTGGAATAGAGAGGTAAATTAAACAGGTACAGAGGAGGCAGAATGATGTGCCAAAGCAATTTATCTAGTTAAACAAGGCCAATAGATGAATTTGAAAGATAGAAAGAAAGAAGCGTAATTAATAATTAACTAATGAAAGAATCTCGGATGAGATTCATACGGGTGAAATATGACATGCTTTAAATCAGTTGTCATAGTTGAATGCTTAGTTTAGACAAACAACGCTCACACGCTTGTTATTAAGGCCTGTGTTGTATGTGAAACTCACTGTGCAAAGTAAAGACAGATAATTCCAGGTAGAATATCTGAAACTAAATCTGTATGCACATTGAAATAGCAGCTGAGGCTAAACAGCAAGGCTAGAAAGTTTGGATAAACCCTCTGCTCGTGGATTTGTAGCCAATTATGAGGGCAGCCAGGCTGGCAAGGTTACTTCTGAATCAGCTTAAAGAGGCACTAGCTGAAAAAAAGCTGCTAATTGTGGAAAAAAATAATTGACAAAAATATAAGAAGCTCTGTATGCTGGTGTAGCTTTGGAAGTGTATATGTAACTGTGTCATACTGACATATTCCTTTATGTCACCCATATTCCATAACGATGAACATGAGCACTAGGGCAGTTTTTTTTTTTTTTCTTTTTACATGTAACGCTTTTATTGAAGTTTTTGCGAATGAAGCTTTAGTGTTAGTTAGTCTTTCCACTGTTCCGACAATCACCAACTCTGGTTTAGTCTAAATAAAACCTTAATTCACAGAGTAAGATGTGAAAAGTTTTTCCCCGCTGTTGCTCCGCTGTTGCCATTGCACTGTAATTTTTAGCAAATTCTTTTACTCAAACAGGAGTAAATAGCGTATTTGTTGGGGACTGTTTTCAACTGCTGATTTAGTGTGCTAGTGAATATTTCTGGCAGCAGGACACGTGGGATTGACTCAAAATAAACTACTGTTCAGTGCTCATGAGGGCTGTACTGAAGAGTTCGAAGCTTCATTCATAACGTTGACATTCAAATTCTAAATCATTCGAATGTTGGGCAGTTGGACGGAAATATCGGCAATTGGTTGAGTACACAGCTGGTTGTTTTCTTTGGGTCGATTTTTGTACTTTCATTTAGCCGATTTAATGATCTGCCCCCAAAGAACGGGTGAGAGCCGCTGCAGTTTTAGGAAATTGCTCAGCCTTTATTTTTATTTTTTTTAAAGAAAACGTCACACAAAGGTCACAAAATATTGAAAGGCAGACTTATGCATTGCTGGTTTTGGTCTTTACATGGAATGTGTTGACAGTAAGGACATTTTTGAATATAGTCAGCCTTAGCCTTCAACCCTCTATACACAGTTGGAGTAGGTACGTTCTCCCACTTTTCTCAAGTATTATTCATCCAAAACATTAAGGTGTAGAATAGTGGTATTCAGAACATTTATGTAAAAGTTGCAATACTGCAATAACAAAATACTCAAGCAGAATGTCCTGCATTTAAAACTACAAAAAAAACAACAAAAAGTTGTTTAAGTATAAAAATTACTCAAGCTGTCATCATCATGATGAAAGTATTAAATTATTGATGCCTCAACGTGTAATAAGCATTGTAAGCTGGTTGAGGTGGAGCAAATTTCAACTACTCTTTACCAATGCATCATGTTTCACAAGTTTACTGTATATATTTTGTAGCAACTACAGCAATCAGATAGTAATGGAGTAAAAAGATAAAGACAAGAAGGAGAAAATGATATTGCCCTCTGACATGTAGTGGAGTAGAAATATTTTATAAAGTAGGAAAAGAAAAGAAAGAAGAAAATTTGCCTGAAAATGTGTCTGAAAGCGATTTCTGAGGTTTTCAGATGAGTAATTTCACAGCTTCAATTACAAAGAAGAAAGTTTAATACTTTCAGGTTGATGTATTAAAAGATAGAAAACATTGCATTTTCAAGGATATTTAAACACACAAATATCACAGAAGCAAAGCAAAGTCAGACAGCATGATTCATAGCCTGCCAACAAATCGCTTACAGAAGTATAAGCTATGGGTTTGTTGTTGCCCAAGGTGCGCAAGTCTGAAATGAAGGACACCTCACTGACAAATTTAATGAGAATTTTTAGGGATGGGAATGAAAATGAGTTGCTGTATTTCACCACTCAAAGACAAAAGACCAGTCAAACTTCTTTTTATCCTTTATTCTTATTTTAAATGTTTGTTTCACCCATCAATGTCTTTTCCCACACCTTGGTCTTGACCATACGTGAGCCCTTCCCTGTTTTCCACTCACCCCCTCATCCTCACCTCCTCCCACGGCTCTTCCTGGCAAGCTGACATTGTTATTAGTGTCATAATTTACCTCCTTATGCAAACATGACCCTGTCCTCGATATGCTGTAAGGCAAAAATATTCATACTGTAGTCACTGTGAGACCAATAAAGAATGAGATAGTAGGGACATAAATTATTGCTCCACAGCTACAGTAGTTCATATTTCACTCAGTAGCCTTTCTACACATCACATCACACACGCACCGATGTATGCGTGTCTTACATGTGTTGTCAGTAATGGCTATACATATGGAAAAGCAACATTATTTTATAGTGTGACATATATTTAGATAAGATAAATAGATCGGCAAGGACAAGCAGAGATAAAAGGAAAGGGCAAGAGAGGAATGAAGGCAGGGATACAGGATATGTATAAAAAGGAGTCAGGTGAGGCAATCTGCATTTTAATCGCTGGTATGTCTAAATGCATTTTTACGATGCTACTGTCGAGTAAATCCTTTGTGACTTGCTGGGGACGGCCCATGTGAGATAATGGGAATGAAGGTGTGTTTTGCCAAAGTGAACATAGTCTTGGTGAGGAGACTGAATGAAGTGAACCCAGCAGAGTGGCACTGGGGGACTATTGTGCTGTATGGATTCGCTAGCAAATGCACACTCATGGGGCTTGACCTTGGCAGCTTTTCCCTCTTCTCCTCCCTCCTCCCTACATGTTAACCCCCCAAGGGTCCTACTCAACCTTGGCTAATTAGCTCACATCCCAGTGGCATATGTTCAACACAATTTATCCACAACAAGGACATTACAACTGCAGTGTCCCGCCTCTGCCTCTTGCTCACTTTCTCATTTTGTTGTAGTGGGTTTAGCTGTATTTGTTTGTATAGGTATGATATAGGCTGTAATGACTTATTTTAATCATTTTAATCTGACTTTGTGATTGTGTTTTTAGGACAATAATTTAAAGCTGCTATAATCAATATTATTTAAATTATGGATCGAATAACTAATTGAGCCTATATGAAGGGGGTCACACGTACAAACACACATTACCTTACTCTGCAGTTACCCTCAGCTCTACATTTCACCATTTTACAGCTTATAATTTGGATTTATGGCCCACAAATGTTATGGTTCAGTAAAAAGAAACCTTGAAAAACCCACTGTACACTCTACCTGCCCAGCAAGAAATAACAGACACATTTAGCACTAAAGAGCCAGATATTTGACCAAAAACAGAACTAAAAAGGTGTGTTCACACCAAACACAAAGCAAATTTGTCATGCCACGCAAATATGTACAGATGCAAACTTATGGTCACCATCTGTGGGCACCAGAGCTCTACGACTCAACATCAATACTGTACAGAGACAAGGAGAAAAATGAGCGAAGCCATAGGACTACATGGTAGGTTCTGAAAATATATATTTGTTACTTGATTCCAGTAATCAGTTGTATTTTACTACAAACCAAATTAGCACGAACGTCATGACGTAACTAACATAAGGAATTTGCGAAGTACTCCAAAAATCACTCCGTTGTGTTTCTGCTGCCTGAATTGGCCAAAAAATCATCAAGAATCAGTTAATTCAGAAAACAATGATGGGATGAAGCCAAAGAGTTCAAAAGCCTTGGCCTTTTGAGGTCATGCTACTCTGCACAAATAACCAATAACAGAGACAGAGTGACTAGGCCATTAACATTGCTATACTTTAGACCCTCAATATCTTATGTGCCTCTGAAGTGCCTCTAAAACCCATCCAATCTGAGTTTCTGACATCCTTAGGGCTATATTCACAAAACCTCTCAAGACAAATAATAGCTCCTAACTTATTATTTACAGTGTTGTTTAGAAGTAAACCTACTGCAGCTCCTAAAGCTCTGATAAATAAGGAGCAGTTGAGAGAACTTTTAAAATCTAAAGAGCCTTACATTACTGGGTCAACGTTAAAGTGAGTCCTTTGATAAGAGCAGAGCTGGTGCACAGCCAACTACAGCGTAAAACAAGCAATCCATACAGTGGATCTCAGATTGAAGACTGGGAAAATGACCCACAGATGAATTGGGGTGATTTCAGTCATCTGTGGAAAGGAACTACGTGGATGATACAAGCCATACCTTCTCCAGACTCCACACTGTTTGTATGAGGTTTCCCGTATAGATTCTAATCAGCTACATACAGTACATGAGTGAATAAGAAAAAATGCAGGATAACCTGGTTTAATTAGTGTTCATGTCAAACATGTCCAAAACACTAAATAAAGCACAATAAAAAGATGAAGATGTATAACACAATAAATACAGCATCAACACACAGGTGGTTCGTGTTGGCAGCTGGTTGCCAAGCGGTCTGGTTGCACTCAAGACTCCCATGCTTGGAGGGGGTGGGGGGCGATAGCTTGGCCTGAGGCTGCAGTTTGAGGGGCATCATGCCCCAGATCCATGTCACTGTGGCTCATCACTCCTTGTATCCACCCACAACTGGGATCTCAGTTAAAGACTACCTTAATACACAGCGTAAAATTGTTATTTTGAGCTAGTGTTGCTTTTTTATTTACAACACATAAGTTTGTTGTAATGTTTGCATTACTTTTTTGCAAAAGCTTGAAGGTTTTTAAGGCTGGAATTTTTAATATAACCAGAGTTGAATAACCACACTGTATCACAAACCCAGTCACTATGGTGATATAATTAATGTATAACACTGGAATGCATGCACAATACTTACATCACTACATTTTTTATGACAAATGAATAATAAAGATAACTTTAAAAAGGTATTTTTCTAAAACCTCCATCTGGCGGTGCTAAAAACACAAATGAATAGCATCACCATGCACAATAACACAAAACAATGCCATGCAATATGACACAATGCAACATATGTTATCACAACGTGTTAAAACACAACCCAGCAGTGGGCTGTAAGAGCAAAATCATCTGTGGCTGGCTTGCTATGTGTATTTGCTGCTTTGTTTGTTGTAAGCAGGGTGACCTTGTGTTTATATACCAACCTTGAACACTGTTACAAAAGGAGAGGCAAATAGACTACGGACCACGGACCGTCATATCACAAGTGTGTGTTACGTGTGTGTGCTGTTTACCCACACTCAGTGAGAGGTTTGCAGCTGAGGTAAACAATGAGCAAAGCTGTGTTTGTTCAAAGAGGTTCTGTGTATCACTGAGTTGTTCTTATTAATTGATAGGGTTACTATACACAACTAACTATAAAACTGTAAATTGGATGCCAAAGACCATCTCTGATCAGAGACAGGGGTTTTGATGTCCCCACGCCCCACCACATACAACCACATAGCATCACTGAAGATTAGGGCTGCACGATATGAGGAAAATATGCGATATGCGATAACGTTGCTGAAAATAGTGATAACGATATTACTTGCGATTAATAAACAGATACTAAAGTGTACTCAGTTCTGCATTTTTGCTGCTTTCAGTATTATGCTTTAGTACAACAATTTGCTTGTTGATTTTAAAACAAATGAAAGGAAATCATTTCCAAAACGTTTTTATTATACAAATTGAACATTGAATTGAACATAAAAGGCAGCACTAAAAAAAAGAACGACAGTTCCATTTTAAAGTGCAGTTTTCCGCTGATATTTTCTTTCAATTAACACATAAAAAATCTTAATGACTTTCGCGATATGTCGCAGACGATAAAAAAAACCGATATATTGTGCAGCCCTACTGAAGATCCATAATGAGATCATGTGAAGACCACCGAGCTATCTCTGTGCAACTCTGTCTCCTCGAAATGTAAATACAACTATAACTTGCAAAAGCAAATATGTTTTGAAGGAAATGTGATGCCAACTGGATTACATTTTCTATAAAAAAAAATTGTTAAGTCTGAAAGCATATTTTAGTTGTGGTCTTTTCCTGGGATTTGTTGTCAATATGAAAAAAGATGACGTGATGTGATTCCACAAAATTAAGAAAATCCTGTATGATTTACAAGACTTCAGTGAACACTTTACACTGACGTTGCAGCGGCTGAAAGCTTATATGAAGAAAATGATGACTACCATTCCACATTCTCTTCTCGTTCCCCTTATCCTCTAATAGCTATGATGACTCAGTATTTCCAGTTAAAATATGAATGGGTGGTGGACTGACTGAGCAGCCTGGGTGTGATTCATAAGTGATAAGAGTATTCCAGATTATTTGTTGTCTGTTTATTTCTCTTCATCTTTGTTGGGCTTTGTTGTGTCTGTAAGCATTTCGTTTTTCACATTTATTTGTGTCTGTGCTGTTTGTTTTTTTATAATTGCATTATTATCATCTGTATTGTCTGATTTACCAAATAAATCAAGACACTGTACATTTGACTTTGCATTCATCACATCTAAAGCAAACTTGTCTTCTATGTTTCTCTCTAACTAACACACACACACACACACACACACACACACACACACACACACACACACACACACACACACACACACACACACACACACACACACACACACACACACACACACACACACACACACACACACACACACACACACACACACACACACACACACACACACACACACACACACACACACACACACATACACTTTCACTCTGCTGTAAGTTGGTGACATGAGTCCTTGGAAAGTGCAGTATTCAATTTGTAACTATTATGGAGACAAGGACACAGCCCTTTATGTGAGCAGCCACAGAGAGAAAATGGAGGCAGTCACTATAGCAACCGCCAACAAATCAACAAACAATGCAGTACAAGACTTTTCCAGGGGAGCCATTTAATGCAAAGCCTTGAATCATACAAAGTTGTCCTCTTAAGTTTCTGAGACCTGTCTTGGAGTGTCTTTGGGTTTCTAAGCCTCAAGTGTAAAAAAGCTTGTGTTTTTCTCCACATTGGTGTTTCAAGGCCGGTTCAACTGAATGTGCCAAGGAGCTGTCTTCTTGGGTCACGGCAAACTCAGAATTTCATTTGTGTGATCAGCCTTCAGGAAATGCTTACTGCTGTGAAAGCACGTAACATAACAGTGCTCACTTATTGAGAACATTTTTGTGTATTTTCTTGAGCAATCTGCACATGTTGGGAAAGAGTTTCAAAGTATTTGTTGTAGAGATAGATTATAAAGAGTTGCAAAGAAGTTCCTTTATTCAGTCAATCCAGCGGAGAGGTTTTAACAAACCCTAGTGGATGTTTTTGTAATCTAGCAACGTTTTTACGAAACATTCATACCATCATCAAACAATGAAAACCTTAAGCACTGGAATTTACTTTTAATGGTTCTTTACTGTCTTTCCTTTCCACCGCAATTCCTGCGTGTGCTCTGCTCACACTTTCCCATGCCCCTTGTCTGAGCAGATAGCTTCTTTGGTCCTGACCTTGCTCTAAATTTCAGCAGTAGACACAAAGCTGCAGCATGGCTGATGCCGTCTGACTCTGACTGTCAGGGTGTCACAGCAATTAGTTTGAAAAGAGCAGACCACAGATAGACAAATGTGTCTGGCTACTTTATTTGATAATACAGCTTCTAGAAAGCTAAATGTTTTTGCAGATCAGTCCAGTATACAGTACATGTTTTTGATGTTAAAGCTAAAACTCTTAAGCGTCTTCCTGGGGTCTACTTTTCATATTGTCAAAGACAAATTGTCATCCACTACAGCACTTACTATTAGATTTCGAAACCTTTGTAATTTTGACAAACAGATTTTAACGGGTATGAAATCGTAACTTAATCCATAAAATTCACCAAATCGCTTGTAAAGTTATTGTCTCCGATGCTTTTTGAGCTGTACTCGCTTCTTTACAATGTTTGCTGTTTTCACAGACATGTCTGAACTGACCACAGCCCCTTGACCTGTTCAGCCCGCAAAGCTCTCGAGCTCCTGGGAAATGGTGTTTGTTAAAGACCTGTTAAAAAAAAAAAAAAATTCAATAAATTATATTAGGCAACTTTTATAAAAAAAAGTGCACAACATCAGATCATTGTTACAAAATAAGAAATTGTTTGTGCTGTAAACAGCAGTTGTTCTTCTGTTCTGTTTCTGACAAAGTAGCTGCTCAGTGAGTATGTAGTAGTTTGCTCTAGAATTAAACTTGAATTACTGTTGCCACGGTAACCATAGGTGATGCCAAATCAACCAGGGCTGAATAACAACATTAAGTAGCTTTCAGTTTGACAAAATCCTCTTTGTAACTTTGATTTGAAAGTTGGTGCATAAAAACAAGTTTATTACTGTAATTATAATATATCCAGTATATTCTGTATCAAGTGAGATAGTGAGACATTTGAGTTGAGGGGCGGTGTGGTTTCAAATGTTTAGAACATATTTCACTTGTCTGAAGGAAGATGGTGAAGCTGACAGCTACTTAGGGACATCTTGCACAAATTTGATAAATAAATGAAGGAAGAAAAAGAGGACCTGAGAGCAAGACAAAGAGCGACGGAGCGCTGTAGCTGCCTTTTCAAATCTGTGCTTTTGCAACACAACATAATGTAATCTCTCCTTGAGACAGAACGATTTTTATAACCTGCTCTGGCTGGGCCTTGAGCAGAAGAGACAGGCTGGGTGAAGGCTGTTTATCCCACGGTGTCCTTGTTATAAACATGTGAAAAATCTCTCTGTTTTCTCTCTCAGGTAAATCAATACAAAGACATTCGGCCTCTGAGCAATGTTCTTGCATTACTCCAAAAGTTTTTCATCCTGCCTCCATTCATAAGCATGTCCTTCGACGCAAAAGAACAAGGGACGCTGAGGTCCTACTGACTGATTTCATGAATGTGGCCATGCACTCAATGTCATCCTTGCTCTCCAGGCCACACCAAAGACAACCTTTTTGAAAACCCTTGTCCGTTGTGTGCATGGTGTGATTCTCAACCTTTTTTGGACCAGCGCCCTCCTATCCATTATCCAGGTCCCTTACCGCTCCCCCATCAAATAAGATGTAGGCTAATTGCCCTGAATATTAATGATTAGGCCCTATTATTGTTATAATAATAATTATTGTTGTTATTAGGCCTATTATTGTTGTTACTATTGTTATCAAAAATCATATCATTGAATGATAAATGTTCGATGGCTATGTTCATAGACTTATTAAAGATAATGATTATGCCTCCTGCGGGGCTGTACCACCCCCGTTGAGAAACACTGGGCTATTTGTTTGGTGGCTACAGCAGAACTGTCTGAACCCCAATCTATATAGTAAGTCAGGAGGACCTCTGCTCAGAACTTTTGCATTATTCCCACACAGTTTTTTTTCTTCATTTGGACAACTTCTTTGCTTATTTCTGGTCAAAGTCCTCTGTAATCACCTCTGATTTCAGTGGAGCCCCCTTCCCCCCCCCTCTCTATCAGGGAGTAGCCAACCCTAACCTGCGACCCTCTTAGGAGCAATTAAGATAAACCTCTAATTCATCTGCTTTATCCCAACCTGTCTTTCTCAGTCTCTTATTCACTTGACCTCCACTCCTCCCTTCGTTCAAACCACCTCCACCCCACCCCTCCTCCCCCCATCCTCCTTCGGTGACAAGGCAAGGAGAGCATTGAGTCATGACATCATAATTCACCAGCTCCTGTTTTCACGGTTAAATCAATATCAGTGTGTCCGAGTCAAGGTTGGAGGCTGGCCTTCACAGCTCAGCTCTTCCTACTTCTTTCTCATAGAAAATCATATAAATTGTCCCTAAAATAATTAAGCCTTCAGATCCGTCGCTGGCCTATATTTTTTACCGGCTGCTGCCTGATAAACAGCACTGCCAGAGAGTCAAGGTAATGCTGAGAATAGAAGTGGGCTCTGATTCCTTATCTGTTTCTCTCTGCCTCTTTCCTCCTCTCTCACAGTTAATAACACAATCTGTTTAATTAGCCAGGCCTACTGACTACTGCTTGCCATAATTTTATTTCATTTAAACCTTTTCTTAACCTTTATTTGAAAAAAAAGAGAGAAGTCCTTTAGATTATTGTCTGTGGTTTCTTGCAAAAATGTAATTTTTATATTGGTGAGTCTTTAATATGCATAGCCCTGAAAAGTACGTGTGTGTGTGTGTGTGTGTGTGTGTGTGTGTGTGTGTGTGTGTGTGTGTGTGTGTGTGTGTGTGTGTGTGTGAGAGAGAGAGAGAGAGAGGGAGAGAGAGGTGGAGAAAGAGGAGTTGCCTGAGTCTGGGGAGGCGGAGTATGCAGACTGTCTGGACAAGCGCGGGGACAGACAGGAGCTAATATAAACGTGCTGCCCTTCACTCGGGGCTATCAGAGGCTAAGAAAACAGCGCTACCTCTGCCACTGACCTCCGGCGCTTCAAAGAGACAGCGGGACTCTGGCCCATGTAGAGCGGCCATGGCCACGCTGGAGGGCTGCCGCTGTCGAAACAACAACAGCATCCTCTACAGCATTTTGAAGAGTGACAGCCTTGCGACCGCCGAGGAGCAACAACATCAACAACAACATCCCCAACAACAAACATTGCAACACTTGCTCCACAAGACCTCGTCCACCGCCGCCCCAGCCTCGCTGCAGGAGCTACGGCAGCAGGCTTGCTCCTGTGGCTCGACGCGGCGCAGAGGTATCCTCCGCTCTCCGCAGGTGACGTGCAAAGCCGCCTCGGCGGTTCTGGTGAAGACGCTGCGGTTCGTGAAAAACGTCCCCTGTTTTCGTGAGCTGCCGGAGGACGACCAGCTGACGTTGATCCGGAGCGGCTGGGCGCCACTGCTCGTGCTGGGACTCGCGCAAGACCGGGTGGACTTTGAGACCACGGAGACCGTGGAGCCCAGCATGTTGCAGCGCATCCTCACAGGTTTACCGGACAGGCCGAGCGAAGTGCTGGCCGACCAGAGCAGGGGGGCAGCCGGGGTCTCTGTCGTGGATATCGAAGCTATCAAAGCTTTCCTGAAGAAGTGCTGGAGTGTAGATATCAGTACGAAGGAGTATGCGTATCTGAAAGGAGCTGTGCTGTTCAACCCAGGTAGGTGAATACCTGCGCATCAAAGTTATTTTACTCATACTGTCAGAGCTCCTCTCATGCTGGGTTTATTATACGCTTATTCGTTTAATTGGAAATAAAATATAGAAAAGAAGCATTTAGCCTAGTGCATAGACACCCAGGTTTTCTAACAGCAATGTGTATAAAACAACATTGAAATAAATTATAGGAGGTGCCATTACTTAAATAATCAAGGCAAGCCATTTTGAGAAATGTGGGTAACACGTGGCTTACTGACAGATCTCGTATTTACAGCATGTATTGGAACCATAGACTGTAAAATTTATATTAACAGTCCAGAACCATACTGAACTTTGCTTTCCACTCATCTCACTCCCATCTCCTTTTCCATGTCATACTTTCTCCACTCCTTTCATTCTTTCCCCAGATGTGGAGGGTTTGCGCTGTCTCCACTACATCCAGTCTCTGCGTCGGGAGGCACACCAGGCTCTGAACGAGCACGTCAGGCTGATCCACCGTGAGGACACGACGCGGTTCGCCAAACTGCTCATAGCTCTGTCCATGCTGAGGGCCATCAGCCCGCCGGTGGTCGCGCAACTCTTCTTCAGACCCGTTATAGGGGCCGTCAGCATTGAGGAGGTACTCATGGAGATGTTCTACGGGAAGTAGGTCACAGCAGTGGACTGGGGTGAATTCAGCACATTCCACTGCCAGATGGACTGAATGGCTCCAAAGGTCGTACTGGGTAGGAGGTTAGGCCAGATGAACAAAGGATATTAGGGACTGAATTTACAACTACTGTTTGTGGGAGATCTTCAAGGACTGTGAAATGACCAACACAGGCAAAGTGTGTGTGTGTGTGTGTGTGCATATATATGTCTGTGTGTGTGTGTGTGTGTGTGTGCGCGTGCGCTCGTGTGTGCATGAGAGAAAGGAAGAGTGTTGAAGGCAAGAGATGTTAGGAAAAATACAAAGCAGCTGACGGAATTAATAACTTATTTGTTTTTATACAAACTATTTTTCTATAATAAAAAAAAATACTCTGAACTTTTTTTTCTGTCCTTGTGTGATATCAGCTATGTCATCACTGACACCCTTTTCACTGGGGCAAGTGTGAAATCAGTCCTATATAGTCCAATTACTCAGAGTTTAATAGTGGCACTGTGACTTCAAAATACTGGTGAAATGCCATGTTAGACCACCAGAGTGCAACAGCATACCTGATGGAGCAGCTGTGCTGTGCAGATTCTTACCCTCCCCATCCACCAACACACAGGTAAAAGTGCCTCAGGTAATGTTCTAACTCTCTCTCCAACTCTGGCCATTGCAATGTGGAATTTTGTGGATGCAGACAAATGCCCCTGGCAGAAAGTATCTAGAGGAAGGATGGAAGACTGACTTGCCAGAAAAAAAGTCTATAATATCCTGCAGAGTAAAAGCATCTGGAGACTGCACACAAATGCAAAGGAAGATATATGGCTAATGGCATCACATTCTATAAAAATCGAAGTAATAAAACACTGTACAACAATGGGGCAAAGATTTGATGTATTGGCCCATTCAAAATAACCCAAAAATAATCTGGCCAGAAGGTTTATTTTACATTTAGACGTGGCCTGCTATGCTAGATTTTTGATTATACCCTAACCCAAATAAAGGAAAGGAAGTGAAAATGAGTAAGAAAGAGATGGGCAAAGATAGCTACATCTTGTATAAATCACTAGACCATCGAATGACCTTCTGTTCCTGGGTAGACCTTAAAACAGGGAGCATTGCTGTCAGTAGCTGTGCAACAAACTGACTGGGAGTGTGTGTAGGAGGCTGAGAGTGAAGGGCGGTAGGTATAATAATCAAAAGTCACAAAGCAGAAGTTTCAGCAAGCAATAACCTTATTAAACTGCACTTTGATGCACAGTGAAACAGACTAATGGGATCAAAAGGATCACCAGCCACATTCATATGTCTGATGGAGGTGTTCCACAGGTCTTATTCAGTGAAGCTTGTCAGGGATCTTTCCATTAACCTTCAATTCACATTTATTATGAACTCACAAGTTTGGCAGCCTCATCTGCTAGAGCATCTGCTGTTTGTTAATTATGAGAAAAATAAATAAATAAATAGATACATTAATTTTCCAGTAGCCTATTTTTTTTAAATGAAATAGCAGTCTCAACAAAAACTCAATGAAAAGATGTTTAAGAGCAGGGTTTTTTTAAGTGTGCCTCAAAGTAGCAATGGCTTTGCCTCTGTGCTGTATTCAGCACAGAATAACCCGTCCACATGCAATCAAAATTAAATGACACTGGAAGGAAGGAGTTCAAGACAATAATAACCTGAGAACATGAGATACCAACTGGATATTTATGTAAGACCATCCCTGATAACTCTCACACACCTCCCCGTGGTCTGATAAGGCATTGCAGGAAAAGACAACACTGACACAGAAGCACAAACAAACACATGCCACCCTGGCACATACCACTGTGGACTTTGCTCTGAAGATATGCTTATTTACAGGAATGGAAAGGCTACTAGAATATTTGATTCAAGTAAAAGTACTGTTACTTTAAAGAAGTTTTACTCAAGTGCAAGTAAAAATACTTAAATAGTAGGTCAGTTAAAATGTACAGTTTACTGGCAGTAAACATTTTTTACATGATGAGGATATATGATATACCTATTAAAGACCACATTTAGGCTATAAAATAAAGTGCATTAACACGTTAATGTACACATGTCCACACATGCACAAACACACATGTCCAAAACAGTGATTATCTATTATCAATTCCTTGTGTAGCCTTATAGAATTAATAAGCCTTATATAAATTAAAAGAGGTCAAAACTCAGACAATTACACAGAAACAGACCAGCAATTAATAAAAAGAGCTAGGACACTGTGGCAAACACATACACACACACACCACATTAATAGTTTATTGCTGTGCTTACCTGTCTGAACAGCATTCTGCGTGTCTTGGGCACCATGAAATCCTCCACAATCTGTTCCAGGTTCGACTTCTCTGCTGTTTATTCTATTATGCAACATATAGGCTAGCGAGTCATCAGCTTCTCGGTCACATTTTTTAGCTGAAAGAGGCTCTGCAACCGCAACTGAAGTTAAAAGTCCCTCATCCACACTAGGCCTACTATGTTTTCTGAAAGGGTGAAAACATGTCTGTCCTCATGAGTGTACACGCACCGTTTCAGAGTAATCTCTATATGGACTACAACCAACTATGTAGGCCTAACCATCTCAATACTACAAGGCTGAACATGTATATCACAGATCATTCATGTACACTGGGAATGCGCATGGTGTAGGGAAGGTAATGTCGCTTGACACAGGAATTGTCGTTTGCTCCTTGCATATAGGCAGTAGTAGTAGCATAACAAAATGCAGATTTTAACTGCACAACAGTCAGCATTGACAACCAGGGGCCTGTTTCACAAAAGCAGAATATATAAATCCAGGATAACTGATAAAGCGAGGCTTGACCTAGTCTAATCTGAGCATACTGGCTTGGTGCGTTTCATGAAGGCCAAGCCAGGCTGAGGAGGAGCGACTAGGTTGAGCCAGGATGAAGTAATTCAGATAGATGCGCGTACACGGCTTTCCTCAAAAGACCGCGAGGTCGATCACAGATTTACTGATGCCAAAATGGAGAATACGCATTATACATACTTTATACAGAGTGAGCAGCAGCTTCTTGTGAAAGTATGATGACGTGAAACACATTATTTGTATAAAAAGAAAAGAAACACGGCCACTGTAATGAAACAGTGAGAGAAAGCGTAGCAGACGATCATAGACCGACCGCGTAATTAGCTTAAATACATACATTGACCACTGCTCTGAATCGAAACCGTCATTATCATTCCATTCAAGGATTAGGCTACTAATCATTTGCACAAATTAACAGTTGTGCTCTTTGCCTTAAAAGTAAGCAGAAGATAATGTTACTCAGGAAATTTACCATGAAGATCAATTTTCTAGGCTAGAATATCCTCCCTCTCTCTCATGGGCTAAAACATAAATGTCCTAAGTCATATTAACTTCTACTGCTGGCTTTTAATGCAACGTGTACAACTGTTCGTTTTTGCAAATGACAAGTGACTCATTGAATGGTTTCAGTTAAGAGCAGTAGTTCATAAATGTATATTTTTAGACTATCATTCAGTCTGTCCGCTAGCCTATTATCTGCCACGCTTTTTCTCGCGTTTCTTTTATTTTTTATTTTTTATAGAGGACGAGTTTCCTTCTCTACATATTATATGCCTTGCTCCCTTGTGTATATGGACATAGAAAATAAAGACACTGAAGAAATTGGACTCTAAAATCTAGAAACTATAAAGATAATTAAGTGATAAATCCCATGCACACTGTTAACATGAATGGAACAGAGTATATTCATCAGTTATTTCCCCCCCAGCAAAATATAAGGTCAAAAACTATTGAGGTGTCCTCTCCCTGTTGTTACATGAATGTACAGTAGCCTACAACACTAGCTAGTTACTGGTCCAGTAAACTAAGACTATAATTTGGGAGGATTGTACAATTAGGATATGTTCTTTAAATTGTACAGTCCTCCCAAATTATAGTCCCAATTTACTGGACAACACAAATTGTGTGCTAAGAATGCCAAATACAATGCACATGGAAGCTGAACGAACATGATCCTTATTGTTAAAGAATTAAAAAAAAATGAATCAACTAAAATAATTCAAGGTGCATTGGTCAACTATAGAAATATACATCATGGGATGTATTGCCCTTAGTAACAGACTTCATTTAAAACACATTTGGAATTGTATCAGCCTTTTCTAATTATCTCAACAACTGTCATAATATAGTCATCAAACTTCTAACAACAATATGAACAGCAGTCATACAGCAATATAACAGTAACAATGACTGTCACATGAATAATTATAAAAAGAAATAATGGTCACATCTTTAAATAATAACAGCACTTAAATGAACAGCAATATGCATCTGTTGTATTTTAATCCAGGCTGATAACAATAGCGTAAAACCACTGCTGGGTGATCAGAAAAGTCTCCAGGATTAAATAAATCCTGGCTGTTAGCCTGGTCGGGAGCAGGCTAGCTGTTAGCCTGGCTGTTAGCCTGGTCGGGAGCAGGCTAGCTGCACAGAATAAATCTCCACGGTGATTTATGTGCCTCTGCTTTCGTGAAACCGAGTCAAGGCTAAATTCATCCAGGATAGCTTGGTTTTGTGAAAACAGCCCCCCAGCAACACTTGTAATTCGTTATCCATTTTGAATCAACCGTGGAAATGCGGATGCCGTTTGTTTTCTTTCGGGAAATGACCACGTGATAGGGGCGTGACGAATCAGGGAAGGAAGTGACTGATAACATAGAAATAAAAAGGATAGAAAGGGCATTGAACTGTTTTCCGCTTGCCGTGGTCATTTGATTAGTACAAAACAAAAGGGCAAGTGTCATAGTTGTCATGGTGACAACACACATCAGTGAGGCTATAAAGTGTGTCACACTTCGCTGGGAGGAGAGCGGCTGACACAGCTGCAGCGGGGAGTGAGGAGGAGGAACCGCTACACCCAGCGGCAATGGGTCAGCGGCCCATTAGACCCAGCCCGCTGTTTGGCTCATTCTCTGAACAAAGCTGTAACTCATCTGGCGATAACAGTGTGATTTGTGTGGATGAAGCATTACGTTTATAATTAAGCGGCTCATAATGTTACGACTCCACTGCTTATTTGTCCGTTACTACAAAACCTCACCTCGGCGACTTTTCGCAAGTCAGTTTATACGTTGCCATTGCAATGGTACACATAAAAATGGCTGCCACTCTGACCATTCTGCTAAATTGATTTGAATGAGAATGGCATTTCTATCCATTTTATTTCTATGAATAAGACACAATCAGAAAGTGAGCATGGGTGTCTGCATCATTGTTTCCAAAGGTCTCCCACATGGATGTATTAAGTCTCCCAAGGGGGTAAGCTTCGCTTCAGAACTCGAACCTCCTATGGTGCCATTTTGATGCTACCAAACGGTCACCCGACGTTAGCATTCCATTGACTGCCATTCATTTTGACGTCACTTTGACAGTGAATAACTTTACATCTGAAGCGTTTAAAGACTTCTTTTTGTCCATTGTTTATTTCTAAAGAAACACGACAATGTATAAAAGGCTCCATTACCTTGTACCTCACGTTATGGCTCTGTAGCAGGCGTTTTTGTAAAAATAGGCTAACGATTGTGTCATAACCACGCGACTTACTGTCGCATAGTAGAGAAATTACCGTACAGTACAGGAGAAGCTTGCAGGCAGTTTCGACTTACATTAGCTGTTTAAGTTTAATTACTAATGTTAACTAGCATTTTAGTTAGCAATAATTGGCCTGTGCCTATATTATCTCCTTACATATATATACCTACGCTCTCCTTCTCTGAAAGTTTCGGAATGATTGAGATTTCTCTTGGCACAGCTACCAGAAGACTTACAACTTTCAGACAGGTTGCTCACGTCACATTTACGTCGTCTCTCTCAGTTGGAGGCTGCACAGTAAAACGGAAAAGTGCTTCTAATATCCTTCACTGGTCTCCGTCCAGAGCAATGGGATCTGTTGGTCCATTACTGTCTATGGGCGCAACTCCTGAGTACGGAAGATCGAGGATTAGGGCCACATGTGAAAAAATGTATTGAGTTCTGAGATTAAAATCAGAATTCTGAGAAAAAAGTCAGTATTCTGAGATTAAAATCAGAATATTGAGAGTCAGAATTCTTTAAAAAAGTGAGTATTCTGACTTTAATCTCAGAATTCTGACTTTTAAGATTATTTTGGGGGGTTTTTCCGCCTTTAATTTTGACAGGACAGCTAGGTGAGAAAGGGAAGACATGCAGAAATCACAGGTCAGGTTTGAACGCTGGACCTCTGTGTCGAGGCATAAACTGCTCAGTATATGTGTGCCTGCTCTACCCACTGAGCTAACCTGGCCACGAATTTTGACTTTTTTCTCAGAAATCTGACTTTATTCTCAGAATTCTGAAAAAAAAAAAAAAAAAAAAAAAAAAAATAATGTTTACTACTACCCAAAAAAACACTTCTATCCCTGCTTATTTCTGTCTATCTCCTCTAGATATTCCCTCTTGATGGGGCCGATTTTCTCTCCAATTAAGTCCTTAATGGCTCTGGGTAATAAAAAGTCGATTAATCCTGTGTCTGCTAATAAAAACTCCAGCTGTCTGGCAGGAGGCTGCCAACATGCAACACCAGCTCTACTTGTGGTTGACAACATGTTGTGTGTGCTTGTATGTGTGCATGCCTCCAACTGTTGGCATCTTTATTAGGCCTAAGGAAATTCCAGTGGTTGTGGTTCATTTGTGTTTTTATTGATACAGTTATACCTGCTTTTTTCTTTGTGTTCATAGTCCGTAACCATCTGAGCTTTACAGCTGCTTTTGTGCACCCTGGTACCAACAACAATGTCCATAGCCTGTATTTTATGGTGACAAACTCTATCTTTCACTCATTTTCTCCCTTCCTCTCCTTTTAACTATATCCCAGTCTTTTCTTCTTTGCCCCAGTTTCTCCTGTTCTCTCTTCTCTTCTGGAATTGACAGATAATCGGTAAATCTGCTTACTGTTTCTATGTTTACCAGTGTTCAATCACAAACACCCCCTGTAGGAAGTATGAATCCCCAGAAGATGGCACTGTTTGGCAGCACTGCACCACCATTGTGTTTAAGTTGCCAAGCAAAAGGCATGCATCAAATGAGACTTCTTGGCTTTAAGCCAACATGTTTCTTTTATCAGCACTCTTTTAAAAGCTTTATTTTTGGCATTTCTGCCTCTATCTGACAGGAGACATGGGGAGAGAGCAAGGTTGGATACCATGCAACAAAAGTTCCTGCTAGTGTCAAACCAGGGAAAAACACACTCTCCCTATATAATTTTAACACTCACAAAAAATGATATAGTGAGTGTTATGACTATCAGGTCTCAGAGACCCCCATATCAGCCCACTTTAAACTGTGAGATTCCCATCATGACTTCCGTCATTGCATGCTGTCTAATTGTTGACCTTTCTCATTTGCAGTCTGCATTGACATTCTTCTGTAAGTTATAGTTTGTTAGTGTTATATTATGTAATGTGAAAATCACTGGAAGACAGGAACACAAACAGTCTAAACATACAACTGGAGCTCCTCCTCTTTTGGTACAGTAAATCTCTCATGATTCAGTGTTTGCAAAGCACATTTCATAATCTCCCTGTAGAGGTTTGTTTATGGTTTTTGAATTGAACTTAAAGGACGGATTCATTTCTTTCTCAAATCTGTCTTAAAACAATAGTCAGGTGCTCATATGAACATCAAAACCCTTTTTGCTTGTTGTAATCATTCCTCCTGTTCATATTGGCCATTATAGTATCCTTCCTAATGACTATTAACGTGGATTTTTAGGAGTGTAATCAGTACGTAAGGCAGTCATGACTTACTGTCAACAAATGGTCAAAGTTGGACACAAAAGGAAAACATCAAAAGGAAATCAATGTTTTTAATGTGCAGTGAGAAAGTAAGGGCAACTGATAATGATTGTGTTTCTATAAAGATAGACATTTCTTTCCAAGTGAAAATCGTGTTTATATATTTATATAAATATCTATATTATATATAGAATACATATCTATTTGCTATGCATACTCAAAAATCACACCTTCAAATATATTTAAAAAGTCTTTCAAAACACCAATGTTTTCTTTTCTTTCCTTAAACATGAACTATCCAAAGTAATTATCAGGATGGGAATAATATTATGTTTTATAAACCAAAACATTGAAAATGCTTTACTTTTGAATCTAGAACAGTAGAGGACATATTTTTTCATGTGGGATTCAGAAGCCACCGTAACCTCTTAACAAACCAGGAACCACATTGCAAGTGTACAAAACCAGCATAACACTTATACACAAATCCCCTTTCTATGGTAGATGAAATGCAAATAAGTATGACATCTCAAGCAAACTCTTTTCTGTTATAAAAATAGAATTCTTTTTAAAATAATCTACAGATTTCATTTTAAGGTGAGGCATTTCACTATCACTCTAAAACAGCAAGGCTGTTTGTTTCAATAGAAAATATGAAGCTTAAGAGAGTGACTTGCCAGTCCATCGGTCTATCTGACTGGAGAGGACTAGCACTGCCCCCCAATTGCACCTCCTTTTCGGTCCCACAGGAAGTTATATTTTTGCCAGTTCCTCCTTCTTTTTGCATATTCTATGATTTTTTAAAAGAGAGTTTCCGTTTAAACTAGATACACCTTTTACAGGTAAACAAAAAGAAGTGTCAGCTCCTTGAAGCTCCTGAAATGTCCAGGCAATTCCAAAAGTGTTAAAAAATGTTCTCATAAACTACACAAAGATTTAAAAACAAACAAAACAAAACACAAGAGTGCAGGTACATGACATACTGGCTTTCCAAACAAGCGCATTAAAATAAGAATAAAAAATCAAACTAAAAAGTGAAAAACTAAAATATACAACTCTGTATAACAAGTTAAAGCAAAGTCCTACAGTAGAGAAGGCAATAAACATGATCGAATTAAACAAACAAAAGAACAAAACAGGAAAACACTGATGCTACAAATAAATTGAAATATATGTACAAGACCCTGTTTTCCTTTTGTTTGTGTGTATGCACATTTGTGTGTGTATGTGAGTGTGGGCGCAATTGCCGTAGAGTGTTGGTTCTTTAAAGTCTTCTTTAGAGTTCTTGCAAGTCTGTATCTCGCTAGTAGATGAAACAGTGTTTTCATTATATCTCCTGTAGTTCCACATAGAAAATGTCCTCTGTAACAGAGGTGCTGTCCACTTGAAAAAAAACAAAGGAAACTGTGTCCAAAATCCTGCTGTATCTCCATCACTTGCTGCCAGTAACGGTTGGAACCGAATAGATCAAAAACACTTTTCGCCGTACTCACAACCATAAACTGTGTTCCTAAGAGCTACCAGACTGAGCCCAGCCATGTCTGGCTCTGATCTTCCTGCAGCCGATGCTGAGCCTGTTCATCATTACCAGATGACGCTGGAGATGCTGGTTTCTCTTGGCAGCAGAGGGAGCATGGCGTTGTTAGCGTGTGCTTCCTCCAGGCTGTGCTCTCGGCTCTTCCCAGGAGGCCTCTGTCCGTTCAGCAGTGTCAGTGGGATGTTGCAGTAGGTGTGCTGGTTCCCCAGAGAGGAGAGAGGTGGCAGGGTCCCTCCTGGGGGTAAGTCATACTCGTAGCTGCGGTAGTAGTGTTTCTGCCTCATGGTGGTGTGGTAGGTGTTGTGGAAAGTGGAGCGCAGCTCGGGGTGGGCAGTCGCCATGGCGGTGGAGGTGGCTGCTGCCATGGAGATGGCAGAGACGGTCTGCAGCTCTCCGAAGGGGCCCTGCTCGCTGACGTCCAGCGCCGGCTCGTGGGTGAGCATAGGCTCTGTGCGCCTGAACGGCATCTCGTACTGCAGCTGCTTCCAGAACTTGGAGTTGAGCTTGTTGCTCTTGGGGCCACGCCACTTGATGACAGTAAGGGTTTTAATGGTATGCTTGAGGGCCTCCACCTCCTGGTAGTTCATGATGCCGCGTAACTCAGCACACTCGATCAGGATGACTTTGATCTCACCAGTAACCAGCATGTTGCGCAGCCGTGTCTCCAGCTCAAAGATGCTCCAGCCTCGCCGCACCACATAGTTGGGTGTCATAACTATAATGAGGCGCTTGCTCTGGTCCACACAACGTGCCACGTCCTCTATGTAGGCTGCAGGAAACAAGAGGTAAAAAAAGAAAAGAACACACATGCATGAGAGCAGCAACATAGTTGAGTAATGCACATTCAGTATGTTTTGATCCAAAGATATGATTTAATGAGGACAAGAGCACAACACTTAACAATGATGGATGAACGTACAGCATCAGACACAAGACAATGACAGGTGGCTATTTTGCTGTCCACTTCCAGTATTTGGTCAAATAACACTTAATTTAGTCTGCAGTTTATTGTGTGAAGTGAAAGACATATGGACTGTATGTGTGTAATTAACATATATAAAAGGATGGTCTTTGTTCAGTTGAACATGTGCCTTTTGTTCTGGTGCAATGCAAAGTATTATTATATGCATTGTAATCAATACTCTGAAGGGCAGACCCACAGACAAAGCTAAGCGCTGCACTAAATGGCTCTAGATGGGGGGCAATGATTGATAAAGCTGCACAGTCTTTGGATTAAGCTGAGTGGCTGCTACTGAACTGGGCCTGATGTTTCAGATCACACAACAGTGCCACTCTAAGCGTCTCTTTGAAACTTCCTAGGAGCAGGTAAATGACAGCAGCTGATACAAGAGGAAAAGACTGAGGGCGAGTACCTCCAAAGAGTCGTGTTTCATCCTGGTAATGCTCATTGGTGAGACCTAAACATAAACATTTTAACATTTAGGTCACAGGCAGAACACAGTACAGACAGAAACATGCTCAACATAGTCGTAAATATCGCTGCAAGTTCCCTCACTCATCTTTCTATTTCACATATGATTAATCACATATCATGTTTCCCTGATTGGACATTCATCTACAATGAGTTTGCTTGGCACTGATGCTGGCGGCAATTTTCTTTTGATTAAAGGAAAGAGGCGGCAGGGCTCAGAGCCTTCACACATTTCCCACTGATGTTTAATTCTGTCTGGAGGACGTGTTTGCGTTTTATCTGTTCCACATGAAGCCTACATTACAAACACGCAGCAATACTACTAACTAGAGCACACTGTGTACCACTGGCACAGACGAACTACTAAGCAGTTAGCACGCATGAGAATTTGTTCAGACAGAATTTTCATATATTTATTAATGCATGGGTGAAAACCAGGGAGAATGTTACATTTGTTCAATATATCAGCTCCTGGTATACACTAAACCATATTTCCATGTCTGTACATAATATTAGAATAGCCAGCGTGAAATAATATGGTCGTCTTTTAGACAATAAAAAACAATATGTTCTTGGCGATAGTATTTGACTAAATGTTGCCTTTTCCTTCTTCTATTACTTGGAAATTTGGAATAATCATCCTCTCATTTGTGAGTGTGAATGTACTCTGCTTGAATCTGCCCAAACAGCACAAAACATTGAAACACGAGACAGTGACAGTGAAAAACAAAACTGAAGACAAACTACACACAACAAACAAATATTTAAAATTATTTTTGAACTACCGGTATTTAACTTGGGCTCAGGAGCAGGGCCATGCCTCAACCACACCGCTAATCACCTGCCAAGCCTACTTACTGTATAACTGGTTAACCTATCCTGTCCTGTTTCTCACCGTGCTTCTGCTTAATCAAACGCTTGCATCAATCTAAAAAGTTAGACTAATGCAACCTTTGATTACACCAAAGAATCAACTCAGCATGGATCTCAAACTGCAGAGCATCAGATTCAGGCAATGATCTGTTTGAAAGCGATTCTCCTCCAGCCATTTCATTCCTGTCACTTTGCATATCTGCCACAACCTTCAGTCCACTCTCTCCTTTGTCTGTGCTCCATGAGCTGTACCCCATCATCATAGATGCCATCTTTGGGAACACTGATGGTCTAAGGGAGTCCATACTCTTCCATTCCCATAACACAGCAGTTGTGGAAAGATCTCATTATCTAGCCATCATGCAGTTCATGTGAAGATTTACATTAATATCTGCCAAATGCCAGTTCATTCTTGGTGCAGCTCACCACAACAGCGCCTCTAATTTATTGTCCCATTTCTCGTTTCAGAAATGCAGACTCTTGGCCCCAGAATTCAACATTCATCCCATACCAGTCCCACAGTTTTCAGCCTCAATATTCAGCTAGCTTCACACTTTCAACTAGCTCCAAAACCTTTTGAATATCCGAAAGAAGTCATCCTTAACAGCCTTGCCCCACACACTCTCTCAGCCTATTTAACCGACTGGAATTGTTTCCAGGCATATCATACTATATACCAGCTGCCTCTTCCCTCTCTTGACTTCATGTCTATCTGTAATTTTATCACCCACGCTCATTCCATTCTCATTCCCACGTTTACATGCTAATCAAAAGCTTGCGAAAACAAGAACCCACTCTCACCTCCGACCTTCTCAGCCTCTGCTTCCATTCTCTACGTCCAGGCTACTTATCCCCCATGGTCGACTCCATGTTCTTGCTGGCATTTTTTGGCTTCCTGCAATGCTCCGAATCTACCTGTAATCCTTCCTCCCAACTCTATCTGACTCATTCATACTTCTGACTCCCTCATTCATACTCTGGAGAAGTAAAACTGACCAGCTCGGAGCTTCATTTCCCATCTACATTTTCTGTCTAGACTCCTATCTCAGCCCATACATGGCACTGACCAAATACATCAGTTTCAGGTGTGCCACCAAAGCCTTCCCTCAAGACCCACTGTTTCTCGCCAAAACAGGGACCACTAGATTTATGTTTTCACACGCGTTTTCACAGAGTCCTCCACATTTCTGGCATATTTAAGGACACTATTCCAGCCATTCTTTCCGCAGCGGCACAGCGTCCACAGCAGCCCGACTGTAGCCTAGAAATCTAGACGCACCCTAGCGGCAGCAAATGTAATTTGCAGCCAGGGTCAGTCTAGCAACTCTCTGTTGGCTTGCGAGCTGGAAAAACCAAATTCTGGTCAGGCCAATCACATCGTGTATAGAGTCGTTGGGCGGGCTTAACATAAGGACGGCAGAGTTGGGATGGTTCTGCGTGAATTCCCTGCTACTTGAAAACAAAGAAGATGGCTGCTGCTGCTGGCGAACAGCGGTCTTTCGAATCGGCTTTAGCCGCGACTCTGGAAGACTTGGAGACATTCTTAAAAAAGGAAGATGTGTTCGGAGTTTTGCCGACCGGATACGGCAAAAGTTTAATCTATCAACTAGCGTTGCTCTGGTTGGCCATGAGTGCAGAGGGAATTTGAAAGACAACCGTTTATCCCACTCCTTGGATTGAGCCCTGCCAATGGTGAGTTCCCAGACCCAACATCTTGATGTGGGTCTGGCTTGTCAGGCTAGCCCGACTGGGCATCTCAGCTCAAACCAACAAGGTTCTCAGTTGCTCATCATCTCAGGCATATCGCTTCTACATTCGCACGATGTTAAGTCAGTTGACTCTTCTCCCAGCCTTCCATATATCTGTCTCAGACCGGCCGAAACGGACATGTCCCTCCTCCACGTTCATCCTCCATGTTCATCCTCCACGTTCATCCTCTTCCTCACATCCATCCTCAACATCCAATACTTCCTCATTTCATTAAACTGTTAAACTCATATTGTTGTGGTGTGGTCCTTGCTAGTAAATGAGAAAGTGTAAAAAATGTGCCACACACTACAGCAACTACAGGGTACAAGCAACTATAAATGCCCTCACGCTCCAATACAATACGATACATGAACATACATGTATGTGTGCAAGCATATATACACAGACCGTCGCCGTGCTTACTTCCTGTTGGAATGAGGTCTCGATCTGGGATGAAGAGTTTGTAGCCGTAATGTTTCTCCAGGACATCAGGAAGGATCTCTAGGGCAAAGCGTTCCTCCTCCCTGGTCTCTTGACTCCACTGGTCAGGGTCCACTTTGGTGTAGGATAGGTATGCATCGTAATCTTTGTTTTCTGAAACACAGTGAGAAACAGCAGGGAGTGGCACATGAAAAAGGTGCACTAAATGCATCGATATCCAGCTCAAAAGACACAATATCCCAAGAGTCCTCATGGCACAATAAAAAATGCACATACACATACACTTGATGGGCAAAAATATGTGGACACCTAAACATTACACCCATATTTGATTAAAACCAAATTGATGCAGAAGTCAGTATTTATAATTATGTAGAATAAGAATGACTTTTGAAAATGGTCATTGTTTTCATTGATATGCTGCATTACTGTTAATATAATGTAGTCTATAGTCTGACTTTTTACAGTAAAACTTACATTCATACAAGACAGACTGATTATAGCGTTTGTTCTGCATCAACCACAAAGTTCATTTTTATTCAAAACACCAAACCATTAATATTTCAATCACTTGTATGTTTTCTGTAAAATGCTGCCCTAACAGTCTCTACTCTTCCGGGAGGGCTTTCCACAGAACCTCAATTCAGTGATTTGCGCCCATTCAGCCACAAGAGTATTAGGAAAGTTGGTCACTGATGTTAGGTGATAAGGCTTGGCTCGTAGTGGATGTTCCAGTTCATCAAGTTCCAGTTCACCATTCCTTTTTGAATCTCTCTTTGCTCATGTTGAAACAGGAAAAACACTTCTCCAAACCATGCTTAAGCATCCTTAATTGGAACAAAGTGGCCTGGATAAAAAAAACAGCCACACATCAAAAGTAAACAAAAGCATTTGGACAGGGGTGTCAATATACCTTTGGCAATATAGTGCATATGAGAAATAAATTGGGGTAGATACAAAAATACCCAAATCAAGACCCAGGCTATTCCCCACATCAAAATGATTTCCCAGAAGACAGTGAGAAGAACTGAAAAGGCAGAAAATAGATGATGGGGGAAAAGCACTACTGGTGACATGTTCAGTGAGTCCTAGTCATTATGCTCTGTAGAAATGGGATTGTGGGCCAGCCAAATAGGGAAGAGGGGCTTTTTCACAAACTCTTTGAGGAGCGTACTTAGCTTTGAATCTCACTGGAAAGGCCAGGGCTGCATTTGATAGAATCCAAATATCAAACAACACTTTCAAATTAGCAACAAACCTCAAATTAACCACCTAGCAAACTTGGAGAATCAAAAACAGCTTGTATCTGCAGGGCCCTGACGGTATGACTGGAAGTTTGAGTCAACAAAACATTGTGTAATATATAATTCATGCTTCTGTAGAAACAATCCAATGATTCAAAAAGGAGTTCAGTCTTTCCAGAATTTTTGAAAAGAAAGCAGAACGAGTCAAAATACAAAGCAAAAAGGGAATATACTGGGACACAAACAGAAGAATTGTAAACTGGAGCAAAAGTTAATGGAGAGAAAAGTTGCACTTGAATTTCAGGCAGTTTGAGGCCTCCCTATAGGCCTCCCTATATGTCGCACGGGGAAGGAGCTTTGAGCCCGCCTGGTCCCCATGTCCTGCTATGTGGCCTTCGACAGCAGAGGGTGGGCATTGGCATGACATATTGAGACTGATCTCTTTTTAAATGGGCAACAAATTGAAAAACTGTCTCCTCTCTTCCCTATGCACTGCAGCCATTGCAGCAATGTACACACACAATAACGTGCACCTCAACACCAACAGTTGAGAGAGACAGAGAGAGAGAGAGAGAGAGAGAGAGAGAGAGAGAGAGAGAGAGAGAGAGAGAGAGGAAATGGGCTGCTGTCAATGAGATAGGAGAGGACATTTGTATCTACCAGGGAGTCTGTTATTGATAGAGGGTCAGAACAACCGTATGCACATGGGTATACAAACAGAACATATTCACATCCATAAAAACAAACCAACACAGGCACATACATAGTCATCTATGCTCGCTTTACATCTTATTTTGGATGAGAAAGGCCGGGTGAAAAAAGTGAGAACAAGTTGGAATTCTTCAGACAGCAACAGAGAGAGGATTTGTTTGTGATGCTTTGTCTTTACCTCCATCCACATCCTCGCTGCCAAATTGCCTCCTATAGAAAAGCATCAGCTCTATCTTGTAGCATTTGTAGAGGGAGATGAGGAAGATGAGTAGCAGCAAGATTGCTCCCAGCCCTCCTGCCAGCTCCACGGTGTACATGAGCTCTGCTGAGGACGACACACAGACCAGAAAATATATTTATAACTGCTGAGACAATCAGCACGTACAGGTACAGTACGGTGAATACACATACGTCTTATGAATACACAAAAACAGCTATTGACTTATTTCTGCAGCAGGTTGGACTCATAGGTTGTCTTTCTTCGTCTTCATTTCCCTGTTAAAGTCTAAGCATGAGGCACTTATAGGACACATTTACATTTGCTGGAAGGCTGGACAATCATCAGCATTTTCAGAGCAAAGCAGCATCAATCTTCAGGGGGAAGAGACACGAGGCTCATAATGACTTTGGGAAAAATGAGAGGGCACAGAGCAGGGAGACACATGGAAAATAAATTGGGCTCATTTCTTTGGAGGAGCACAGCAATGACACAGCTCTGCACTGTGGCTGTTGTACATAGTGGGATGGAGGCATTTTCAAAACAAGAGGCTTCAGTCTACTCATGTCGCTCTCTCCCCTCTCCATCATACATCTTCTCTCACTCTCGCTTCTCCTACCCCCTCTTTTCTCTCCCTTTGTCTCTCCATTCATTTCTCTTCTCTATTATCTCCTTGCCATCTCACCAGAGACCTAGCTTAGGGAAGGATGAGTTATATTGTGTATGAAAGCAGCATTTACCAGCCAGAACAGGTTTAACCTTATATCTCTGTCACTGTGCACTGGAGCAAACGCAATGCGCCACAGATATGTACACTGCAAATACTTTTACAATTCTTTCAGTGGCATGACATATTCTCATTTTAAATGCAAGCTTTTCTTTCAGTAATCGTCTTTCCCACAAGCTAGTGATAGTTAACTAGTTAACTAGATAGTTTATTTAACCCCAAAGAAAGCAAATAAGGGTATTTCTCCAAATGTTAAACTAGTCCTTTAACTTGTAAAGACATATTTTCTGTATCAGTAGGCACATTACCCTTGATGTTTTTGAACATAACTAATACTCAGAAAGACAGCAGTGTTAAAAACTTTAATGTTTTTAACTAACAACCATCCTCCCTCACTAAGTTGTTAATGTTTCACTGACCACTACGTCCCTTCGGAATTCTCTCTTTTCATTTCTCTCCTTCTTCTAAGGGAATGAAAGGCAGCCTGCAGAGACATTCACATACCTGCTGCAGGGCTTATGAGTGATGCATTCTGGGAGGGAAAACATTAAATAAACATCAGAATAATGAGAGCGAGCGAGAAAGAGAGAGAGAGAGAGAGAGAGAGAGAGAGAGGGAGAGAGAGAGAGAGAGATTGACTTGACGTCTTTCTTAGCATTTCTCCCATAGGAAAGGCTGCTTTGACAGAGAGAGAGAGAGAGAGAGAGAGAGAGAGAGAGAGAGAGTTAAATGAAGCTGTCTTGAGTCTAAAAAGACCACTCAAAAGGAATTGGGCCATCTACAAAAGACGGTCACAGAGATGGAGATTAAAGCAGGGAGACAGACGGATAAAGACTTAAAATGTAATTGTATGCTGAACTCATTGGCCTGTTGGGAAAAGCTTAGGACCAATTTGCTGTTTAAACAGCCATCAAATTACCTCTTCTTACAGGGTGACAACCAGTGCATGAAAAGAGCTTCAGACAAGTCATGCTAGAGAGTCAAAATAGCAACACAGCTGCTGGAGCACATGTAGAGAGGAACGGCACCACCACATGGAGCTCAAGCACAGACTGTTAACACGCGTCAATGGAAAAAGAAATAAAAAATGGACCAGAAAGGGCAAACAAAAGGATGTTGTTTAAAAGAGTGCTGTAAAATATTTGGGGTATTAAGTGAGCTATATGAAGTTTTGTCCTATTAAATTAATATTCCAACATCTGATGTGATAAATCTGAAATAATCAGATGTGCTGAACACCTGAAAGCTTCTTGGGGCAGCAAAACAAGCTGTGAACATAACACTGATATACAGTACAAACTAAATAGCAAACATTTGTCTATTTACTACTCTAGCAGATACGGAGTGCCGTTAGCATTTATTTGGATTTGTGTTTGGGCCAATGTAAGTAGAATATTTTCTCTTTTATTTTTTTTTGGTCTCCACCAAGTCTTGAGGGAAATATCTGGCTCTAACTTTGTCTCTCTGGTGTTTGATGCTGGGCGGGTTGGGTACAGTGGGTTTATTAGAGTTTCACCACTGAAAACAGCTGCTTGCTGTGTCTGGAAACGACACTAATGACAGCAATGGGAGTCAATCAAAGCAAGCAAGCAAATTGTTCAACAATGAGCTGAAATGTTCTCAGGTGATAATTCTCTGTGGGTTTGTCTCTACAAGTGAGCCCTTCATTATTACTATAAAAATATTGATTAGAGCAGCTTTAATCCCTTTAACCTAAAATAAGCATTGGATGCTGTGCAACCAACTTTTGATCACAACACACAGAATTTTATTTTGAAGTCCTAGTTTGGATCCTAGAGTTTCCAAAGATACCAAATATGTCTGACTGACGTTTGGGAAAATGTGTATAAAATGACATGCGCAAGACAGCTAGAATATTTCCATTTGATGAAATGGTGCAGCCAGGCTTTAAATATCTCATTCATCATATAGTTTTAATGATAGTTGGAACAAGCTGATACAGAATATGTATGATAGTGTCAGACAGTGTGGAATAAGATGCATTTTCCAATCTTAAAGCCACTTACAGGGAAATTAAATGAAAAAACTGGATGTTAAGGGGTTAACGCTCCTCAAGGTTTCAGTGGGAAACTTCAAAAAGCCCTTACCCCGCCTAAAGAGCTGAATGGTAGCATGGCGACGGCCGTTACCATTTTCCACATAACAGGAATAATTTCCCAGGTCCTCCTCCTCCAAGGAGTCAATAGTCAAGGAAATGGCCACTTCCTGCTCCCCAAGATGCTCCTTGACAATCCTGCAAGACAAACAAACAAAAATGTACTCGGCAATGCTTCTCTGCAACACTAGTTTGGGAAATAGTAGATGAGAAGTGGCTTTTCCCGGTTGAAGCAAGTACCTCTGATCCCTGCTAATGTACAAGAACATGTAATTAGTGCAAGTGATTGTGATGGCAAGCAGCATTTATGTGATAGGGCTTTAAGAGTTGTGATCCAGAGTACAGCAAACACAGAACACATTATGTTACAATTCCCAACGGTTAAGCCATAAAATGCCTGTGAGCTGCTTGTTTTCAGTAACTGTATCTTGATGAAGCCCCTCTTGTGTTACTGTAAGTACTTCAAGGTATGTTCATTTCTTTTCTCTGCACTTGAAACATATGAGAAATGAAAATCAATAAGGGCTCTTCCTCGGAGTGTGCGGGGGGTGAAATCAAATAATGGCGATCAGAAGAAAATCTTTTTATAGCGGCTGCCATGGTAACGGAGAGAAGGAGAGAAAGTAATATTCCATAAAGTAAATGAGTGTCCCCCAGCCTGATGAAGGAGAGAATGGGGAGATAATGCTCCCTCATACCTCAGACACACTACTTAGCCCACTTTTGCAGCACCCTCAGCAAAAATTACACTTTGGAGGAAACAGTGCAAATGAGAAAGATATCCGTTTGCATGTGTGTGTGTGTGTGTGTGTGTGTGTGTGTGTGTGTGTGTGTGTGTGTGTGTGTGTGTGTGTGTGTGTGTGTTTGTGTGTGTGTGTGTGTGCGTTTGTGAGCATGTATCATCTACTGTATGTGTTAACGGCCGTGTTGAGAAGGAGGAGTGGGATGAGGAAAGTATATGTGTGTGTGTGTGTGTGTGTGTGAGAGAGAGTGTGTGTTTGAGTGTGTAGGGGGATAATGACTCTCAAGCTTCTCTCTTCTCTCTTGCCTACTAGCCAATAAACTGCACATAAGGACAGCTTGTTGGGGAGATTTGGCATCAGTAATTGAAAGTGTATCATGGGCTTTGCATAGAGAGGCTGAGGCAGTGCTGATGATATTTGTAGTTTCAGCTGAGTTTGTTGTGCAATTGGGTTGGGGGGCTGGGGCGCTGGGAGAAGTAGGCACGGGAATAATTCATGCCTCTCCAGGGAGTGGTGGCTACTTTGAAGCCTCCGGTTTCACATTATCACACTATACTGTAGTAGGCAACGCAGCTCAATACCATACAACCTGATGGATAATGTCGACTGCTGTTCAAGCCAAGCTTAAAATGGAGATGATGAGCAGATTAAGTTACAGTAGGTGGACAAGAAGGTCCAGGTGAAGCGCAGAAATACGGATGGCAGCCATATGAGCTGGGCTGAAGAGTGAATTTGAACTATACCAGACTGTAGAGCTGCATCTACTCCAAGATGCTCCTCAGATTTGTAGAATTCCATGTAAATCTTTGTAAAATACTCTTTTCTTCTGGGTATTTATGTTTATCGATATAGAGTTAGCCAAATGAGTAAATCGTGAACACATTTCTAAAATATGGCTGCTCCAGGCACTTTTTCTTTCAATATTCTCTGCCTTCCTCATGTTTGCAATTTATTCATTTCTTTTATACATTCAATTCAACATACACCTGCAAAAACCCCAACTGAATTGGGTCAATAACATATTGATCCCCTTCTTTAACATGCTGAGCCAGATTTGTTAAACTAATTTATTAATCTCTGCATGCTATGCTAATGTCCAGTCATCCGTGCTATGATAACAACAATTGCCCTGTCCCGGTGGCGCAAATGAGAATTTATGGGCTTAGGTTACCTTAGAAATGAACTAGTCCAAATCAATAAGCTCAGAGTTAGGTAAATAAATGCCTGCAGAAGCTCTGAGCCCAAAGGTTTGAGTGCTCGTCTCTTAGCTCAAGTTTGGCTGCTGATGCATTAGTAATTAAGTGTGTAGGTGCCAGCCTGAAGAAGAGAGGTAACCCTTAGAAACATGGCCACTGTATCATCTAAAAGGGAGACAGCTGGGCTGCAGGGTAAGCAGAGATTTGCTCATGTCTAGTTTCTCCTATCCTTACTCTCCATTGCTCCCCGTCTTTGCCTGGTCCATATGTCTGTCTGACTCTATGGAAGTAAAACCAAGGCACTGGCTGGATGTGAAAAAGCTTAGGGTGGCAGCATCAGCAACAGAGAGTGGATGATCAAATACATTATTGATCCACTGCATGAAATATCGGTATTAATTATTGAAAAGATAACCCCCTCAGCCAGTGAGTGGGGGCATCCTGGTGTCAGGGAGTAATGGACAAAGAGAGAGACAGAGAAAAAGACTCACAGGAGAGCAGTGTTGGTGGTTAAAATGAGATTTGTTTCTGTGACATGTTCATATCAGTGCATAAGCAAACTCACACATGTCTTCTTTACTTTCCTCCTATGTGACTTCTACCATATTTCTTACTCTTTCCACTTCTTCCCCATCTGCTCCCTCTCTTTTTCTCTACCTCTCCTTCTCTTCCCCTCCTAACCCCTCCTCCTCAGCTTCCCGTGGCCCATCTGCATCCCGCCATAGGTGGGTGCAGCGAGGGAGATAGCGATAGCGGCGGCGGTGTGAAAAATGGCGGTTGTTAACCATCTGACAGGGCTGTCTCCCCAGAGCTGCAGCCTCTCCAAACAGCCCTAATGGGAAACATGCACATGGACCAGGGAACAGACTTGTTTAAATGTGTAACACCACTAGGAGGGAGAAACATGGAAATGGGCTTGTTTTAAATGTCTCAGAGCCCTGAAATTTCACAATGTTACATTGAAAGGAGACGGAAAGAAAGGGCAAGTTAGAATCTGCTTTTTAAAGATGTGTTCAACATTTAGCACATTCATCCTTGGTGCAAAATGTTGGAAAACACAACATGTATGTGGACAGAAAGCAGGACATGGACTTGCTTTTTGTAAAACTGTGGTTTCACAATGTGGTGCTGGAGTACAAAACAGCATTTGTGCATCCTGTTCTGCAGCTGATAAACAGAAATTTAAAGGAAAAATGCTTGTTATGGAAAGAAATTGTTAGACAGAAAAAAAATAATTGTTTTCCATGACTTAAATGGAGACAGAGACCTACTTTCTAATACTGTTGATAAAATTGACATGAATTCTTCCCAGATTTATTGATAAAACTCCAGACTTCCTTTTGCTTTTCATGTTAAGAGAATAAACTAACTCAAGCCTTGCAGTACTTGGAGACAATCAGCTAAACCAGCAAGAAAATGTATAACTGCATGTCATATAGCCGGCTCATTCACTGTTTGTATCTCTACCTACAGAGAGTAATGCACTATTTAATTTGTATATAACCCACGTCATCATGAGCCAGGCATGCAGGGCTGCCTCTAAGGAGGAAGTCAGAAGACTCCTCCGCGTAGGGAGGTCGGGGTGGAGGGAAGGGTCAAACAAACACAGGACTTTCACCTAGGAGACCGCTGTTTGTGTCCCGTGTGAAAGCAAAAGTCAACATTGACTTATTTTAACTTACTCTGTTACGCAACTTACATGGCAGTTACGTAACAAACATACTTATTTCAACACAAAGCACAAGTCTTTCCTAAACCTAACCAAGTAGTTGTGTTGCCTGAACAGGTTCTGCACTGCAGGGGCTTGCACAGGCACACTGATCGCCCATGTTGCTGGACATTACGTTTCGTAAGATGTCATACTAACCATTGTATGAGGATACATTGCATAGAGCAAGGGATGTTTTCCTTAATGACAGGTTTCAGTTTTTTAAGCAAATATTTCTGTTTTAGTTACATGTTTAACCTATTTAATACAATATTGTCATTTCACAAATTGAATGCACAACATATTTTATCTTCTGAAAATGAAAAAAAGAGAGTAAGAGAATTAGACCATCAGCCATCACAGATAACGGAGAATAGTTCATGAACTTAAAGGACAGTATTGTACTCTACATAACATCTGTAACAACTACCAGCTAATTTCAGTATGAAAACATTTTGCAGAGACTTGAAACGTGCTTGCATTAGATAATCCATCAAGACACAATTCACCACCTGTACTTATTTTCATATTATTGACAGAGCTGGTAATGTAGCTGCACACAAGGACTGGTTTAAAAACTCTCTTTGTTGTAGCACTCAAGACACTGACTTGAGTCAGCTGCAGAACAACAAACTTTTTAATGCAAGAAACAAGAAAACCTCACAGTTTGCTTTCCTCAATGTTCAGGTTTGCAGGTTTTTTTTCTTGTGGCTTGACTTTTCGACAGCATTGCTGGTAAATGTAATGAGGCATGGGACAAATAATCAATATGAAACTGCGGTACAATACAATACCCTGGCACCAATATTGCAGTATGTTGAGATGATACAGTATATAGCCATATTGAAACAACAATGTTCAGAATTCTGAGCTTGTACTGTTTGTCTAATGTCTCAAAAATGTCTTCATCTTCACTCATGCAGATATTGTGATATATAATAGGTGATTATCTTGCTATGTATGTGATGTATGCAGTTCTACAGTACTGTTACTGTGCACAATGTAGCATATTATGAGTTATTCTGTTTCCACCTGCTTGCTATTTCATTTCCACAGGACAGTAACATAATTAAAAAAAAAGAAAAATAAAGTGACAAAATGAATGAATGATTTAAAACAAGCTTTAAGTCTTTGCATGATGTTCATACCATAGCAAAATAAATGGAAACCAACAGCTGCTTGGAAGGCAGCAAGTGAATCTAAGTAAAATGGTTGGTTTAGTGTATGCAATTTGGAGTGAATGGGCTAAAACATGCAAAGCTATTGGTATCATCCTTTCATATTTTACAGTGCATTTATCTACATCTGCTATTAATTTGTGTCTCTTACTTGATGTCGCTTTCCTGGATTCTCTCTTCGTCCAAGTCCTCTATGAACTTCTCCCCCTTCATCCAGTAGATGAGTGGGCTGACGTCACCGCTATAGCCGAAAAACGCCCGGCAAGTCAGGTTCAAAGCACTTCCTGCAAAGACAGGAGATGACATACGGTCATGCTTGATTGTCCTGCTGGCTTGTTAAAGGTGTTTTAGTGTGCATGGCCCAAAAAATATTATACCATATCATATCATATCTGTGCCTTGAAAGTCAGTGAAATCAACAGAAAAAGTAATATTTTTGGTGACATGTGCATTCACAAGTCTTTGTAATGTGTGCATCATACACACCTATGCTAGCGTACACTCGCGCCTGCACTCACATACGCACACGCACATATCCTACAAAATTCTATTCAAAAGTGGTTGCATGAGAGAAGATGTAAGCTAGACACTCAACAAACCTATGGTGATGTACAGCAGTGTAAAAACAGACAGTCTTTCTTTTAACACAGAGAAAAATCTCAGGACATGTTCTGATTTGCTTATGCCAAAAGCACACACATGCAGTATACCGATCTGCAAGTAAACAGTAATGAACACATGAGGGCACTCAAGAGCTTCCTAAAACACCCCTTGAGACTATGTGTCCATGAAAAGGAAGTAAAAGGGGGCTGACATTACATTATTTTATTTAAATATTATTGTTTGCTAAGAGTTGATGTGTGAAAGAAGTTGTGATTGTCACAGAGGAGCCAACAGGGTCCTTGTTCCGTGAATTGATGGATTATTTCTTTGGTTCAACAGAGAGTGCAAGTATCCAGCTGGAAGAAAAAGGTAATACTTCATGCACCAATTACAGAAAAGTTTCCCTTTAAATCTGGTGGTATTATTGTGCTATTTGAGAAAGATTGGAGATTCAAAATAATTGAGCTAGTGGTAAAAAGTAAAAAGTGAAAAATGTACATGTTACATGTAACACTGGTGTGAGCTGATTAAAGTTGGCTTAAAGAGGCTTCTTTTCCCCCCACTCAGGAAAGACCTTCAGTGTCCATGAACTATGCATGTATTAGGCTTATGAGCATAAAGATAGAGCATTGTCGGCATATACTAGCACATGTTTATTTTGCATTCCTCTGAAGTGGCATTCTGAAAAAGCCTGGGGCGCAGTAACCCTATAATGCTGCCTCTCAGGAAACCACACAGCAACATGTAAACAACATACAGGTGGGGGAAGTTCATCATGTAGCGCATACCGTAAACTGTATGGTGGAGGACAGCTGTGTCTGGCTCCGAGGCATGTAATTTGAAAAGCAATGGGAGAAAGGCATGGCAGGGGTGGAGGTGAAGAAGACACTTTTCCCTGTTTCACAGCAGGAGTTATGAGCAGGAAAGCAATGTAAACTGTACTGGGAGGTATGTATACATTAATCCTGCTTTGCATATGACAACACCATGGACAGCTCCCAACAGTCTAGTGCAGGGAATAGGAGGCAAGCATTAAGGCTGTTATATACTGGACGCAGCCCAGCTGGCGCCCACAAATGTGACGTCATGGGGTCGCCGTGACTATTTATACCTGCGCTGGTGCTCGTGACACTAGTTGCAGTCTTCTCCTGAACAGAGGTGGCGCTAATGAGCAAAGGCTACCGACGTTGCTCTTTCTACGGACTAGAAGAAGAAAAAACGGCAGAACTGGCTGCAGCATTGCCGTCAATGCTTCGATTTGACTCGATGTCCTACTTCGTCTTATCAAGCCTTTCATTCGCCATAAAAGAACTCATCTTAACCCAGTAAGTTTACAAGAGAGACTTGCAGTCACTGTGTGAGTCCTGGCATCCGGTTGACGGCGAACCTGTTCAGGCCTCCCGTTTCCGCCGCTGAAAAAAAAAGAGCCGTGCGCGACCTCTGCTCGCGTGCCATAAATCGGGTGCGCCGGCATGATATCACGTAATTTTGACGCCACCTTGGATGCGTCTAGTATAATTCACGTTTTAGTGTTACTGTATGTGCATAACCAGAACCTAAAAAAGAACTATGTTTGAGTCAAATCTTCTCTTATACAGTCAAAACAAAATGCTTGAATTCTATTACAATGCATTACATTTTACTTTTTGAGGATGATCTTAGACCCTGTTCCACTGCCTGAGCTGTGACGAGTGGAACACGTCTTCAGGGCAGAACTGGCAACGTTCTTTTTGAAACACACTCTTTTTGTGTTTGAACTAAGGGCATGTATCCTCTGTGCTTCCCCTGTTCACAACCCAGATACAGCTTCAAAAGATTTCAGTAGGTCACTCTCAGCATAAGGAAAGTTTTAAGGGGTGCAGTGAAGGAGGATGGGACGACACCTAGAAATGATTCGATGGTATTGTCTGTGTGGAGCAGTGGCTGACATTTCCAAAGTTCAAGAGCCACTCTCAGCTTGGTATTTGTGCACAGCCGGGCTCTACAAAGGCTACACGCTGTACCTGCAAAATAGGAACCTCTTGCATGTGATTACACACACATGCACACATACACAGGTTTCGGTGGAGCGATACTTAACTATATAGTCACACTTGATAATTTGTGTAGCAAACGTGCAAAGTAACCACACCGTGCAAAGTACATATTGTACAACTGTATGTCTCTATGTGTGAGACTGATTCAGCATTTCTATTTTCCTTTGTTTTATAAATATCTCACATGCTGTTAGTTTATCCCACAGATCAATTGCAAACTAGGAATGTCATGCAGCCGGCAGCCTCTGCCTGGAGAGGAAGTCTCCACTGAGCTCCCTGGGAATCACAGGAAATTGTTGAAGGCCTCATGCTGTCTTATTCTAATCCTAGTGCAAAACTCCTTCACAGCCACTTTTGTTACTTCTTCTACCGCTACAAACACCAGTGGGCAGCATTACACCTGCAACATCACCATCATATTCATGGATGTAATACGATGGATGTGGTGTTGCAAAATGGTGAGCGTTCATTCATAAAAGTTGCTACCACAGCGTATACACCAAAAAGGATTTTGTCATTTCAAATTTTGACCCATGCCACATGAATAAGTGTCTCTTTCTTTTGCCCTGCCTGCTCACCCCATAGACTTTAAAACTAAGATACATAAACATCACACATAAAAATAGCTTTTCTAGGCTGCAATCAAGATTTAAAAGTATTTATATTATATATAAAGTATATATATTATTAGCTGTCTTGAAGCTTTCTATCGTATCGCACAATCTTCATCAGCAGATGGAGTTTGCCCAGTTGTCATGGATTTGTAGATGTTCAAATATCCATTTCTTTGAGTACTTTTGAGAACTTCAGGCATTTCAATCTCACCTTTTAAGCTAATGTATATACAAGAAGTTCTTAAAAGAGAATTTCTTTATTACCAGAATATTTCAGTGTACCATTGAAATAAAACCATTTGACATAACACACACATATACATATACATATATATATATATACATATACATATATATATATACATATATATACATATATATATACTCACATATATATATATATACACACACACACACACACACACACACACACACACACACAAACACACACACAGCATGTGATTACAGCTCATGGATGCAGTTTTAATCGTCAGGCTGAAGAACAATTGAACAACTGTGTTTGCAATGCTGTTGAAAAAGACATACAAATATTAGCCATGACTAGGCATGGCTTTATCATTAGCCTCTGAGCTAGCAAACTACTAGGATGTCAAGCCGGTTGAAGTTTGAGCAGATGGTGGGAAGACTAATAACCAGGACTGAACAATGAGGTGAATAATTCACACACTATCAAGTGAAACAGGAGGAGGTGCTTTTTAAATATGTTCTCTCCTGCTGTCAAACCCCACAGCAGTGTCATTATTATTATTATGATCTATTATTTTTCCAGAACAGTTTGTATGTGGTCCATCCATTTACCACTTTGGGTGCCCAAGATCAAAGAAGAAACACATACACATCTAAAAACCTGAGTAATTAAAGCCTTACCGGTGCATTTTAAAAGAAGAGTAAAGTAAGTTTTAGATAAAAGCATCACGGAGGGCGAGGAAAGCCAAAGAAAGTTAAATTATGACATTGGGCTTTAGAGAGGCTTTTTAAAGAACATAAACAAACTGAAAGAACTGTTCTAGCACTAGATTCATATTAGAGCGAGTACTTTTCAGAGGCTAGCTTCACGTTGTTAGGATTACCTGTACTGGCAGCTACAGTTACAGTTACATATTTTTAAAATGTAATATTAATAATGTTTAATTAGATTTTTTTATTTGCTACTGGCCAGCTGGAAACACAACTTACCTCACAAGTCATTTCCTTAGACAAAATCCCACTATAGTTCCATTTAGTGAAAAACATAACATCAAAATGTCACCCTGTTGACTAAACAACTAATAAGCTACAGCCGCTGTGACGTTATTCAATGTGCCACCAGTGTAAATGCTCACACACATTTGCTCAATCCCAAAGTGTGCCCTGAGAACTAAGGACTAAAGACTTACAGACTTAATTGATCTCAGGTCCTAAGTGAGTGAGTGTGTGAGGCCACATGGGCTCAGATAGGTATAAATGGTATAAATGGGATTGGGACAGCACTTCACGAGATCACATGTTACCTTGGCGACGTTTAATAACAAAGATGTTGCCGACACTTTGCCGACATTTTCATTTTAAGTTTGTTGCTTTCCACACGGCCAAGGCACAGGATGAATCCAATTTTTTTCAAACTCTTGTTTTACAAGCTGGACAACAGGTTGGTCTGTGTTCCGTGGTTGTGTGTCGTGCTGTTGTTTACCTTTGTAATTTCCAGATTTCCCTATGGTCTCCGCGGTAAACGTCACAACGCTTTGAACTGTGGGTAATTCCCTTTGGTGAAGTCTGCATCGATGCAGATTCAAGAAAAGGGCTCTGTAAGTGTGCAGTCAAACCCTCATGCCCTTTGAAATTCAACATTGGGACGAGAACGCGCACCAAAGTCTGTGAGTCCGGACTTTGGGATTGGGTCACTGCCTCCAAAAGTAAGTTTGAGTTGGATGAGTTTTAATGGGTATAATTTCAATTCTGTCGTGATATTATCAATATGATGTTTTATTTTGTTTTATCATGATAACCCTGAAGTAAAAACATATATTGTGACAGCCCTATTCACAATAGAAAGCAAAGATATGTGGACACAAGATGCCTTTAATACACTGTTGTGTACAACCATTTTATAGGCTGCCAGCAATATCGGTCTACATTTACATTCAATAGGCACCTCCTTGGCCCTCTCTTTGGTGATTACTGTGCTACAATTACAAAAACTCAAAAATTCAAGTCTATCATTGCAATTTTTTTAAATTTCACATACAGTAAATGTGCCATTACAAGACTTGGCTAGATTTGGTGTGAAAAATATCCCCCGCTGACTGACTGTGTGCCTTGTGCAGCACAAGAGCATGATTAAGTGTTTTTATGAGTGTGTGTTTCTTTATATGTGCACGTCTTTGTGTCTTGTTTCTGCCTTCACACATGCGTGGGTGTGGAACATATCCACGTAATCAGAGTGATTGACATCCTCCCCCCGGCTGACAGTTGGTCACAGCGCCTGATGATCTCCTGAAATGAGATTAAGATCCACTCTCTTTTATTTCTGCCCAGCGTCTTTTTGACCGACTTCCACACAGACTGATTACGACTCTGGTCCACCACAAGCTACATGATGAATACTTAGTGGAAGACAATATAATTTAAAAGGATACCTCTTGAACCTAATTATAGCTGGATGTGCAGTGAAGGTTAAATTGTACAGAGTGCCAAGTCCCATCCTTATTGTAATCTAGCCTCTGTACCCCTGTCTTTCTTTCATTGGTCTGTCTAAAAAGCTGAAATTGGAGTTTCCATACTGTAATACTGTACTGGCTAGTAAACCTCAGGATTTCAACAAATGATTATTTTGTGAGCATTAGTAACATAACTTCATGAGTCACACAAGTGCGGTCAAAGCTAAGTCTAGGTCACACCGTATATCTTGTTTATTTGGGGCGCAGTGACTTCCTGGAGTCTTGTCATCACTGTGAGTTTGCCAGGAATTAAATAATCCCACGCATAACCTCCGGTGGAACCAACGTTCCAAACGTTAAACAAACATTATATAATGTGTTAATATGTGAGCATTACAGGTGCAGATGTTGTTACCTCTGGACAGAGCCAGGCTATCAAGTTTTTATGCTAAGCTAAGCTGGCTGTAGCTTCTTATTTTGTGTATAAGAATGTGAGCAGTATCGATCTTCTCATCTAACTCTTGGGAGATATGTTTATTCGCTTTTTGCCTTTAAAGAGCAACTAACTGCAGGTGCAATTTTTTTTTTTGTGTAAGTCATGAGTGGTTTAAATACTCACCTTGTTGCAGTGATGGAGTGCAGTGTACTGCACAATGTGTCAGTACACTGACATTGCAGTCAGGTGTGGTCAAAGGTGCTCCAGACTTTCAACCAGCAACGTGATATCATGACTTTTCGTAAACATACACGCCCACTTTCTTAAGCCAAGTGGCGTGTTATCTGTACGCATTTTGAGCTATCCGCATGTACGTCTACGCTGTATACAGCGGATGGCAGTCTGCAACGTCACAGCGTAAACATACACGCCACTTTCTAAAGCCACGTGGCGTGTTATCGCGAGGCTATGTGTTATCGCGAGGCTACGGTTGGGTTTAGGAAACGTCACACGTGGGTTAGGTTTAGGAAAAGAAGAACCGGTTAGGTTTAGGAAAAGAACAAACGTGGAAAGGAAACGTCACACACGGGACACGAAGGAAATGTGACACGCGGGACACAATCCCCGCTCTCCTGGGTGAAAGGCCTGTGTTTTACCCATCCTCCATCCCAACCAACTTCCCTTCTAGGATTTTCGCCCTTTCATACTACTCGCTACGGCGTCAATTCACACGCAATCGCAAGGTAATGTAAGTCAATGGAGGCCAAATGGCGTTGAAAAAAAACACTAAAAAGCGAGTATGTGTCTTGATAACACGCCTACGGCATATGAATTGGCGTGTCATACATACGCCACTTCATGAGATCAGTCTGCAACCAGATAGGGCAGAGAAAACTTTTCAGAATGAAGTTACTCTTTAAAATAATGTTCTGTTCAGTTTTTACAAGCAAGCACAGCTTTTAATACCATTTATACACCAATGCATTCATTTGACGCTTATGTGTAAAGTGACTTACAATAACTGAATAAATGTGGTTATCGAATGCTCTTTCAATAAGTGCATTCGTGCCAAATATGGATATAAACAGAAAACCACATCATACCTTTCAAAGGAACCATAAAAGAAGCCCTCTATTAGAAAATACATGAATACAAAATACATACATTGGCTTTCTTTATTATGTTTCCAGATGAATGAATGAATGAGAGAGACTGCGTGAGAGATCTAGAATGGTGATCGCATTTAGAGAGACTATAAAATGACTTGCGCTACAGAAGGTCATGAATTTGATTTGCATCAGCCCTTGGTGCGCGTTTAGCTGATTTCACAGTATTTGGGATAATTAGGCTTCACAGAGCTGGCACTCAGATTCAGACAGAGGAATACTTTCCAAGCCAGAGGAGAGGAAAACAAACCTTGCACAGAAAACGCTCTGCAGATGCTGTCCAAATTCAGCACAGATGCACAGCACACACAGTGAGATTGACAGATACGTACACAGAAGGGCAGATGAATGAACAGACAGGCAGAAAAAAAGAAAATATAAAACAATGCGCATACAAACATGATTATAAATGAGCAGACGCACGGATGCACGTCAATGTCATTTCTGTCTTTTCTGCCTCATCTCATTCTCCTAGAATCCACTGAATAGGCCCGTTGTCTTTCACATGTCACTGCATGGAACAGAGTTGGATTGTGTGTTTTTTTGTGTGCGACAACCACCACTATATTTTATTTGTAGAATAAGCAACAATCCGGAGTGCTTGTTGAATAAGTCATAGTCAGAGTGTGTTTGATGTTTCATAACACACTCTTGTCTTCATCACAACCCAATGTTCTCTAAGTGCTATATTTTCAAGGCAGGGCGAAGTCTGGCACAAGAAGCGAGACCACATGTTGGTGTTTTCTTCACTCTGAAGTGCACTTTGCACATTTGTTTGATTTTCTTGCCCTGTGCAGGTGGGAGGAAAGGCACAGTGAGTTTGAAGTTCCAAGTTCCATATTGGTATTTTGTAAAACAAAACAAAGAAAGGTATCTATTCAGCTTTATTGAAATGTCACTCATTTTGGAAATTTTCATCACACATATCATATGGGCTTCCTAATTCCATTTGGGCTGATACGACAATATACTATAATTTGAAAAGTGTGGCACCAAAACACAGTGCCATTAAGTAAAATGATTAGTTGGAGTTGCTGTGATGAAATCATGCACAAGGGGGTTGCTGCTAAATAACCGCATCATCCCAGTTAAACTCAATACTTTTTACCAACCATAAAATGCAGGAGAGTCTGGGGATATGCGTAATTCCAAAAGTTTGCACAGTAGACAGTGAAAATATTTGACAGGAAAAAACCCAGCCAATCTGCTCTCTATTTGTTTTTACTCCTGCATCACGACCACTTTGTGCTGGTTGTTGCAATTGAGCCATTATATTAATAAGAACATAATAAAGCTGAAGTTACAAATTTCTCTCCTTTTATTGCATACATTCTTGACACTACAATGGCATCCAGTTACTTGGCGTCTTTATTGCTTTGGTTGAGGCTTAGTTGGGAAACCAAGAAGGTGCAAGCATGAACAACCTATGACATTTTGCTGGCAGTAACGTATTGATGTAATTCAGAAGAAAACCCTCATATTCCTTAAATGTCAACATATGACAAGTTAAAGCAGCCATGTTTTTAGTTTTGAGTTTATCAAATGAGATTTTAAGGAGGGCTATAAACTCAAGAATTAGAGAACATTCAACATAAATATTATTGCCATCTAACCCTTCATGTGAAATGGAGTTAATGTCAAGGCTTTCACGCAAAACAGCCTAATCCTACAGCCCTGCTTGTGACAGAGACTGTAATTTGAGAGTTTGGGTATTTTAAGCATTAATTAAAATGGCCAAGCAGAAAGTGTTTGTGTGTGCATATGTACTGTATATGTGTCTGAGAGAGAGACAGAGAGAGAGAGCGAGAGAGCGAGAGAGAGAGAGAGAGACGTGTTTGTGAAGATTTCGTGTGGATATCTCTGCAGGAAAATCTGATACAGTCATTCTGTCAGTCATGATTCTTACCCCACAAGGTGTGAAACAAGCATGAAAAAGTGCACATAGTACTGTGTAATCCTTTTTCTGCACACAGGACGGATAAGAGAGCGAACAAGATAACCAATAAATAGACACATGTGGCTTTGAACAACAAAAATCTGATGCATTTGAAACTATTGTGGTACTTTGTGGTATATTTGAGATTGTTTTTAAAAGATCACTGCTATTTGTACATGTGTGTATGTAGCACAGGGAGGTGCATCCATCTGCGCAGTTAAAAATGGATGGATCACTATGGAAAGTGGCAGTGAAAAAAGTCCCTACTGCATGTTGCATAATATGATAATACATACATTTTCTGTATGCTCTCTAATGTAAACTACATGCAGCCTCTGATTCACCCCACAATCATACAGTAGCACACTTTTACAATATCCACATGATCTATGCAAGGGCAAGAGAGTGAGAGCATTGGTAAAAACAGTGAACGACGAAGCTAGTCAGCATCAAGTAAATAAGATGAAGATATCTCATCCTGCTTTTTCGTCTATACTCATCTCTCAGTGGGGGAGTGTGTGTTTGCTGTTTTCCGGTTGTATCAGGAGTGGGGTGTTGAGCTCAGAAAAGTCCAAATCTGTCTGTCAACGCTTCTTCTCTATAGCCGCCTGCAGGTTACCATGACAACACCTACTGTGCTGGGTTGGAGCAGCTCTGTGGGCTCCGTCAAGACCAGAAAATACAGTAAAGACAGGTACTGTGCCACATTAGGACCTCTGTGGCTTTGTGCCGATGGCAAGCAGCAATCAAAGTCGACTCTAATTGGAGGAGGGCCAAAACAAACATTCTGGGCGTACACAACCAGAAAATACTTGTTCTATCAAACAGCTTTTAAAACATGTTTAGCCCTACTGCATGTAAAGATGGGACCCTTTTGTTCATGGCATAGCAGTGAGCTGATGTGGAACAATGACGATAGGCTGAACTGATTACTTTTTACCCTGCATTGCGGAGAAGTGCAGGTCGGTGCGAGGTGTGGGAATTCGAGGGGTGAGAAGTACAGCGGGAGAGCGGATTGGAGGATTTGGACAGAATAAGTGAGGAATGAGTAAGGGCAATGAGAACATGAAAGAGTTGGGAGCCCACCACCTCAGCCTCTCTTCTGTTCTAATATCATCCCGTCTCCAGAGACAAGTCCTTAATTACCATTACAAGCCTGAGAGCTTTTTACAGAGGAGAATCCTGCTTCTTTTCCTCTCTGTCGCTCCTTCTCCCCGTTTGTTCCGTGGCTCCTGATGATCCATCAGGGAAATGTCAGCCTTTAATTACCGGTAAAAATTAAAGCCTTTGAGAACAGGTAGTTGGTGCCCTCACTTTCATCTCCCCTTTCCTCTGCTAATCGTCCCTTTTTGATGACATAATAGGTGCTCTGTCCGAGGCAGTGAAAGACAGAGGCCCATTATACCATGAGAAGCACTATTCGGAAATTATGCGATGACATGATGATCAACTGAATAAACGTTTCTTTATCTTTCTAGCAATTTCATACTGGCTGAGGGATCAATATAGCATCAAGTGCCTCTTCCTCATCCCTCAGTCATGACAGTTTGACACTGTGTACCACGGCAGCAGAGATAAAATTCCTCAATACATCGCAGCTGTGGTGAACCCTTGCCTTTCTAACCTGTCTGCACCCTGGCATACTGTAATCCAGACATTTTGAAACTACTGTTCTCTGACAAAGTATCTTTGTCGCACACATCTCATCATCGCTGCTGACTCCACAACTTTACACCAGAGGGTTTGGGGACCACTTTCCCCACTGCTGTGGGCTCATGTGAAATGTCCTTTTATGGACGAAATGAGACAAATGTGACACTGGGAGTCAAAAACTGCCTTTCAAGTGACTTACGAAAGCCGGGTGAAAATTGCCACTGACCAAGAAAATATATTGAAAATTAAAATGGATTTTTCTTTCATTCACTGAGCTTTGGGAGACATATGGAGTTCTTTCAGCCCATTTGTTTAGATATTTTCAAATAAGGCATGTAGTCAATTCTGAGCATGGCTCTTTGCAAGAACCTGAGCCATCAAAAATGTATGTCATAATTAACAATAGGGAGAACAAGGATGAACTTAGATAATGCACAGGTGTTATTATACTCTAGAGAAATTAAATAAAATGAACAGTGAGATATTATTCCTCTGCTGGCGTTGTAAGAAATATATATGTACTTTTTTCATATGCTTTGGTCATGTGGACAACTTTCGTTATTTTGGAAATGTGTTACCCAGTTAATATCTCAGTGTTTAAATGTATCTGTTCCCCTTTCACCTCGTTTATGTCTTTTGGGAATTATTATGTCTGACAAGGGGAATAAATATGAAAGTACATATGTAGATCTTGATTTGATGGCAGCTAGGAATTGCATAGCTTTAAAATGGAAGGCATCCAAACCCCCATCAATAGTCCACTGGTAGAATGAACTCTCAAGCTATTTTGTTATGGACAGCATTTATTATAAGAGTAAAGACAGAACCTCAGACTTTTTAAAGATATGGCAATCTCATAGAGGATTTGATTTTTATGATTTTTTACATTAATATTAGGGACTATTACAACAGTGTTATCTGTGTGCATTTATTATGTTGTTTGATCTGTTTGTTGGGGTTGTTTGTATTTTTATTTTATGTTTTTGCATGTCTTGTTTGTTTTGTCCTATTGTGAAGGACTTGAAATATGAGGAATAAGATTTATGTATAAAATATCTTCTAAATATCTAAAAACACAGTTTTTGCAAGATAAAATAAAAATATACAAAAAAATATGAAAAAAGAAGAAAAGAAATTCCACTATTGTTCACATTTAATTCCCAAGGCCAACTTCTGACCTGCATGCATCCTGATGACAGAAGAGTTGATATTGTAGCAGAAGTTCAGAGGTGTATTTTGGTTCTGAGTCCTTCAGTGATTTACAATATAAATGAGTAGCAGTATTTTAAAATCAGGGCAGGAGTGCAACAACAGAGGATGGTGGCTGCAGTGGAAAGCTCAGGACTGAATGTCACTGTGGAGAGACATGTTTCTAAAAGCTCATTCGTGCATGTTCAGTCTATAATTAATATAGCTTAAAATGTGAGATTGAAATGATTAACAATCACCCTTATGAAACAATGTCACAGCTAAGGCTTTTGTTACTAATGGCACTCAGGCAATTCATAACAATACAGAGACAGAGAAATGTGGCGCATTCAAACCGATTTAGACTACAAGATATTCATGTCTAATTTAAAAACATGAAGGTACATTATACTAATTTGAAGTTTAATAGCGACAAGACTTTCTCATGCCATTCGATACTTTTTTTTTGCACACCCTCTGGAGCTTTACACATACCCCTGGCTGTACGCTCATACCACGTTTTGAGAATAGCAGAAGAATTAATTTACTATTCCTCTTTCATCTCCTTTCTCCATGTAAGAGATCACACATCTTCACTTCCTGAAGATAGAGACCCATTATAACTATAACTTTTTTAAGATATGTTCTGCTGGTTTGGCAATTTCAGTGTAATCAACAAAAACAGACTGGGAAAAACTGTAAACATATGTCGAAAAATAATTGGCACTGACCTCAACAGCATTGGGTATGTGTATGAGGCCAGAGCCACACAGAGGCTCACTCACTCACTACACTCTGAGTTTTGCCTCCTACATCAGGAAGGAGGTATACCTCCCGAAAACGTGCCACGTCTAACAGATACCTGAGGTCATTTGTACCATCAGCTGTTGGGTTTCTCAACAAACTATAGGTCATCTGCCATCCCTGCCCATGTCACAGCACATCTTTTTTTTCATTTTTTTAATATAGTGTACATGTGTATTTCTGTTCTTATCTATTTATTATCTCACGTTTTTATGTGTTTTGTGTGAATGTGTATGTGTTGGCTACCAAATTGCCCATTGGGGAGATTAAAGACATTTCAATTCAATTCAATGTCACCCCTCCACTTTACAGCTAACCTTTTTCTGGGTAGCTATCTAGCTATTTCCTCCAACCAAAGCTTTCGCTTATCTTCCAAACATCACTCCAACCCCCCCTTGGCCTATTTTTTCCTCACACACACACACACACACACACACACACACACACACACACACACACACACACACACACACACACACACACACACACACACAGAGCCCTCCTCATTTCTTTAACACAAAAGGGGTGTCTACCACTCTTCACCCCCCACACCCCTGCCTCTTATCGCACCTCCAGCACTCTGTCCTTACTCTCACCCTCTGGTTTTGGAGCCTGACCCTTAAATCTCAACACACCACTTCAGCCACCTTTAACTGAGGCCTAGACCAACCTGATCTCACAGAATTCCGTGAAATGAACACGGCCCCTTAACTCAAAATCTGTGGCAGTTTCACGGAATCGCAAAACATTCCGTGACGGGCCCACGGAAGAATTCCATTGAATAAACACGGCCCCTTAAGTTAAGGAAAAGGTCATGGGTAGGCTTACGTTTCCATGACACGCGAGAAGAACGGGCAGTTGGGTTTAGGAAACGTGACATGCGGGACACAAACCCCGGTCTCCTGGGTGAAAGTCCTGTGTTTTGACCCATCCACCACCCCAACCAACCTCTTTACGCGGAATTTCAGCCTTACATACTATTCGCTACCGTAGTTGCTCTTAATGCTACGTCATCTTCTCATTGACTTTACATTGGCATTGTTTTCCGTGGTGGCCACACGTTATTTTCACACATTCCGTGCCACCGTCACGTAATGCGCTGTTAACAGTTCGTGATCATTTCACGGAATTCTGTGAGACCAGGCTGCCTAGACAGACACATAAGCCTCGCTACCCCTTCTCCCCATCTTTCTTTTTCTCGGTTTGTCTCATGCTTCTTTTTTAGCCTCCCTCCTTGTCGTCTAGTTCTCTCCCCTGTTTAAATGTTTGGTTCCCCTCCGCATCCCCTGCTTACCCAATCCACGATCCAAGAGCATGTCCGTTAAATTCAGGACTTTTGAGTGGGCGTGCAGATTGAGCTCTAGCCGCAGGAGGCCCATGTGTTGATAAATCTAAATCAAGGCTGACAAATGACTTGTGCCGAGTGGGCTGGAGACACTGGGACAGGAGCACTGGGGAAAACAGAACTGTTTACACACTAACACTGGCTGATGACGTCTCCTGGTACTTACAAAGCGGTGGGATAATTTCACTCTGGCAAAACTGTGCAGAGCTGCTTCTCAGGATGACTTCCAGCCAATCAGAGTGGCAACGAGGGAGCACGCTAGGACGTTAATTACAAAGATTTCCTGTGAGAAGCAGGCGGTGTATGATTTGTGTGTGTATTTGCATGTGTGAGTGTGTGTGTGTCTACCTACAGAATATATATGCTCCATCATGCCAGGAGGAGAGCTCAGCATCAATCAGTGTCCCCTTGTCTCCAGAAGAGATTAAATAAGATGCACTGCACAAATCCTTACCGCGACAACTCATCACTCATTTTTTTCTGTCATTTTGACCATAACCTTAGGTTCTGCTGTACCGTTACTGTTGTGATGTCACATGTTCTCTGGCATAAATCTAACAGAGCATCCTGTTGATGATTCAAACATGCCAGGACCCTATTTTGAACACATCAAAACGCATCATATCCTATTTTCACTTTTCCCTTGTCCCTGAGGATCATTCCTTTAAAAGAAAATAACTGGGATCTGGTTTCTATAGTAACAGAAAAGTTCACTTTTCTTTCCTAGCTTATCCACGAGCAGAGACAACAAGGCTTTAAATTATCATCAGAAAATAAAGAGTGTGTGTGCATGTGTGAGTACATACACACATGCAAACAGACAATGTGTTTGACTGAAAGTTTAAATCAACTGGTTAAGTATATTGTGTCCATACAACTGTGTATTTTACACTGGGTAACATTTACATTGTGTAAAGTGCACAGTGGGACATAATCACATTCACATTTACTTTTGTACAAGGCAGCTTGATGTTTTATGTCCTGTATTCAATCAGACTTCAATTAGATTAAATACGAGCCATGTATTGTTTAGCTAAGTGTATACATTAAGTGCTAACAGTATATAACGACACAACAGCCATCCTTCATGTCTTCTACAAACTCTTTGTTTTATAAAACTGTTTATTTTCCATTAGCCTAAAACAGTGTTTAATTGCTTACCTTGAGAGTAATTACCATATTGTTTATTAATGACTTGGGTGCTTTGCATTATTAGCTTTTTTTGAAAGACAAATATTTAACCCTTTGAAAACTAGGCTGCTTTTGTTTGTCTTTACACATTATATTTACAGGCTACTGGCAGATGTCTAGCTAGGAATGCCATATATTGTGCAATATAAGTTGTAACTGTTATTTAAAGAAAGCTTTTGCCTGTAAGTTCACAGCTTTTTAACAGATAACAAATATATCTACATGAATGGAGATCTGGACATTCTCATCCTTAATTCTGGGATGAAATAAAACAAAATCTAATGTTTAAGTTTCACTTCTGTTTTTAATTTTCTGTTTTTACATTTGATATCAAAATATGTTTGAAAGATTCCACCAGGGTTCTCATCATGCTTGGTATAAAGTTGCCATGGAGTCAGGGAGTTAGCTGTGGGTTACACCTCAGCCCTGTTTTTATAGCTTGAATATTTCTATATTTTGGTGAATCAGCACAATGGAAAGTCATGCTGTATAGAGTACTAGCATTTTTTAGCTTGTACGGTAACCATGTACTGTACAGACAGCAATTCCCTGGATTAGTTTGATGCTGAATAAAATGTCTAAAAGTTTTGGTTTCGAAGTGGATTTACGAACATTAATCCTCCATGGACATTGGAGGAACTGGAAAGAGTTTGTTCTCTAATTTCAGCTTGTGTATGATATGTGTGTATGTGTACATATTAGACTGAATTATGACTAAATTATTATGAGTTTAGAAAAAGGGTGCAATCTTTTTTAGAAATTGTGTCAACAGGTTGCATTCAAAGGTTAAATAAGTGTACCAACTGGCCCAAAGTTAATCTACTCCATCTAAATAATACAATCCTGAAACTGTGCCCTCTACGTGTATCTTCAGGGGAAATAAATGAACAGTGCTGAAAGCACACAAACACCCTTAGTTATCACAATGCTCACTCTTTAAATGATGAATAATCACTAAACTATACAGTGACCTAGATTTATCCATGGTCCGCTGGGCTCAGAGAAAGTGTGAGTGATTATTCTCTGTGTGACAAGAGAAGCTGTGCCTTATGGTGGACTCTTAATTGATTCCATAAAGAGACAGGTATTACCAGTGAGGCAGCGTGGTAATTCATTTCAGAGACAAGTGGCTCTGAGATGCACTCAGATATGTACACAGCCAGCAATCATGGCTGTGTGCGTTTGTGTGCCTAAATGTGTATAATACAATACATGCTCGGATCACATTTGAACAATTATTTCCTTTACAAATTAATGTGGAAGAGAGGCAAAATCTTTGGATTTATAAAAGATATGAAATGCCATTTGAGTGTGTGTGGGTGCATGCTAGTGTTACTGTGTGGGTGTGCTGTTTGCATGCAAGTTTGTAGGTTGAGATGATAATTGTAATAATTGTATTAATAATCAGGACCAAAGCTCATTGAAAACTTGCTGATCAAAGGAAATAGGGAACAACACATGATTAAAGTTGTTAATTTTTAAGGCTAGGATGTGAGCAATAACTCTCACAATGACCCGATTGGTTTTAGAGGAGAAAGACAACATTAATCATTCAAATTAAAATCCCTGTAAACTGAAAAATATAAAAACAGACTAAGTTACCACTGACTGGATACTGAAAAAGATTGCCATAAAAAGCTGTTTTGGGCTCAAGCAGAAACAGAGTGACTGTTACTAACTGGCTGCACTGTGGTATCTATCTACCTTTTTTTAATGAAAAAAGTTTTGAAATTTGCAACAAGAAATGAAACTTTCGTAAATGCTGTAGCCAAACACTGCAATTATTACTCGTCTACCTTGACAAGGCAGAGAGAGAGAGTAATTTGTATGGTTTATCTTGTGTCTCTCCTGAACAGACATGACATAATTTTAAAGCAAGGACCTTGACCAGCATTTGCAGACAATCCTGCCAAAACTGCTTCACCAAGACCAAGCAAGAAATATTAAACAGATTCCTAATCAGCTAATATTAGAAGGATCATTAGAGGGAATTAGACGGGAAATAGAGACAAGGCTCTGAGACAGTTATTGGAGTTTAGTTAGTTGTGTTCATACAGTAAGCAGTTGCTTACAGAGGACATCCCTTTAACTCACACTAAAAGTTTGACACTGCAATGCAGATCTACTTCAACTTGGCAGATGGCCTACAGTAACAGTATTCATGAGCACACACAGCTTTGTTTACAGTGGTGTGGAAACTAAATAAAAGATGAATTAAAAAATGAAGGCAGATCAATGCAAAATTAAAAATACTATACATGGTCTGCTTTATATTTTCCTTAAACAGACAGGCATGAGGTGCATTGTGATTAACCCAGTGGTTGCTATTGTGTGGTAACTGTTGCTTTTGAGCTCCAAGTCCCATTTCTGAAACTTTAGCAAAGCAGCTAGTTAGTTATATGTCCTCATAACTAACATAAATGATGGCTAAAGCTGTTAAACCCTGGGTGAAAAAATAGTATTCCCTTAATAGCTTTGAGTGGGCCAGTAGTTCAGTGTTTTCATTATTTCTAACAAACCATCTGCTGCTCGCTCACACCCACCACAAATGTAAATCTGAGTGAAAGATTCAAGGCAGAGGCCCACTAAAGCTGTTTGCTAAACTTTGTAATTACTACAAGATGTTGTGCTATCAAATCTTCTTTTACACAAATGACAACTGGAGACGTTCTAGTCTAAGAAACCTGGGACTAAATCAAAGATCAAAGGGTGAAAGTATGAACAGGTGAAAAGTGCCATTAACTAGGATCTTGGTTAGATAAAAATGGCTTGAGGCAGTACTGTTGAGAACATAAATGCTCTGCTTGTTTGTCTGTATTCTGTGATTGACCTCGCTCTTACTAGAAAACCCCCTTGTGGTCCTCAAACTGGCGGCAAGGCCAGTCACACTTAAATGCAGATGCTTTAGGCCCCCTCCCCTTAAATTCAAATAAAGTTCCTCTGAAGTTTCATATCAGCTATCCAATGTCACTGTGGAGCAGGACATTTCACAGATACCTCTCTCGTTCAATGCAGGAGTTAAGATGCAAATGAATCCAACGGCGTGCAGCTCCAAACGCAGGCTGGCAGGAGGGCTCATCTTAAAAAGGATGCCAGAAAACAAACATACAACAAACATGCTAGTCCTGACACATACTAAAAGTAGACTTTCTTAGCCACAGTATTCATTCTTTCTTTGCTTCTCCCACTCCTATTCTCCTTCCTCTTTCCCATCCTATTAACTGCAGGCATTTAGTCTGTGTGGAATCTTGCCGCAGTACTCTCTCAGAATGCTAATATGCTGGGCTGATGTGGGTCAGGACTTAATCCTGTAGAAATGATTATCGCTGCACGGCTGGAACTTCTCCTGTAGGATATCATTACCATTCTGTACTTTTCCACTGCACTATCGTTCCCACCAAGACAACCCACATCACTCCGGAGAAACTGAAACAATCAAAATGAAAATTGTATGCTGTAGCACCTAACTGGGACATAGTCAATCTCTGTGTATTCATTGGCACATTGTGTGTATGTGTTCATGTGGGCATGTATGTATAAAATGTATACAGTTTATAGCAAAATCAGGCACACTTGATTGTCTCCTCTCTGATACAAATTAAAATAATAAAGGTAAATGGGCATGTGTGACTGTGACATGTGAAACTGCCAAGTAGCATGATCAGCAGGCGAAAGTGAATGAAAAACAATTACATTTTGTAATCCACAAACATATACACAGAAATTTAAACAAATATAAAACAATTTTACAAATAAATACAACCCAACTTGAATAAATGCCAGTATTCTACATACATATTTCTATTAATATTTGCTTTTGAAGCGCTTCCAGTGCATATACATGTTCCAGTGCATACAAGTTTCTATCGCATTTATCAACAGGTTGTTGAATGTGTGTGCACAGATCACTGGACTCCACAAATACATGTTGCATTTAAGTTCTGGTGGAAAACTCCTTAGTCTGGCTTTTCAATGCATTCAGTGGAATTGTGGGAAAAGGGCATTTCCCCAAAACATACAATTGCTTGTCAGCCTTTCATTTGATATTCCCGTGTCATGGCTTTACCCCCTCAACATGCTTATTGACTTGAAATAGTGTTTTAACATTGGTGTAGCTAATTAGTGCAGGACAGAAATATCAATCAAAACATGCATGATTTGGCATATGAGTCATAAAGGGGCAGTGGTGGCCTAAAGGTTAGAGAAGAAGGGCCTCGTGACCAGAAGGTTGCTGGTTCTATGGAGTGGCAGGAAAATCTGGGAGGGGAAAGTGAAATAGCAGTGCATTCCCTTCCCTCATTACCAGTACTGAGGTGCCCTTCAGCAAGGCCCTTAATCCAAGATCCTGCTCAGGGCATACCGCAAAAGCGAGTTGGACTCACAGTGAAAGTTCTCTGAATAAATAAAGAAACTTAATATGTCAGATAACATTAACTAGGTCCACTAGTCTATCTGCCCTGGTTTTTGCCTCTCACTGTGGTAGGCTATATACTGTATATTGGCTGGCATGGGAGTGTCATCCCGACAGGATGATCTGAAGGATGTGGCTGTGGAGAAAGATGTGAGGGCAGAAAATACGTAAATGGACAATCCATCAAGCAATAACAATACTTCTTTTATCAGGCATGACAGTGTGTCAGTTTGCATGCATGTGTGTGCGTGCATGTGTGTTTGTTTCTTTTTGTGTATGTTCACCAGTGTGTGTGTTAATTCACATAGGTGAAAAGCCAAGCTACCTGCAGAGTGTGGGGAATCTGGGTAATGGAAAAGCTATTTGTTTCACAAAAGAGACACAAAGAGTTAAAGCCAACAGGGGATACTGTTGTTCTGTTGGAAATAACTTGAGTGCATGCTTGAACAACCACACATAGAAGAAGAAAGAGCCTCAAAGAGGCAAAGACAGCATTAGACTTCAAAGTGTTGATGCAATGCCCCATATATATGGTAAAAAGCTGTATTTCTCTCTTCTTGCACTAACCAGCCACTGAGCATTAACTGCAATCATAAAGCATATTAGAGATACGCTTACTCTTGAATTACTTTTATGGTTATCACTCACTAGTGAGTAAGGTGTATAGAGGGGATAAAACACAATTTATTTTTAATACTCAAAGGAAAAGTAACAAGAGAAAACAAGTCCAAGTTAATTTCACTGCTGTGCTATAAATAAGGTGAACTGATACATTTTCTTCAGATGAGGGTTGCAAATAAAGGGAATATATGGAATTTATGGTAGGAATATGGGACGACTACTTATTCACCACTTTAGTTTCAGTGGACAACCCCCACAAACTTTACTCTGGTAATGGGAATCACAAAAGAAGGAGAGATAAATTGAATGGATGGAGCTTGAGAGAGAAAATAGAGGCAGGAGTCAAAAACCAATGAGCGGCAAAGAGTTAGATAAGAAGGAACACCACGAAAGAGTGAAAGTGACAGATTACTTGTGAAACAAGGCATGATCTGGAGGGCTTGTTCTACTCAAGAGAACAAGGGATGAGGTCAGACGAGTCCTTGTAAGCTTGGCTACACTTGCACATACGTAAAGGTGACTAATTTTCTCATTTTCCAGTTGAGCACAAAGAGTTGTAATGGCCCTCTCTGGCTGAACTCTGTGATCAAGTCCACTTTAGCCCCACATTATGCTCCAGTCGATCCACAGCTGTTCTCAGTCTGTTTCTCTCTTAAAGGTCACACAGGAAACTGCCAACACACTAAAGGTCATGCTATCTCTAATAGGGGAATGCATGCGATTAAGAAAAGCCGGAGTAGGGCGTAAAATAAGAAAAAGAAGAAAGGAGATTAATATACTAGCAAGTTAGTAGAGTGAAGTTATGCTTGCTGGGTATTGTCTGCCTGGCCACACCTCCTATGGAAAAGGCCATGCTTATATCATGATACTTGATCATTAAATGCACAGAACAGTACAGAAGAAGGAGTTGAGATAGATTACAGAAAATAAAGTAGAAATACCGATCATGCCCGGATTATCCATTATTATTATCCAATTCACAACCAGTGGGGGGGCACCACATGACACAAGTTTTAACAATATTTTTCGGAAATTGTTATATTATTCCCTTGAAATTGTTGAAAGACCATACATTACTTGTTTATGAACACTCATTTCACAATAATAACAACAACAATAATAATACATTATAAATAAATGAATATTACATGACCACTATCACTCCTCTTCCCAATCTGTCAGAATTGAGTTGGTCCACAAGTACGCGCAAATGTATCATTTGATTATTAACAATAATCAAAAGTGGCCAGTTTAACCCCCCGAAATTTTTTATCATAATGATGAATGTAAAATATTAACTGTAATAAAAAATTATAAGTGGTTGGCTTTCTTGATTCAATGTAATTGGCAAGCAAAGAGCTTTTGGTATAGTGCCCAGGGGCACCACATTGTCTTAATACGGGCCTGCCAACGATAATGTTCTTATCTAAACACAGGGGTCATAATTTTTGCTTTTAGTGATTTTTTTTCTTTTTTATTTGCAAGAAGATGCTGTTTACTGAGGTTATAATTATAGAAAGTAAAGAGAAAAATGTGAAAAAATAAAAATGAGTTGCAAACTATGTGCCTCTGAGGAAGTCAAAAGTCAAAATCAAGAAATTAAACTAAAGTACCAGCATAGCAAGTACCATTTTAAAATCCAATTTTCACCCAGATTTTTCACATAAAAAACAAAACAAAAAACCTGTCTATAATCCAATACACCGCCAACTGACAAATGAAGATGTGGAGGATTAAAGTGAAGAGTCAAATTCAAACAAACTCTGCTGGCTGTTGGAGGAACAGACCAACGAGTTCTCACAACAGGCTGGCTCTGATACCAACAGGCAGCACCGGACAGATGGTGAGAGCTCTACAGGAATTTAAAGAAAACCTCCTCTGAGTATTAAGATATACAGCGACAGCAACCTGAGGTGAGACTAAGCGAGGGGAGAAGTGTGTGACAATGTCTCATGGTCACCATCAGACCTGGAGGAATGCCCTAAAATTCAGTCCTAATATATTAATTATAAAACATGTCATTAATAGTGCCTTCCATGACCCATGTAGCTCTTCCAAAGATTTTTCTCATAGGGGCTTGATCCGATCTACCACAACCAAGCTTAATATTTGTTTACATTTGGGCATCTAAACTACTTGGTTAAAGTTCTGGAAATATTGGCTTCATGGTTAAAAGATGGCCATTGGTAAGATATGGGACACACATCCTCTGCCTTTGCTACCAAACATAAACATATATTGTTTAAATAAATGACCAAAGCTGTCATTTTTCTATAGAGGACGGATTTTTTGGGCAGGGTTTGTGGATGCGTCTGAACAAACAACCAATGCTAGGTGCTGGAACAAACAAAAAAACTTTCACACCTATATTTCAGTATAGACACGTTCGGTGCAGCTGCAAAATTGTTGCCTTTTTTCATTTGGTTTGGTTAGTGTTCACACTGCAGTTTGTCAAGCACACCAAACATTGTATACAAATGTATAACATGTTTGAAAGGGCTATTTCACAGAATATCCGGGTGAAACTCGCAGACGCTTCCTGGTCTCAGAAATAATGGAGCAACACCAAATTTATCCGGTCTTGGTTGTTTTTTTGATTTTGCTTTGGTGTTCTTATCAAACAAATATTTTAAAAGAAGGTGAAAAATATGAGCAGCTGACAAGACAGCGAGTTGTCAAGTATTTCATTCCTTGAATGAGACTAGTGAGACAGTAGCGATGCAGAAGGCGGGCCCTAATGAGATTGATTTAATGTGTTGTCCTTGTTACACAGATAACGAGCACTGTTTTTTGGTTTACTTCTTATATTTGGGTTGGATTGCGTTCTCACCTAAAGTGAAACGAACTCTAGTGCACTTTAAGGCACACCAAGATCCACGTTTTAAGGCAGACCAGTTTGGTTGTTTGCAACAGAGTTCGAATGATCACCCCAAACTAACCGGACTATCCAACAAAACGCTCCAGGGTTCGGTTAAACGGACCAAACAGCTCACGTGTAAAGGCACCCTAAAAGACACTGCCATTTCACAGTCTCCCTGACAATTAGAGCTTATCACAAGAAAGCTGTTTAGAATTCTCTTATATAATACTGTGGTGATGATGATCCATCCATCTTCGTCCGCTTATCCGGTATCGGGTCGCGGGGGGAGCAGCTCCAGCAGGGATTGGTTTGAATCAGACGGCATAATTGCAAACAACATAATGCATTCCTCTACTGTGCTCCTGAAACATCCTTGTTGTGAGAAATAATTCAGATAAGACATGAGAAAGAGTAGTTTCCTGGTAGCATTATTAGCATGTCTGATGCACATGTGACATTCATTAGGTCTGGCCTCATATTCAGACTAAATGCCAAATTTCACTTTGACAAATTTAATTGTGGCATTGCCATCGGTGCTGTCAAATACATAGCCATCAGGTACTGCTATCCCATGACTAGAATTACAAGACATTTTTCTTTTCCTTGATAGTATTAGCAATTAACAATGACTTTTATTTTAGCATACCAGCTGCCTAACTAGCTGCAAAACGACATCATGAGAACAGGCTGGTCTTTGATTTGATAACTATGGTAAATAAAGCATAGCAACATGATGATGGAAGTTTGCACTGCGATATGAATCTCCCATGCTCAAGGGAAGACAGGTATAAGAAAGAGAAGACTCAAGTCAAAGCGGTGGAGATTGATAATGGTAGAGCCAGGATTTATCCAGAATGTGACTGGTTTGGTAAGATTTACCTAATATATGTGAAAAGAGGCAATAACAATTGAAAGGATAGTCAAAGATAGTCAGGAAGCTTTCCCCCTTTGACACAGTCTGTAGCCCGAAACATAAAAACTGAGATAAGAACACATCAATGAAGTAGTGAGGATGCTGGCTTTTATCAAACCAATCCATACTCTTAATGTTGCATACTCACTGAGTCACTGAGAACAATGTTGGCTCAACACGAGTCAGTTAAGTGGTTATTAATGATGACAGTATGGGATGACAGGGATGGCAGAGTAAAAAGGACAGATTTTGATTTGAATACAGTTGGGGCTGGGCAATATATCAATATTATATCGATATCGTAATATGAGACTAGATATCGTCTTAGACTTTGGATATCGTAATATCGTGATATGACATAAGTGTTGTCTTTTACTGGTTGTAAAGGCTGCATTACAGTAAAAGGATGTACTTTTCTGAACTTACCAGACTGTTCTAGCTGTTCTATTATTTGCCTTTCCCCCAGTAAATGTACACCCACACACAAACATAAAAACACACAATTCCAGCTGCACGCTTATTGCCTAGTAACCCAAGAAGGTCATTTTCTTTTGTTTCCAAGGGGGTAATTATTACCATGGAGGATAGTTTTTAAGGAAAGTAAAGCTGGTACTTAACATGCCTATTCTTCCATTGTTTGATACTAATAACACATTTCAGGGGTTGAAGAGAGCAGTTAAGGGAGGAAGGAAAGACGCAGAGAGGAGGAAGGAGCAGAAGAGAGGGGAGAAATTGCGAGGAAAGGCTAAAATAGCTAAAGGAAATGAGGGTTTCTTTTATCCTTTCACTGGGCAAATTGCAGTAAAAAAAAAAAAGTGATTATCTGCATCTTATTTCAAACTGACCACACTTTTCTTTCATCCTGAGCAGTTTCCTGAACATTAGTAAGAATAACAACCTTTTAAAAGCTAATTTCAGCTGGCTATACTCTCCCGTAAGCATCCCCCCAGGTTAGCACCAGGTCTGTTAACTTCCACTTTTTAAAATAAAGTCAGCAGCAGCCAATCATAGTCAATACAACAATGTTAATGGTAATGACAAAAATTGAAGATAACTTTCCACCTAAAACAGTGTGTTTATTCATAAAATTATGCAAATGATGCACAAACCACTTCTATACTGCTTGTGTTACTGTGCTCTGCAGTACGTTATGAACTCTTTAATGTGTGTAGAAAAGGCCCCAAAGTTGTGTTGGTGTTGCTGTTGTTTAGTGCAGTTGACCATGTTGTGTTTTGTGTTTCACGTTCACTCTAGTTTATTCAGTGCTTGTAATAGGGTAGCCAAAGCGCGTGATGGTTGGTATATTATAGCTGACGTCACACAGTTAATAAGCAGTAAGATAGTTAGTCGGTCAGTTGGACTGTAGTTGTGAGCAGCATATTTCTTCAGAGTGTGCGTAAATGAGAAGAGTACGTATATCTGCTGCATCACTCGTGATATGTATTTCTTTGTTAAACCAGCTTTTATTTCTGCTATTTGATGTGGATGAGAGTTAGGAGTTTAAGGGGTCGCCACGCTACGCAACCACTGTGCTAATTATAGCCACGTTCATTCAAGCTAGTTTATCGCCTTCGGCTCAACCGACTCAGTACGTCTCAAAATATGTAACATTGTATTTAAACATGTGTATACTTTTTATACTTGTTGTTAGGATTGTTCAGTACTTGTGGTTGAGTAAAATAAGAAATAAGTGGTGTTAAATAGTGTTAACTGTACCGTTATTGAGGCTTCTCTATCGAGACTTTGCTAGCTTGAATGGAACATAGCATCCGGTCCGGGGTTTTCACAATAAAAGCATCAGTTTAGTTGGAGGCTTTTAAGTGTATCATAGACAACAGGAAGTGCTGTTTACGTTAGCAGTAACTTAATGGATGGTAGAAAATCTATGAGAATCCCATATAATAAGTGTTTGAATCCCTTTTCTCTGCTTACATTATTAGAGATTAAGAGATATATAGCCATACGCTGACTATTGTTTATTTTATGTTCGGTAATGTCTCTTAGTGTGTAAGAAGGAATGAGTGTATACATATATTTCCTTTATTCATTTGTATTTTGTTCCTCTCTTTTATAGAAACCACACTCACACTCAAACGTACACAAAGGAACCAGGAAGAAATAAACGGAAAAAGAACATCTCTCAGCTCTTCATTTATTTATTCATGAGATATTTGGCCTTAAGTGGTGTTCTGGCCGACACACCTGCGTGAACTTAGTGATAACCCTATAACTAGCACCTAGACTGAGCATCTACCCCTTATCTACATTACAATGTGTGACTGCTATGTGGAGAGAGAGAGAGAGAGAGAGAGAGAGAGAGAGAGAGAGAGAGAGAGAGAGAGAGAGAGAAACGGGGATAGAGAAGGACTGGCAGAGGAAGAGAGTGGGGTAGAGAAAGGGAAACAAGAAAAACAAAGACAGAGAAAGTCCATTAACACACTTGTAAATGAGTCTCAGCTATTTACCCCACGCTGGGCTTCTCGAATTACTGACTGTGTTCAGGATGCAGATTGCAGATGCCAATTAAAGATGAACCGTGTGCACAGACACACAGAAAGACACACACACATGCACATCCACCAACGTTAAGCTGGCATACACTCTCCCTAAGGCAGCAGTTCGGTGCAGATCTACTGATCTCCATAGCAACATTCACTGCTGTGGGCGATGGTGACATCATGAAGATTGAATGCCATGAAAAAGGAACAGTACAGCAAATGGGAAAGGGGAACGGTAATAAAGGGGTTAGCTATAGTGCTCCTAACAGTGCTCCTCGCTGTGGCCTCCAGCTGAGGGTCTTCTTTGGTTAATGAAGGAGAGACATGTATGTACATGTATGTGCAGGGCCTCCGCTGGTCTCCAAATAGGAGAGGATAGAGAAATTGGCTTATGTAACACGGTGAAAGATATAGAGCTACTGTAGATAGCTCTCTGGGGTTCAAATGCTCAGTGTTGTCCCTCTCATCTCCTTTCTGTTTATCCTCCCTCCTCCTCTATTTCTCTCCTCTGTCTCCTTATCTTTTTCTGTCTGTCAGCCTCCTCTCAACCCTCCCTTCTTGTCTCTCTTCACACCACTGACTGATCTCCCTCTCTTTCTGCTAACTCTTTTACCCCTCACTCAACACCAAAGCTCTGTGTGGCGTGGTGACTAACTCCCTCGTCCAAATACAGCTACTCGCTTGCCGGAAAAATCAGAGATGAAAGTTCGGTCTCCAACCTGCGCCTGTTTTTTTTTGGCACTTGTTTTTCTTCATTTTTCTGTTACGTAAGACGGACAGAAGTGGAGCAAGCTTCAAAGTGAATGGCAAAGCCGCCTTTTCCCCTGCTCGCTTTGCTGTTCATGCATGTCATTCCAGTGCCAGCTCCCTCCCCCCTTTTCCCTCCATCTCTCTCTATCCTCCTCTTTCTTTCCTCACTTCTCCATCCTGCCTCCATCTTTTCTTATTACTGTACTATATATCTTGTTCTGCCTATTGGGGTCAATTACTCACTGCATGTATGTAGTCTCTACAGTATGTTAAGTTACTCTTTTAGGTGATATCCCCGACCTTGTAATGGCCACTTTGACCAAACAGAGGTGGCAGTGACCGGAGGAAGCTACACCGGCGGTTTCTGAAAGCAGAGACCCTCTGAAAAGGAAGCGGTTCTCATTATGTCTGCCTCTTCCTCCTGTCTGCCCTTGTTGTATGAAATACCGAGTGATACAGGGATGAGTGGGGTGCTCCTTCTTTTTGATTACCTGTCAGTGAGCCTGAGCATCAGAGGCAGACAAGGTAAAAGCTACCATTACCTAAATCATATCTCTTTAAAGACATCCTATGGCTTAAAAGGTGGAGAAACTCTTAGCGGTGACTGATCTAACACAACTGCTCGGGACGGCCTGGATAATGGTTGTGTTATAAATACTGACACACACACACACACACACACACACACACACACACACACACACACACACACACACACACACACACACACACACACACACACACACACACACACACACACACGACTGACTAAACTGAATATGCACTCTGACAGTAGGCATAAAGTTGAGCTCAGGCCAGAGAGAGACGAAGCAGATATGTTGCCCTTGTTGTGGGCGGACCTTATGGTACTGACACCAAAAAAAAAAAAAGTGCTGACAAAAAACCCACTCATGCGTCACCTCACATCACCTCAAGTCTTCTGGGTGGCACTTTCACACACAGCAAAGACTACAGCAGACAATCTTGCCAACATGCATGTGCATTCTGCATGTGTGTGACAGGAAATAACAAGTCAGTAGTTTGTTTTCTACTTCAAAAAATATCACAGAAACACAAAACGGCATTGAACCACGTCTTGTAAGGGTCGTATGTTCTTATTTTTTATTATTTTTTATTATTATTGAAGTTTACACAACAGTATATTCTGAATAGTATAAGTGGACTACAATAAGATTATGTTTATATTTGCTGTTATTCTGTCTTTAAGTGCTAGAATACAGGTACAGATATTATCATTATTTATGACAGGTGATGGTGCCATGAGGCAGTTTTTAGTGCGCATCAGTAAAACATTTTAGGAACAACATGGTGCTAGATGTACACAAGTCTGCTGTAAACTAAACCTTCAAATAAACCCTCATTATGTTCCCCTGCCTCCTGGACTTATGAGTGCATTGGTTTAATACACAAGAAAGTTGGATTTTATTAAATAAAACATAAGTCAAATCTGAGACAATGCTTTGCAGACTAAGTGGGATATGAATTGAGAATGTGTCTGATAAAAGGTTGGCACTGTCACTGTAAAAGTTTTGCTTTGCTTTGCACTGCTGTTGAGTGCTGCCAGTGGAAGAAGTAAAGGCAAAAAAAAGGAGAAACTGCACAATTAAATGAAATCACTGATTCACTGGGCTGAGCAGCCAGTCAGACAGCTCTTTCTCAGCGACTGCCTCTGCCACCGATTCAACATGCTGAATTGGCTTAACGGCTGCTGAAAAGGTCTATAAAAACCAACGGTGCTGGACACGCCGCTAAAACTGCAGCTGCTCAAAGAGAGCGGCTGACAGTCAGACATCAGCCTGGTGCATCACAGGAAAAATAACCAGGAGCCTGGTATGATTCAAGAACGGGTTCACACCTCCTCTTGCATCTTCTTACCAGCCTCACTGGCTGTGGTGAGTAATGTCAAGGTGGCAATAAACAATCAGCTGTATGTGATGCACAGCTGGGTGTTTTGTTTGTCTTTATTGCCTGCTATGTGGTGCTGTTTCTGTCTCTACCTTTGTGTATTTTCTCATTCCCCTGCCTTCCTCCCTCTCCAGTCCTGTTAGGCATGTGTAGAGGCGCTGTTAGTTCATTTATCATACAGTACAGCAGGCTCCAGCTCTCAGGCCAAGACTCAGTGATTAATGACAACCGTTCACACACTTAAACATTTAGCTTTGTTTCGCTGACACACTAGTTACCATACCGGTCACCAAGACTTACTTAACGTGGGGTCACTGTGGGACTGAAAGCAAATTGAATGACGACATTTATTTTATCTCTGTATCTGCAGTGTGACCTTTAAGGACTGGATTTCTTTTTCGGTGTTAGAATGTAAATATGTAATTTACCACAAGAAATTAACACATTATCCACACAGACATAGACATTTGGGAAAGTGCCTGGTGGCCCCTTTGTCCCTCTCTTAAAGATATAGATACTTGCACTTGGTTAATTAAAAATCTTCCACTGATAGATTTCATCATTCATTTAAATGAGCAGTGTTTTAAACCATTACAGGTGCAGCTGGAACAAATATTCTTGATTTTTCATGGATTCTCTGTAAGATTACCATCCTTTCCATCACCAACAATATTATCGTCAACATCTCCCATTCTTATACAGACACCTCAGTCACACACGCACACGCACACGCACACACACACACACGCACACACACACACACACACACACACACACACACACACACACACACACACACACACACACACACACACACACGAATGACAACTTCTTTTACAGATACTTTCATGCATGTCTGAGCTGAAAAAAGAAACATGACAGGAACCATAAGAGATGGCGTAAGTGACGGAATGAAAAAGTGTGTGTGAATGTGTGTGTCTGTGTGTGTGTGTGTATATGTGTGTGTGCATGAGTGTAACATAGAGACAGACAGAAAGCAAGAGAGAGACAAAGAGTAATTTAATGAAGTGACTCTGTGTTGACCTTTAGCAATGTCAGTTTCAATTTCACCCTTTTCCATGGAAAGGTTGACATGCGTGGTAAAACAGCTAGGTGTTCAAGATCAAGAGAGAAGAGATGAGAAAAGGAGAGAAGAGAATAGAAGAGATGAGAGGAGAAAAAAGGAGAGAAGAGATGAGACGGGAAGAGAAGAGAAAAGAAAAGGAGAGAAGAGACAAGAAGAGAAGAGAAGATAGAGTGTGTTAACCACTTCAACAGACTTTTGTAAATCAGTACATTCTTTTAACAAATCCTCAAATCTTTAAGCAAGCAGAGGTCAATTTGTGAAGCAATGAGGAGAGAAAAGAGGTACGGGATAAAAGAAAAGACAGAAACAGATTGAAAAAAGGAAGAGAGAGAGCAAGAACATGAGCATGAAGAATCAAGAGGAGAAAAACTGAGGTGTTACGTGTCAGTAGGTTTATACACTGGAGTGTTCTTCAACTGCATATCTTCAGTTGAAATGACAAAAGTTCAGTAGTCATTCATAAAAAGTAATTATTATATATATATATATATATATATATATATATATATATATATATACAGTAGTATACAGTATATATACAGTAGTCATAGCAAATAGGAAAAAGAAATCCCTTTCAAGTAAATAAAAAGCAGCAGAATTTCAATTGCTTCTAAGTGCATCTGGCCAGACCAGAAAGAGGCATAATAATAGTAATTCCCTTTAAAATAGGTGGTGCTGGAAGCTTTGTGACATAGTCGCTGGCAAGCTAACACGTTATGATTGTTGCTAACCAATTTTATTAAAGAGACATTCAGTATTTGTACTATAAATATCATGGCAACAACATTTTGTGGAGCTGTTTTTTACTTACTATATTAAAGTATACGAATAGATATAAGATTCATCGCCTTCCTGCCACCCATACTGTGCTGTTGGGTCCTGCTCTCTGAAATTATTGATTCTAATTCCTTTCCACTAGAGTGCACCCATCTGCTGGCTTTGGGGGACAGTAAAATCCTCTATCAGTTACAATTATCCCACAGCTAACGAGGACTGTGCCACAAGTGTGTGTGACCTACCCACCCCAAGTGGTGCATGTGCAAGTACCTGTGTGTGCGTGTACATGACGAAGAGGGAGAGCTATTGAGACGAAAAGATGCTAAAAGTGGACTGCTGCGTAAGCGTGAGCTGTATGTCTCTACTTCTTCCTCTGGGACGGCGAATCCATGACACATCATCCCGAGGGAATACTGTAAACATCAAGTCAGTGAGTCTGTGAGTGAGCGCGTGTGTTTTAAATTTGGAGCTTTATGTAATATGTCACATATTGTAAGTGTGTGTGTGTGTGTTTCTGTGTGTTTGTGTTCTCCCTCTCACGACGCCCAACACACACAAAGAGACACAAATTCAAACCCCCCCAGTATGAATCACCCTCCTATTCTGTGGACTGCACCAACTCACCACTGGGGGACAGCACTAAATCTGGCAATAGAAAAACTGGTTGGCTACTGACAAAATTCAAACCATCCTACACAACCTTGATTTTGTCTCCTTTGAAAACTAAAAATGTCAAGTTGTCTGAACGTAACATTTGTGATGGAAAACAAGCCTGCTTTCAGTATTCGCACAGTCACACAGCCCTGAGGACTCTTGAGGCCCTGAAGCCTTGTAGATCTGTGATGATAGCAGCACACACACCAAGTTATTTGGTGGGGGTTTGTGTGGTCCTCCTGAGTGATAGAATCTGTAGCTGTGGGATTTTGGCCCTTCAGCTGAAAGGGACACAGTGGCAGAGATATGCAAGGAGACCTTTGGAGAGCAGGGGAAGGGACACTCTGACAAGACCCCACTCACGTCTCTGTCTCCATTTCCCCATCATCCTTTTCCCTCAACACACCCAGTCCTCATGCTTTTAAGACTCTTGTTTCTCACATTCCTTTTAGGTTATCCTCTCTGCATCATCCTCTTTGACTTTCAATTACATCCCTGCTGCGAGTTTATGTAACATATGTGTTTTATTTATGTCTGTGTTTGTGTATGTTGTCGTGTAAAGCTGGCTGTGTTGGCCGCTCTCTGAGACCTGCACTGGTTGCAGCAGCAGTGGAGATAAAGTGGGGCTGTGTTTCCCGGCAGTGTTGCAGATTTATCTCTCTGCTTACGGCTCTGATTTTACTGCCCATCCACAAGCATCCACTGGATCCCATCTCTCTCTCTCTCTCTCTCTCTCTCTCTCTCTCTCTCTCTCTCTCTCTCTCTCTCTCTCTCTCTCTCCGTATCTCCCACTTGCCATAAGGGACCAGCCCCTCTCTGTGCACGCTCCGGCTACCATAAATCTGCCACGTTGCTCCATAAAGCTGCTTAGGGCATGACTCAACAAATATTAAGGAAGAGGAGAATAAATAAATAAAGCAGAAAGAAACTCTGGTCTGGAGGGAGAGACAACTTTCCTGCACACAAAATGGAGCCCGGCTGTAAAATATTTACCTTTGTGTCTCTGTGCTTTAGACACTCTTCTGGGAGTGTGGAGGCTCACTGCACAACAGTACACATACGTTTTCTTTCTCTCCTCCTCTGCCTTGCTTATTATCTGTTTGCCATGGTAATGTCAAGCCCTCTTGTACCATACCATTAGAGGGGAACTGCGCTGATTTTACACATTAAGGCCAGTTTACTTAATCGGATTGTACTAATTAGCCAGTTTTATAATGTCTTCTATGGTTTTGGACGGAGTTTTGTTAAGTCTAAAAAAAATAACCCTTGTGGAACCCTCTTAAACAAAGAGACTATTTGATTGCATTATGGGAAATGTAAGATACAGAAGTGCAGTACTAAATCACTGAATTAGGTATTACTGTAACTGCACTAACCCTTTAACACACAAAACACGTACGCACAAAGCATACATAAGAAAGAACTGACAGAGATGCTTTAAAAACCTGTGAGAATGATTGAAAGGATGATAAAAAAGCTTTCCTCCAAATCCCAGTGATATCAAGACAAACAACACAAATAACTGAAGGGTGCATTGTGCAACCTGTTCATGCATGGGTGTGAGTGTGCTGACATGTGAGGCCGTGCTTGTCAGTTTATCAACAGCAGCAATTTTTCACCCCTGATCAGCCAAGCACGGAGGCATTTTAAATCATCTACCTGGATTCCAACAGCATCAGATAGAAGACAAAAGGTAACCTCTCAGTGAATCATTAGACCTTCTTTTGTCTCTGTCCCCACCCTCCTCTTTTTCTGTCACACACTCATCCAATCCTCCTTTGATTTTCCAGACTTCGCAGTCTTGTCCGATCGGCTTCACCATGACAGACACACGAGCCATTCATAGAGCGGCAAGCACCATGTGGACAGCGGACTGTGCCCAGAAATCAAGCAATATGCTGTCACAGAAAACAAACAAACACAACCACACGCATATATTCACTCATGCACGCATGCACACATGGTAGGCCCATCCTGACCCCACGTCAAAGAAGACAAACAACGGCGACTGAAAGCAGCCGCCTTTCCATGTGGTGAGCCAGCGTATGGAACCCTGGCACCATATGGGCTCTTCATTGTTGACAAAACAGCCGTAGGGACATTAGCACCCACCATTTGCATATGGAAAACACTTTTACAATAGTTTTTTCTTTTGCTGTTTCACAAGCAAATAAAAGTGCCATCATCAATCTGTGTTTGGCGCCTGGAGGCGCGTTGAAGAGGATTTGTAAAGTCATCCATTTTCTGTCATTTGAAAATAACACAGATAGTACTGACTGCAGCTGGAGGAAATCCCATGATGCTCTTACCTAGCTGCAGCTCCATGTTGCTAATCTTGTTTTCCGAGGGAAACAGGATCTTTGGCGGCTTGTCGGTCAAAGGAGCTGAAAAGGAGGAAAAGACAATTTCAATATAGTATGATACAAGACAAACGAACAATACAGGCATACTAATTGAGCTATTTTTAATTGGTACCCAATATTTTTCTTTGCATCCCCCTCTGCCTTAGAGATTTGTTAGCATTTGAACACAGAACTCAGACAGAAGTTATCTCCTACCTCCTCTTCAAAATAAATAAATGCTCCTTTCTGTCTGTCCTCATTCCTCTCTCTCTCCCAACTGCCTCGTGTCTTTGCAGACACATTTCTCTCTAGTGTCTATACACCTTGGGTTCCATTTATCCGACCTCCTTCTAATCATAAATTAATCACTGCTTTGCCAAGAACATACCACCATTTAATCTGCATGAGTGTTAGGTATTTGAAGAGCCATCATGGAGTGTGTATGTGTCTATGTGAGAGGGAGCAGCTGATGCTCTAATGATGTTAATCATCCATACGGCAGATGTCAGACCTGCTGCTAAAGTCCTTCCTCTAGGGGAATGCCAGAACATGCGGCAGCTTTGTAGTTGTTAAAAGGGTTTGTGCGTTCTGCGTTCTTTAGGGTTAAGGGTTAGGAGAACAGAAAGAGGGTCCTGTTTGTACTGTACATTACTAAACAGGAACACCAGAGGAGAAACGGAGGGGCTGTGTCTACATCTTAGATCTCCCACTCAGAAAGACATAAACACCATTAGCATTTGTATTTTCTTTGAATGCTTTTATTTCCAGCAATGTCTTTCCTTACACTTACACGGTCACACATATTCAAAGTTTGATACCCCTGGCCACTGAGCTGCTGCACTGGAGAAGCTGGAAGTTTTAACAAATTGTTCATAAGCAGTTCTGTGCTGTGAGATCTCTCACATTTTGGCAATAACATTATAAGGAGAGTTTTTAGCTATAGTTATGGGGACTCTTAGTGTAGAGACAAATTGTATTGTAAGTATTGACGGTAAAATCAAAAAGGAAAAAAAGAGCTCAAGGCTAGCTTGTTTCATTTATGATGCCTTTACTTATGAACGTATTTTCCTTTTTGGATATGACAACTGTATTTTGGACACAGCACACCAAGACTTTATCGCAGCGCTTATAAAAGTCCAGACCATAGAAATAGAATGAGAGAACGGACATTCCCATTCAAATCCAAATAGCAGGATGGTCAGAGCTGCGGAAATGTTTATGTGTACCGTTGCCATTACAAACAATGCTGACCGTTGTAGCGGACTAACGTCCGCATGAACTATCTTACTATAAAGAGTAAAACGAAGCATGGAGAGGTGTCACAATTCCCGTTGTCTTGCAGCTAAAAAGACATTGAGGATTGCTGGATTTATTTGCTGCATATTTCTTTTGGTAAATCTGAAATTGTGAGAGTGAGTGTGACACACTTTACGGCCCTAACAACATTCGCTATTTTCTCTAGAACAAGTCAAATGACCACAGGAAACAGTTCAATGTCTGTTCTACTCTCGTTCTATTTCGATTGGGGATGCACCGAATCCAGATTTTTGGGGTTCGGCCGAATACCGAATCCACTGGTTAAGATTCTGCCGAATCCGAAACCGAATACCGAATCCTACTCCCATCCTCAGTCCATTAACAAAGTAAACACATTAATGAAGTAAACAGTGACTGTCCTTCCTTTACTGTACCTAAAGTTGCTGCATTTTGTTCTGTAGATTCCTTTATGCACAACTCGTATTCTTTCGGATGTTTCATACGCAAATGTTTTAATGACGATGTTGTGTATTGTTTAGGGTCCTTGCCACCACGAGACAAATCGGTCCACCTACGTAAACACCTTCCCGTAATCAACGACGGCGTCATTACGTTGACCAGCACAGCGCGCATAGTGCAATCGTCGGGTTCGGTGGAAAAAAATTCTAAGGTTCGGCAGAAAACGAACTCTGTCAAAAATATTCGACCGAATCCGCTGACATCCCTGATTTCTATGGTTCAGACCAGGATCTGGATCCAGACCACACTACACATTTATTTGGACCAGATCACTTTTTGCGTAAGGAAACATTTTGCCAGTGTGATTGAATGTGCCCAAATTTTTTCGAGCTGACTTGTTGTCAGTTTCTGTTTGTGTATTCACTCTGGATCAACCACAAAAAGCGAAATGTCATTACTATGACAATGATTCGTGACGGTAAGTCAGTGACATGCGAAAGTTATTGCCAATGCTAGCTAGCAGGATAAGAGAACACAATTCAAAATAAAAATAAATTCATGGAGTCTCTTGCAATTGGCCAATGAACACTTGGATCAGTGCCTCTAATCTGAAAGTGACACCTTTTGTGCCAGGGTCCAAGGCACTCGATACAGGGAAACTTTGTCAAGCCACTGTGCTGTCTTGTTTAATGTGTGTAGTTTTAGTTCACTTTTTTTTTTTTTATTCATGTTGGTGAGTTGTGCTGACATTGTCCCAGACCTCTGACCTTATACTTAATTTATATATGTGGAACTTGAATATAAACCCCTGCTTTATGGCAAGTATCAGCACAGCAGGAACTAATGAAACCAGTCAGACTGGCCTATACTTATATATATATATATATATATATATATATATATATATATATATATATATATATATATATATATATATATATATTTAATTTTTTGTTGCTGTGGCATTACATCATGAGGAAAAGTTGGGGCATGTTAAGCCATTATAACCCACATTTCTCTGTTGGCAAGCATGACATGTTTGATATAATAGCCGACCTTGAAATGTCTTTTTCTGTATTGAAATGAGTGCAGAACTTGACCATTCTAATTATAATACATGCTTATGAGGCATAGATGGAATTTACTGGAATAAAACAGGTTTGATATAAAACGGTACGTAGGTTTGCAGGTACGTCTCTGTGTGCAGTGATCCATATGTATTTATTTATGGTAATAACTACACATTTGTATAGTAGGTCAGATAAGAAGTGTATGACCTTTGACCACCACACACAGAGAAGCACAGACAAAACAAGCACACATTCTCCATACAATCAGATGTGCTATGGAGGCAAACACTAATTCTGCACTTCCTGAGCCAGCTATGAAGAAAGCAAAAACCTTCATTGAATAAAACAGGGGCTATTCCCAACAGCAGACCTTTGGGGCATGTCTAATTATGTAGTGGTGAATTTGCAAAAGCGGCTTATTCAGGCCAGTTTGTAGCCTGGTGCTTTCATTAAGATGTTTCCTTAGAGTGTCCTCACAAGCCCTCTTCTTTAGCCTTATTAAAAGAGTGCTCTAACAAGTGGTTTGAAAGACCTGCTGTTGTTTTGGTGTCTGTATTTGGGAGGAGCAAGCTATGCTATGTTGCTGAGCTAACTCACTCAGCACAGTGATGTGCAGTATAGTGGTCTTGTCTTAAAGTGCTCATATTATGCTTTTTGCCGTTTTCCCTTTCCTTTATTGTGTTATATATTTTTTTGTGCATGTAATAGGCTTCCAAAGTGAAAAAGCCCAAAGCCCACCCTAAAGGGATTTACCATCTTTCAGAGAAAACACTGTTCACCAACTGCTCCAAACAGTTCTATTGTAGTCCAGCCTTTACTTCCGTGACGAAAGTGTGTCACTTTGTAACACACGTTATAATGCTCGCCTAGCTGCTAGTGTGGCACGGCCTCATACTCTGCTTCTGATTAGCTAGCAGTGCTTACCTAGGTACTGCACATGTGCGACTCCCAACAAAGATGGAACAGAAGTGAGATGTCTCACTCGTTAGCTAAAACAGAGAGCTCAACACACAGGGTGAAAAGAGGAGATGCAGCAATGTGCAGTAAAAATATGGTGTTTTTTGAAGATTAAACCATGTAAACCTATTCTGTTATAACCTCTAAATACAATTATGAACCTGAAAATGAGCATAATATGAGCACTTTAAGTAAAGTGCATAATCGTGTAAAGTGCTCAGTTTAAGGCTGCAGGATAACACACTTAACAATACTTCAAGCTGTCAGAAGGAAGTGTTCATTTGAGGAGATGCAGACAAAAGTGTTTAGGTGTTGATCTTAGTGTTTTGCTTTAGATGTAGAACCTGTCAGTTTGTAAATACTGACGAAGAAGCACAGTGGCGTCTATGAGAAGCGCGGTCATGGTCTTTTAGGCACAACTGTTTGCACTATTAATAGGTAATCACACAGCACAAATTACACTGGATACTGATACAATTTTAATTACATATCAAACTGCTATACATAATTACACAATGGGTGATCCTATAGCCAATTATGCACTGGGCAAACAAATGAGAACAAGCTGTGTATGGGAGACGAGAGGGGAAGCAGATGTGGTAAGGAAAACACAGATAGTAAGATAAGTAGAGCTGGTGAAATGAAGAGAATAAAAACAGGAGCATTTATAAAACTAAAGTGAAGCAGTCAAGAAACATGCTCACCCTCATTTTGTGCATGCTACACTTGCTTCTGAAAATCTCATTATCTTAATTACCACTCCTTTATGGGAAATACATCAATTATCACGGTTCATGGGGGGGACACCACTTAAAACAATGAGGATTGGGAGCACCTTCTAACAAAAGGAAAGAGTCTCCGATTGCCATTAGCAGGCAACGTCTGGAATTAAGCAACCGTAGACATAAACAGGTAATTAGACATGCAAACATATCTGGTGAGCTGTTAACTTAATAAAGGTTGTGACATCATCATGAGAAAAGAAATGGATGTTTTATGTCTCTTTTTGTTAAAAGACCTTCTGTGATTATATGCTATATATTCAAGATTAGAATCTGGTTTTATTTCCATCCCTGTATGTATAGCTGCTACTTTAAAAAACATGGTAAAGAAAAGACCGATTTTGTTTGAATTTTAATGAAAATTAACTCTTGGCCCAGCCAATAATATTTCTTTTGTGAAATGTGTGTTGTAACACTATTATGTTGTAATCATGTGATGGTTGCAAATCTGTACCAACCCCATGTTGGGCGCTAAACAATATTCACTTACTGCGTTCTTGGAAAATGGTAAATAGACTGCACTTTTTTAGCTAAACAGACAAAATGCTTTACAATGTATATCTTATTCACACATTCCATGCCCATGCAATATGCTGTCCCAACCATCCTAAACACTAACCATTTGATGCGCAACCATAGACATAAACAGGTAATTAAACATGCAAATATATCTGGAGAGCTGTTTACTTAATTAAAGGTTGTGACAGCATTGTCAGAAAATAAATATATGTTTTATTTGTCTTATTTATAAAAGACAGTGTCTTGATAAAGGACACTTTGACATGTGGAAAGGAACAGGTTAACGATTGAACCACCAACCCTGCAACCCCCTCAACCTCCTGACCCACAGCGCCCCACAAAATCCAACTTTGATGACAATTTAATAGCATAAATATTGCAGAAACAGTTGCTTTGCTAGTTAGAGAATTGGATAAAGTTGGCAAAACTGTTGTAGCTATAGCAAGTTTATCCTGATAGATCCTGTCTGGGTTTGACATGTACTGTACGACATGGTTGTCTGTCAGCAGAGTCGATTCATGTCTCCTGTGGGAATATGTGTCTTTAGGGGACCGGAATGGCTGTGCTGGTATGCTTGTGCAAATTTCAATGGTCTGTGATCAATGATTCACTTTAAAACATTGATATCTGAGTTTCCTCTGGGCCAGTGGCGCAAAAAGTGGGTATACGCTATATGCGGCGCATAGGGGCACAGCACCATGGGAGGGGCCAAAGCGATGGTTAAAAAGAAGAGGGAGGCGGAGGGAGCGGGGAGGCGCTGTGAGCACTGAGTGAGCAGGTACGAGCGTACGAGTAGTAAGTTGCCGTCTATGGAAAAAGAGCGAAGCAAAACAGCTGTTGGGGCTAAAAATAGAAAAAGAAAGAGGGAAAAGGAGATAATATGTCAAGGGATGCGACAGCAGTTAAATAAGTGGATGGTGAGAGGCAACAGGTAGGATTTAAAGTGTGACATCTGTGCTTGGAGGCTTGTAAATATTAATGTTAACAGACTAGCTAGCGTTTGCTAACACTGGGAATGTAGCAGCCAAATGGGGGTTTACCATGGAATCATGCATAGATTTGCTACCAAACTTGGAGGCTTGCAAATATTCATGTTAACAGACTAGTGTTTGCTAACACTAGCAGCTAAAGTGGGTTTACAATATGCAAAACCAAGGTTGCTGAGCTGAAAACTGATAAATATAAGGTAGCATGTACAATAAATGACAAGAATCTGGAAAACATAACTAATGCTATAACTCTGGTTTATCACTGAATCATGCATAGATTTGCCAAACTTGGAGGCTTGCAAATATTCATGTTAACAGACTGTTCTCAGACTAGCTAGTGTTTGCTAACAGTAGCAGCTAAAGTGGGGTTTACGGCTAGCTTAATGCAAACCAATGTTGCTGATAGCTACATTTAGATTTTGGTTAAACCCTATGGTACCAATCCCATGCATGACATATCTCAATTTTATTAAGGTAAAATAACAACTGGTAAATATAAGGTAGCATGCACAATCAATGACAAGAAGAAAAATAAATAAATCTGAAAAAAATATATAAATATTTAAAATACAAAATGTGAATGTAATTTCAACAGCAGCACAACCTTACTGCATAATAGTTGTCTTATCTGATGCGATCACTAAGAAGAATTGAATTTATATGCTGCTATATTTAACAGTGAGTTCATTTCATTCAGATGTGAGGATGGTGGATCAGGAAAGACAACAGGTAGGTCTAATATTAGGTGGAAGTGTAGGGGGAGCCACTTGATACCAACAGATTCATTTCTTAATATTATTGATATGGAAAAACTAATGAAAAATCTATTACATAATGTTTGTTTGACATTATGTCTTAGTGGAGAAGAACACAGGCAAGGAGTGAATGAGACAGACATGAGGTCGGCGATGGCATCAAGTAGAGATGAGACCAGTGATGACATCAGGTAGGAGTTCTATTAGACCACATAAAACTAAATGTCCAGTATGGTTTGAAGTTCTGTTGACCAACCTATTCACTGTGTCCTTTTTGGGGGAAGAAATAGTGCAGACAGAGATGGAAAGCCACTCACCACTCAAATCACATCAACCAGGGGTGATGATTAGGTTTCCAATTGTCACAGTTTGGTTGCCAAGGGCAACCGGGCAACTGTTAACATCGCTGATATACTTTAAAATAAACCTTTATTATTTAAAGCACATACATGATGATGCATACCCCTCTGACACTGGGTAGTTGCGCCACTGCTCTGGGCAGAAGCACTGTCTATGGACCTTTTTCACAGCAGACATTTTTGACTTGTCATAGTAGGAAAAGCACAGCTGAAATTGATAACCTTAACGATGGCTCAATTCCATCAAGTGTCCCAGTAAGATATTTCAGTGAGTCAGCATGCACAATACCAGGGTCTCTCCTAAGTGGAATGCAGCCATCATTAATGGTTTTGAATACACCTGTGCTTTTCCTACTATGACATGTCAACATGTCTGCCGTGAAAAAGGTCTATCTCTGCAGCAAATCAGGCTGAATTAATTTCAGAAGGTGACACCTGTGACAACCCCTCCCACTCTGCCTGTCCCTCTGCTTCTTTATTCTGCAACTACTGGGAGTGGGGTCGTAGGTGGAGCTGGGAGGGATGTCTGTTTTTCCCTGCCCATCTGGGCGTGGCTTCCAGGAAGCTGGGAGTCTCTCTCTCTCCCTCTCTCTCTCTCTCTCTCTCTCTCTCTCTCTCTCGCTCAGCTGGGCCTACCGCATCCACCTCAAGATTATTCCTTTGTTTGGTTTGCTGCACCATCCAACACATATTACACCATACTTTCACTCATCCACACACTTTAGACATGACTGATGTCTCTACTTACACACCCCACCAGTTAGCTTGTGGTTTAGTTAGTGCCTCCCTTTTTGTTGCCGGGCTAGAGCCAGGCGGTAACACACCAAGTATCTCTGTAAACTCTTACAGTTGGCCTGTATTCTTTTACCTTGGGATGTGTGCTACACATATAAAGTTAAGGAACTTGTACCATATGGAGTAGAAAATGACTGAGCCTCAGCTTATGTCTAATTGTGTGAAAGATGTAGCATGCAGTGGCTTATTTGCAAAGTAATTGCGAGCATGGCTGGGTTTGTGTTCTCAACGTTTTCAAAGGCTGAGATGCTATACTTCACAGTGAGTAGGTTTTAAGTGCTATTGAGGAGAGACTAAATCAAACGTATGTATGTGTATGTTTGTGTGTGTGTGTGTGTGTGTGTGTGTGTGTGTGTGTGTGTGTGTGTGTGCGCGTGCAGGCCTACATGAGGATACATTAACACACAGTGGGACTCTGTGGATATAAGCTTTGTGATAAGTCATCCACAATCCCATTTCTGCTTGGTAGCGGAAAAGCTCACTGGACTTTCCAGATGGATTATTCTGGGTGACTGACTGTAGGGAAACAGCAAATTAATGAATTAAGGATGGATCTGAGATACTTGGATCACTGGGCTTTTTCTGCTAGTCATTGAAATTGTGGGGGTGGGTGTGGGGGATTTGCAAAAGAGAAAAATGCTGATGGCAAATTGGTGACAAAAGTGAAAATACGAACAAATCAAATGTATAAATGACTGGCACATGCAGTATATGGGTGAGCAGGTACCTATACAGGCGTACAAATGGACATGGACACATGGACGGACACACACACACACACACACACACACACACACACACACACACACACACACACACACACACACACACACACACACACACACACATACGGCTGGGAAGTTGTGAACAGAGGCCTGCTTGTCCTTTAGGCTCAGGAAATTGGCTCCCAAAGGTTTTTCAGTATTTTTACCAACAAAGGCAGTCAAGCTAGAGAAGAAAGGCAAAAATAGGAGGATGGAGACATGAGTAAACACAGAGTCCTTGTTGAGTCTCCCAAGACTTCTAAGCTTGACTAGAGAAGTCTCGGTTCTCCTTTATGGATGGCAGACTCTTATATTGTACTGCGGGAGATCACCATATAATAACAGTGACCTTCCTCTGTACAGTTGTCACCTTTGAGCCAGTTTCATTACATTCATAATGGTGCAATAACTATCCTGTATGATTCCCTTATAAAGTCACCCCAGAGTATACGGAATTCAATTCCAGGCCCCACCGTTTCCCACATGAGAGAAGCTGAGCAGAAAGCTGGATGGTGTCATCCAGAGGAAGCTAATAAAAGCAGTTATATTCATCCTAAGCCACATCACGCTCCCCCACTGTCCACCACAGTTGTGCTCTCTAAAAGCCCTGCCTCTGGCAAAGCTGAAATACTTCAACATCAAAAGCAACGGGAGTGTGCATTCTTTCCCACGAATATGACTAGACAGGTTCCTGTGTCATAGTCACCGGCACCGTCAAATGGTTATCATCATGGAAAGTGGGAACAATTGGTCCCTTTTGGCCAAGCAGCCAATCTAGCTTTTCCGACTAAGCAGCTCTCTAAAAGACGATTTGATGATGAAACATGGCAGTGATCAAGCTGTTCAAAGTGGGATTCCAGCTGAGAGGCCTCAATAATCCATATCTTTGTGAATTAAAAAGACAGAGGAAATTAAAAGCAAGTGCCTTTGTGTCAGTTCCTTGTTCATTTCAGATCATGTTAACTAACCAATGGGAACCACATTTAACTTTAATTCATTACCTAATACGTTCTACATGGAGACCAATTAAAGATGTATTTGACTAAAAGAGGAGGAAACTGTAAAAGACAGTGAAAGTTAAAGCGAGAGAGTGATACAGCAATAGGGACAGAGACACAGAGCGAAGGGAACAGACTGAGAAAATGTATTGATTGCTGGAGGTTTACCATGATTCTGCACTCTCAGCAGGTGTGTGTGTGTGTGTGTGTGTGTGTGTGTGTGTGTGTGTGTGTGTGTGTGTGTGTGTGTGTGTGTGGGTGTACAAGTGTGTGCGCGACATTGGATCTTTGCCCCTTATGAATGCCGTTGCTCCATCCAATAATCTCAGAGTTGTCTCCTCCTACAGGAAAGCTGTCTGCAGGCTTCCATTCCTGACAAACCTTAACAGGCCTTTTATCTATAACTCCTCATCAATTAGCCGAAGAATCACACTGAGTCAGACTTCAAGTGGCTGCAAAAACGAATGCTCAGGAAGTATGTGCTTCCTTATATTATAACAATGTATTATTCTCTACTTAAAAAGCAACCTCATTTAGCATCACATAATTAAATTTTTCAGACTCTCAACAAGGATTACATTTTATGCAGGTTGATAGAATAACTTATATTCACATTAATAGGTTCAATTAAGCAGACAGGGAATGTGAAGTGTGCTTTGAATAAGGAGCATTTTTATGGGTCTATTGTTTACAGTATAGTGAGCAGAAGAGAGACGAGGGGAGAAGAGAGACAGAGAGGTGTCCTCAAGATTTTATGGTCTCCCCTGTGCATTATAGTAGAGCAGAAAAATGAGAACACTCTGAAACACGTTCACAGATGCATGCAAATGTAATTAATCCTATTATACCGAGATTCATACAGAGTAAAATAGTGAGACTCTGATGACCGATATTAGGGACATTTTGCTATGAATGTTGAAATGACAACAAGGACTTTGTCTCTAGATTTAATTAATTGAAGTAAAAGTAATTACACTGCCTGCCACACACAACTTGCCCAATCAACTTTCCTTACTGTCTGTAGGGATCTGTGACACATATTTTAATTGTCGACAACAAGTGCAAAGCAGCATCGCCTGCTATTTCGGTTCATGTATGTGCAGCAGCGCAAAGTGCTGGCTTAAGGTAAATATAGATCAAAAGGTGTGGTGATTAATAAAAACACTCCCAGCACATTACTGGTCACATCATTCTGAGCCAATCAAAGTGACGCATGAAATCGTATTGTTATCTGGATGGTGGAGAGCTGCACAACCTGAACCTGAACCTGAAACACATAACACCTGAAGTCTGCAGCCAGAGGCAGATGGTGTGGGGTTTTCAACAGTTAATTAGTACAATGTTTATAGTAATGAAGAAAAACATTGCTTAGTGAGGCTGTTTATATTATTGCATCAATCTGATGCTATTTCTGTCAGAATTCTAATGTATTTCACATTGTAAATGGTTACATTTTATATTTATACAGCATTTGCTTAACAACACAAACCTGATTATTCCTTTTTTTTTTTTTTATTGGAAAGAAGGATGTGATGCCCAGGATTAAGGAGCTCCTTAACCTGATATCCCTGGTATAAAACAGCAGAATGCAGAGTTATAACAGACCTGTCTGATGTGTGTGTCATTTGCACGTGATTTAATGAAGATAAAACACAGTGGACGGCCAATGGCACCGCAGTCTGGGGAGGCGCTTCTCAAATTGGAGGCTGCAGATTTAATAATGTATCTGTCCTGCTGCCTTCAGATGGCTGCAGGGATTTAATGAAGTGAAGAAGAAAGGTTTCATTCAGTATGAAGAGATAACAGATACGGTAAGAATCATATAAATTTATAGCTCAATGCAGACTGATATACTAACCTTCCTGCTTTAACCACATTCAAAGTTATTTTTTGATGCCGATTCAAACACAGCTACTGGCTGAGTGTTTAATTTCAATTGTCTATTTACATTTTAGGTATTATTGTGTTATTTTTGCACATTTGCATACAATTATTTTGTCTGCTGTTATTAATAAAATCACCAAAGTGAAACCAGATTGACGTTGCACCAGAAACAGACGTGGATTCAAAAGGCAGAGTTGAAGTTTTTTAATTATTTTTTAATGTATGATACAGTCTTACAACAAATAAACTGTATCTGTGTGAACTCGGCAAGTGAGAATGTATTCGTTGCATGTTTTAAACCCCTGCAAGTGTATGTTTGAGTGTGTGTACTCATGCATGTTCATGTACTGGGAGAGAAGACAGGCTACTACAATTGCAAAACAGAGAGCAAAAGAAATAGAGGAGGAAGGTGTAAGAGAGAAAGCACACAGTGCATGTTTCTGAACTTCACAGAGTTATGTGTCTGTGAGGATCCATAAAGAACGGAGCATGTGAGGATGCGTGCACCCATGATGTAATTCAAAGTTCAAATGAGTATGAATAAATGGGAAGGCATACAACACATAGTGCGTGTATGTCTGTTTGTTTTACGAGCAAGCGCTGAACATTACTGCTTTTGGGACCTTGGATGGATGTCAAGTGGAAAGAAACAAAGATGAAGAGGGAATGCAGGCAAGGCAGAGTGTTGGAGGAGGTAAAGAGGACGGAAAGGAGAACTTAATGGGTAGAAGATCCTTGTGTTTACCGTCAAAGTCTGCTGGACTCCAGCCTCAAACATACCTCTGATGAAGTATCGACATATCAACAATCTGTGTGGGTGTAGCTTAGCACAGTCGCTTTGTGCCCTCACTGAGCTCAACAGCTCACTCTTTTCATCTGGCTCTGCTTGGTTCTTAACCTCTCTCACTGTAGCACAGAGCGATATTTTCTTTAATTCTATCTCATTAAGAAGCATCGCCTTTCTCCCGCATTGTCATTCTTTCATCATTTTGTCACTGTCCCAGAATTGGCACCACCACACTATTTTTTACCTTTCAGTAAACCTTTCCAGTTCTTTTCTTGGCTTCTTTTCCTGCAAACTCATCCCAGCTTATGCCCCTGCCTCTCGCTGGCAGCATGTACAGTGTGTGTGGTTCTGTGCAGTGTATCTTGGATAATATCACTGTGAACTTTTATGTTCCCCAATGGGTAGAGTGTACACTACACTTTTCTTCCATTAGGGCTCAGCTCACAGACATCGTGTTACAAATTCAATAATGCAGGTTGGTGCTTAACGTTTGCTGGTGTGCAACACCAGCATACATTCTGGCTACCTGGTGTAGCACACGCACACACATTTGCGCGTGGTCCTGTGGCATACGCAGGCTCCTGATTCTTGCAAACGCACACAGTCTAACAGGCATACACAACACACACTCATACAGTACACACACCTTCCTGTCAGCCTCAGATAACAGAACCCAGCGGTGGAGTGGCGATAAAGAAGCCATTCCTGCTAAATGAAAGAGTAAAATGTCCAATAAATACACCTGTGTGGAGCTTATGCAGATAGGCATAGGGGGGAATTGACAGGGGAGACATGCAATGCTCCACAGAGATGTAAAAATCATTTCCAGTCAAGGCAGATCCTGACCATCAAAACATCCTGCAGCAAGTCCGACAGTAGGCAATGAAAGAGGATTAGCTCTCTAATCAGTGCCAATCTCCGTGGGTAATTCAGAGGGAAGCCCTAGTGGCCTGGTGTCCATTCTGTTACTCGGTCGGAGCAAGAGGACAAGGCTAGCCCAGTCAATTGCAGGAAAGAGCCAAAGCAGGTGGACACACACCTGAGGGACAGGATTAACACAGTCCTGGCATATTACAACCAGCATGCACAGTGTATAATCCCACTGGAAGGGTGTCTGTATGCGTGTGTTTCTTTTTTTTTTACCAGGTGTGTAAATACAATGATAGCACCAGTAGGCTATACCTGAGGTGACACATATAGGGCTGAGATTTACATGAAGAAACAGAGGAACAGATAGGCGGCCTGCAGGGTCACCTCACTGCCATCTGCTCCAACAGCTCCCTTTGACCCATCTCCACGGCAACCTCAGCAGTTCACATAATCCACTGTTACTTCTCATATATTCTCACATATTCCTAAAGTTTGTGTTTCTGGACAGGTATGTATGCAATAGACGGTGTGCGAGACACATTTGATTAATCTTCATTTCTAGACACCCACACTTGCAGGGAGTAAGTTTGTTGAGGGTGGCTTATATTTGTGTTGTTGCAAGATTTTTTCCATCACATAACACAACATCTTCCTTTTCTATATATTATATTTTTTATATCTTTTTGTGTGTGTGTGTGTGTGTGTGTGTGTGTGTGTGTGTGTGTGTGTGTGCGAGCGCAATGGTTTCAGGGTCACATTCCAGTAATAAAATAAACCTAACAAGACAAAGCAGAAGAGATGGTATTCTCATATCCAGACTGGCCATGCTAATAGTCACACACTCCCTCTCCTTGATGTTAGAGCTATCAAGGAGTCAAATTCATTCAAATTCTAATTAGAGATTCAGTAGTCTCATCTGAGATAATGATGCACACTCCAAACACAATACACAAACATACATTAACATAGATACTGTACACACATCTGAAAAGCTATATACCAAAATAGCTTCTGGCAGACATACAGTAAACAAAACATTGTTACACGATCTTCTTACAGAAGAGCATGCAATTAAAAGCATGACACAACTGATGGTCTAAACGGTCTCTTAGCTACTTTTTACCATCTGACTCAAATGAAGCCAGTCACATAACACAGTGCCAGGGTGTGATCTGCAAATCCGGTTTGTTTGTTTCCCCTTATTCCAAAATCCAAACAATGCTCTTCTCTCCCAGCCTTCTAAGACAGATGGAGATCATTATCTCTCTCTCTCTCTCTCTCTCTCTCTCTCTCTCTCTCTCTCTCTCTCTCTCTCTCTCGCTGATCTGTCACATCTAAACCACAGACACTCTTTGTCTTGCCTTCTCACTCATCCCCTTCTGTGTTTGCCCCTTACTCACTGTCTCTGTCCATCTCCCTCTACACAGATTTATATCTAAAGGTTTCAAACTCCAGCAGAATCTTACAACTTTAACAAGTACTTCATCACTCTTGTCAGAAGTAGTTCCAGGAGTCATGACACACACTTCCCTAGACAGGAGGAATTGATGAGAAGCCATTACACTCTGCTGATCCTGGAGTGAACGGGAAGGCCTCCATCATGGCATTCCTCTACTCCTTGACGTAGAAGCATGGACACCAGCAGTTCTTTGTGTGTCAGACGCACCATTTCTTTACATTGTAACTGCACATGTGTAAAGAAGGTTTTGTGCATTATTTAATTATTTAGGGGAAGTACAAATGTACTGACCTTTACGGCTGTGATTGCTACAGTATTCGCCAAAAGATTCAAATTGCAATCCCCCAGTAAACCAGAAATCTGCCAAAGGCATGTAGAGGCTGTTATTTGTTAATGAATCTGTCAGACCTTGATGGCATTATTAGGAGACACATGTGGCTAAATACAATAAACACCATATAGTGAAGAGCGATGGGGTTTATTGTTAGTATTGTAACAGTTTTCATAGTACTGAAAAATGTTAACAGAGCTCCTGCTGTCCTGCCTGCAATGGTGACCATCTGGACCGAATCCATCACTTCCTCCTGCACTTCCTTTGTGGCTCTGACTCCTAATTTATCATTATGACACCGTGGTTTTGGGACCAGGCAGCTATAGGAGGGGCCATTTAGCAGCAAGCTGACGAGCTGACTGTCAATGTCATGTTCTCTTAGTGTTGTGTTTTTCATACTAAAAGGACAGTAGTACACATTGACTATGTGAATGCAGTCTTTAAAAAAGGCATTTACAGATTTTTTTTTACACTTTTAGGCTATAAAGTGATGCAGTGGGCACACTATCTTTGATGAAACTATGTGGTTTTGTTCAACCTCAAATGTTTTCCACATCATCATCTTACTGGTTTTAATATGCCTGAGTGGTTTTATGGGAGCTGAAGACCATCTTTTTAGTGCTGACCTTAGGTTATTACAGGGAAGGAACATCTGTCACATGCAGCCATTTTTGTTTTTTTTTGATGGATTGAGGCACAAGATAATTATTCCTGGACTTTGATTAGTTGTTATGTTAGGGCTATCTTCTGCACTCCATGCTCCACCTAATGCATGCTGCTCTACCACTCTGATCTTGGGACAGATTAGGCCTCTTGTTAGGCTGCAAGTACATCTTTGCATCTACAGATTTGTGTAACAACAACACACACACACACATGCCAGGGTTTTACAAAACATTTTCTTTCAAGCTAGCTCCTCTTCTCCTTGAAATGTTTGAACATTTACTGGATCAGGAGGCCTTGCCACAAACACTCACAGAGGCTACTATTACGCTTTTATTAAAGCCCGGTAAAGATGCAACAGCGTGTAGCTCCTATCGGCCGACATTCGCTTTTGAATGCCGATGTAAAAATATTGGCCAGACTTACCACTAGATTAGACACCGTTATGACGGATATCATTTATATGGATCAAACTGGCTTTATTAAAGGTTGTCATTCTTTTACCAATATACGCAGGCTCCTTGGCGTCATTCACTCCTCGGCATCCTCCCGAGGTGGTGATTTGTTGCCATATTTGTTTGCGGTATTGGAAATATTTGGATTTGCACCAAAACTTGTATCATGGATTCGCTTGTTATGTGCCTCTCCTAAAGCATCAGTAATGACTAATAAACCAAGCCCTTCCGTCTGTCAAGGGCTATGTGGCAGGGTTGTCCTCTTAGCCCACTTCTTTTTGCTTTGACTATTGAACCACTCTCCCATGTTGAAAACCTCACAAAACTTTAATGGAATCTACAGATGAAATCTGGAACATAGAGTGTCCTTGTATGCGGACGACTTATTGCTCTACATTTCGGACCCTGTGCCATGCGCCTCTGACATTGTGAAAATGCTGGATTGATTTGGTAGTTTTAAATTTTTTTCTGGTCAATAATCCATCCCTTACAATTGCAGAGTCGGCCTTGCCCTTCCCTCTTTCTAGGTCAGGATTTAAATATTCGGGAATCAATCTATCTGGTCTTTATGACAAAAATGTTATACCCTTGATTAACAATCTTTAAACTGACCTCCAGAAGTGGAATGTATTAAATCTGTCTCTGGCAGGCAAAATTGCGTGTATTCAAATGAACCTACTGTACTGCCCACATTTTTATATCTGTTTCAGAGCATCCCCGTCTTCCTCTCAAAATCTTTTTTCAGATCTGTTGACAGTCTGATATCCTCATTTTTATAGGGCAACAAGCACCCCAGGGTTCGTAAGGTGCTCCTTTAAAGGCATAGGGCGAAGGTTGGACTGGCCCTGCCTCACGTATTATTACTGGGCGGCAAACCTACAAAAAATTGTTTATTGGATACAGGTCACAAATGCTGACTGGTGCCAATCGGAAGCAGACACCTGTACATCATCATCACTTCCTGCACTAGTTGCCGCCAAGCTTCCACTGTCTCCTAAATAATACTTTTCGTACCCTATTGTAACTTCCACTCTTAGGATCTGGTCTCAGTTTAGAAAAACTTTCAATTTGATAGATTTCTTTATTTATGGTCCCATATGTAATAATCATGTCTTTCTCTCAGCCAAATTAGATCCTGTCTTTGCCGATTGGCAAGTAACAAGCCTCTATAAATTCAGTGACCTTTACATAAATTACACTTTTGCTCATTTTAATGCCCTTTCTTCCAAATTTAAGTTACCGCACACCAGCCTTTTACGCTATTCCCAGGTTCATCACTTTGTGCAATACATTGGCCCATCCTTTCCCAGTCTATCGCCAAGAAAGGACTAGATGTTATTTTGCAAATTCCTGTGCTCATTAAGGGTCTTACTTCAGGGATATATAATACTATCATGTCTCTTAGTGACTTATCACTTAATAAGATCCGATCAGACTGGGTTGAAGAGCTTGGAATGGTTATATCTGATGAAATATGGAATAATGCATCGGGTAGGGTAAATGGGTCAACATCATGTGCTTGCCTTGGTTTAATTCAATTTAAGGTTCCTCATCGTGCACATTATTCGAAGGCCAGGGTGTGATCTACCCTAACATAAATGACTTATGTGATCGTTGTCACACAGAAAAGGCAGACCTGTCTCATATGTTTTGGTCCTGTAACAAGCTGAACAACTTTTGGACTATGGTATTCCAGACCCTGTCTGAGGCATTTGACAGTATATCCGGCCTAGTGCTGAAATGGCTATTTTTGGTGTTCCAGGGGAGGGTATACAAATGACAAGTAGACTAAAAGATGTGTTTGCTTTTGCAACTTTTCTTGCGAGGAGAAGGATTTTGTTAAGAGTGGAAATCGGAACATCCACCCAAAGCCTCAGCTTGGATGAACGACCTGATGCTATTTCTAAAATTAGAAAAGATTAAATATTCCATTAGAGGGTCGATCCACAAATTCCATAAGAGATGGGATGCTTTGGTGTTTTATTTTGAAAGGCTCAAAACTCTTCCCAAAAATTAAGTAGGAACTGCATCCTCCATAACTAACCCTGCTCCACTCTCAGCATACTGGATTTTAATGATAAGAGCTGATGGCAAATTAGCCTATACTTGTGCATCCACAGACTTCCTTTATTCGTACCTCTAAATATGTAATTTTTTGATGTTGTTATTTTATTTTTATATTTTTTTTATTTGATGTGTATTTATTTACTTTATCGCCTACTTGGTATAATACCCTGTATATATGTTATATATATATATATAACTCTCATTTGCATAGGCAGTATGTGTGGGTTGGTGGGGAGCAAAAAACAAAATGTTTGTTGCCAAATGTCAGGGAGCAATTGCTGTTCTTTTTTGCAAATAAAAAGATGCATGAAAAAAAAGCCTAGGTTCCTGCAGGTATTCCTTGGAAAATGGAGAAGATTTTGGCGAGAATTCCCATTAAATCCCAGGACCACAATTTGTGGCATTCCACCCTACATCATACATACCCTTATATACCTCTGAGGAAACCTCCCCAGTTCCTTTTCTGCTCTTCTTCATTTAACATAATATCTAAAGTATGTACAGCAATAGGTTTACGCAAAAGTCAGCCTCCACATTTATTTGCAGGTACATACAAGCAACACAACAAGACTAGACCAACCGCCACGCTTGCCAGTATTTAACATTGAATCCTAAGCTAATAAAAGTATAGGAGCTGATTGAGTGCTGGAGGTGGTCAAGGTTAAACGGGTACAGGGCTGGGCTCGCTTTCTCTGCTTTTAAAAGCCTGACATGTTCCCTGCAGGATGTCTGACCCTCTCTGACCACAAATCAACCAGCAATTACAAGCCTAAAGAAAGCCACTCTCTCTCTCACACACACACACACACACACACACACACACACACACACACACACACACACACACACACACACAATATCACGGTACTCCCTGACCAGAAACAAAAAGGCGAGGCAATATATTTGTGAAAGAGGCAAAGTGTAATATCAGGAAAAGTAGTAGCAGAGTGGAAAGGCAAGTAGAAAGAAGAAACAGAGAGGGACATGAGGGGAAATGAGCATGATATGTGAACCGAGAAGCCAAGTAGTATGTGTCACCTTGCTAAGCTTTACTTTAATGGTAACATCTTATTTGGCCCTATCATTGTCATTCTGAAAACCCCAAAATGTAGTGATTACATCTGTCATTCATCTAATATTTCATTCAGTTCACTTAACTATGTCTGGCTCAGTGTTGTAGTTGATTCACCAACTGTCGAGTCCGTGTCAAGTCTCTAATCACCGGTGTTCGAGTCCAAGTCCGAGTCACCAAAGAAAAGTCTAAGTCAAGTCCGTGTCACCATTACCTGGGTTTGAGTCCAAGTCGAGTCACGAGAGTGGAGAATAGCGATTTGAGTCCGAGTCCAGGACTCGAGTACTCCATCGCTGCCTATTACACTTACAAGTAGTCAGAAACTTCATCTAACTTCGGAGTCCTATTTCATAAATCCTCGAGTCCAACTCCAAGTCCAAGTCATCTGTATGCGAGTACAAGTCGAGTCACGAGTCAGAGTCCAGGACTCCATCACTGTTTTGGCCTATTGTATGTGGAAAAAACACACAAACAGACTAAAAGTGATATACTGTATGGATATAGCCCTGGCACTGGAAAAATAAAAGCACTAGAGACGTGAGGTCTGAGTAGAAGTCATGTTTGGCTGTTTTGTTCCATGGCAGTGTGTCTCATAAATAAGGCAAGTCCCAGAGGGCCAAAAAGTCCTCCTAAGCCACCGCTTTGTTTCAAGACAAAGCCTCTTTTCATTCCACTCGGAATAACTTGTCACAACACAGCCAAACCCAAGGTGCCACCCTATTAATTTCCATGGCAACAGGGTAGGTGGCATTGTTGAATGTGGGCAGTTCTTTAGGGCAGTCTCTGTGGAGGTTGCTATTCACTTGAGATTCAGATGGAACAAAAAATGCAGAAGGTTACATCATTGCGCCATTATTTTGTGATCAGAATTGTATTAAAGGATCACTTAACAGTCAGGATGGACAAGAGGAGTGAGTGCAGTCCATCCATCCATCTTCATCCGCTTATCCGGGGTCGGGTCGCGGGGTAGCAGCTCCAGCAGGGGACCCCAAACTTCCCTTTCCGGGCCACATTAACCAGCTCCGACTGGGGGATCCCGAGGCGTTCCCAGGCCAGGTTAGAGATATAATCCCTCCACCTAGTCCTCGGGTCTCCCCGAGGCCTCCTCCCAGCTGGACGTGCCTGGAACACCTCCCTAGGGAGGCGCCCAGGGGGCATCCTTACCAGATGCCCGAACCACCTCAACTGGCTCCTTTTCGACGCAGTGTGAGTGCAGTGACCGATATTTTAATTTATGTATTGTATTAAGATAAAGTCTGAACCTCCACTAACAAATAAAACAAACATAACACAACAAAGTCAACTAATTGCAACATTATCCAATAAAGCATCATCCCCACAGCAAACATGATGGTCTTAGCCATTAATGATGACATATGAAGTCTCAGGACTTTCTCCTAAACTTACACACCCTATACAGTAGATAGATAGTAATAGCCATATTAACATCCTTTTGTGCATGTATAATTCACACAGAACCCAATGTGAAATTTGTGTCACAGTCAGCTCGGATAAAAGGGAATAAAAAAGCAAATAGTAGGCGGCCACTCCATACAGTTATGTTTCACAAAGAAGCCCCAGCAGCGTCGTACTATAACATTGTCTAAGAGCCAAGAGAAATGAGAGGATGTTACGATATCTGCGTTATTTGCATTTTGGATACAACCACCTGTTAGCTTCAAAGCATAGCAGCAGAGGGAAACACAGAGAGTTTGACAGTAATGACTAATCATGGACCAGCGATACAAAGCGGGCCTCTTCACAGGGAGCCTTTGATGCAGGTGAATCACATCCTAAACATACTTATCAGCAGGAGTGGGGGAGGAGAGAGAGGGAGGAAGGGTGAAGAGAGGGGGGAGAGAAATTTGTTCCGCACGTTAGCTGGCATGCTTGGGTGCGCAAGAACAGAAGGTTGGCATAATGAATTTTGGCGTGCAAGCGGCTGTTAATGAAATAAAGAGCCCCACCCCACCAGAGGTGTGGATGTGTGTGTACTGGAGTGTAGGTGCAAAACAGAGAGGGAGGGGACCAGACAGAGGAAGTCAGAGTGAGGAGAGAGAAAGAGGTTGGAGAGGGCTGCTTGAGGTTATGACTGAGAGAAGAAGATGCAGTGAAAGGCTGTAAAAATGTAAGCGAAAAACAAGTTTGTAAAGTAAAAACATTGTTCCCATTAGCTTTGGATGCCTTGGTTGCTCATCTCAGACAGGGCTGCATAATACAGGAATAAACTGGGACAACAAGGACTTTCTAGCTATGTTGATTGGATGTTAATTCACTTTCTTTGTAATATTTTGCTTGAGGGAGTCTGGGGAGAAAATTGACATGTATACATATCTTACATATTTAAAAAGAAAAGGGATATTGAAAGTTATTTTGCTTGTTGGTGAGGTAGCCTGACAAAGTCTTAGTTTGGCCTAATAACACAGAACAATTTTGCAGATGGATCTGCAAAAGAACACTTTCAAGTTGAATTTTATCAAAACTTTCTAATTTTTTCTTTATCACTTTGTTCTCAAGAGAAGCGCAAGTATCACAAAATACCCAGCTTTGTAGAGGCTCAATTTATAAATCAAAGCTTTTTGCTGAAACAACATAAAGCACATCTTATTGGAACACTTCAACCCCGATCCTTCTTTCCGCCGGGAATTCCTAAACATTGTAGCCAAGCTACAATGTTCTCCTTTAATCGTTGTAAAAGCATATTGTGTACATGGACCAAAAAGGCATGAGATATAAGTTTATCTGCAACTGACATACAGTATGTTGTCAGTAGGCCAGGTGGTGTTTGAGGCTATGATATGATTTCTAAAGCCTCAGAAGACAGCCTGTCCCCACCCTCACGGGTTGCCTAATTGAGTGTTAATTTGGTGCTAATCATGTAACATGTTATCCCAGTGAGACGCCCCAGATGATACGAGACACAGGCGTGTGGAAGAGAATTGCACAGCAAAGCATTTAGGAAGACACTATGTGAGGTCCTGTCTGTATCTGCTTCCTGAATTCAATGAGTCACGATGCAGAAAAAAACACACATCCCACATCAAGAAGCATTCAATCAAGTCAAGAAAATCTCTGAAAATTGTGCATGAATAAGGCCATCCTCACATGAACCACAGCTGATTGTTGAACAAATATTTCTCTCTACAAGCAAGATGAATTAATCATTCAACAAACATTTCCCAGTGAAAATGTCGGTCCCTGCATTAAAAATGTAACAGGTTGTCTTAACCATCAAAGTAATAAACACTGAGACTGGGTAGTGAGTGGTTGGGTCAGAAACAGCGCTGTGGCACCGAAGCTCTCTTCTCCATCCGTTCTGTTTGTTCCTCAACATAAATACAGGATGATTATGAAGAAGACCTCTCTGCTCTTTTATTTATCAAAGTCATAGAGCCTTACACAACGTACACTGTAGAATACTCTACATGGGCACTAGAGAGGGGTATCAGGATTTAAGAATGTGTGTGTGTAGTGCTTACTTATTACATGACAGAATGTGTAGGTAGTTGTGTGCATACCCTTGACTGTTTATGCAACATGGCATCATGACTTTGCGGAAACATACACGCCACTTTCCTAAAGCCAAAGGGAGTGTTATCTGTATGCATTTTGAGCAATCCACGTGTATGTCTATGCTGTATATGGCGGATGTAAACATACACACCATGTGGCGTCGCCACGTGCCGTGTTATCGCGAGAACGTGCCGTGCTATCGTGAGAACAACGTCACGTGTGTAAAAAGGTTGGGTTTAGGGAAAGAACATTGGGAAAGGCTTTAGTAACACTAAAAAACGACAAAATCACGACGGTGACCAACGTCACACGCTTAGGAAAACAATAAACGGTTGGGTTTAGGAAAAGAACATTGGGGAAGGCTTTATTACAGTTGATAAACGCCACACGTGGGACGCAATCCCATCTCTCCTGGGTGAAAGTCCTGTGTTTTACCCATCCACCAACCCAACCAACCTCCGTCCTTTCATACTACTTGCTACGGTGATAATTCACATGTAACATAGGTCAATGGAGGCCAAACGGTATTGATAAACACGCTAAAAAACGATTATGCGTCTTCATAACACGCAAAAATGGCATACAAATTGGCATGTCATACATACGCCACTTAGTGAGATCAGTCTGGTTTATGTGTGTGCAATAGGAACACCACATACCTCCATCAAAAGGATAAGGCTGTGGTTTTCTGTTTTTGTTATTGTCAACCAATCCCTCGAAAAGCCCCAAACCAACAATGTCTTTCAATAATTTCTGACTTTCCTAACTTGTCTATGGCTCTCAGCCCTAAGCCTATTCGTTCCTCGTTAAGACGAAGGAAATCTTTGAAAAACTTTTTCAAAGAGGCTACGTGTCTTAAAACAGCTAGTGACTAAAGGTTTTGGCAAACATTCAGTAAATGGAAATGCATTTATTTGGGGACTATTTTCTGACACGGACGACTATGCGTTTGGTGTGCTAGTGAGTATTTACTAAAACAGTACACTATATGTGGAATTTACTCAATCGCAATGTTAAATGTTCATTAAATGGAGTGCAACGTTGTGGCCAATTTATGTGTTTTCATAAATTCTTGACATAAATTCACTACTTTTTTTTCAGTCAGATTTATTAACACTAAGAAAAATATAGAAAATTGCTATCCTTTTAGAGGGTCTCTTTTGTAAACTCTAAGAAAGCATGTCTGTAACTACCCCTGAGCCATGACTGTCAAACTACAAATTATGGTTTTGTAGTGCAGTCTGAGTGAACCTGCCATTTCAGGCATTCAATGTTCATACAGTTTGTGAATGTTGAAAACACAAATTCACAGCAGTGGCAATGTCAAGTTACAAAAACACAACTTTCTCAGGTGAAGAGCAGTGACATTTTCAGGGTCCTATTGTGCATGCTGGGTCACCGTCACCGTTTACTGGGACACTTACATTTATTGGACCCATCATTAACATTATTAGTCAGTCGCCTCCAGAAAAAAACGTGATTATGCAATCGCATAATTCAATACATAATCAGCCAGTCCGCATATTTAAGCGGGGGTGCATTTTTTCAAATACGGCGCACTTTCGCTGCATAAATTGCAGATTTCCGCGCAAAATATGCGGGGCTTGCATGATTTCATAATCCCCGCATTTTCGTTGCAAAAAAGTCACATATATCTTAGCAGAAAGTTGAAAAATGTTGTGTTTACTTCACACAAGAGCAGCCATTTTCCCCTGTTGCCATGGGAACGTTATGAAGTGACGTAATTACGCAACGTGAACATCGTCGAAAAGCTGCAAACCCCGCGATGAAGCATGATGAAAAGTTCCCGCAATTTGTGCAAGTTCCCGCAATTTCATCATAGTAAAATTGCAAAGATATCCCGCATATTCCATTGCATTTTTTAAGAAAACGTGCCGCATAATCAAGGATTTTTTAGTAACACTGATTAGTAACACCTGTACTTTTCTTGCTACGACAAGTCAAAATGTCTGCTGTGAAATTGATGGCTAAAGTTATATTATGCCAATACCATTGTAGGAGCATACACTTCTGTAATATACAGTATGTACTGGCCCCTCTATCAACTTAATTCCATTTAACTCAGTTGTGCTTTTGTTCCAGTAAACCCATTGGTTACCTAGTTTTTTTCTTTTGATAGGTGATAGAGACAGAAAGCACATCCATTGTTTACTTGTGAACACTGTAATGGCAGCGAAGATGACTGTAGTTAGTTCAACACTAACTGAACTCAGCATTCTCTGCCTTCACTAATAGATTTCCTATTCTTGACTAATTAAAAAGGGAATCCTTTTTTTCCCTGAAAGGCTCCCAGAGCTATATTGAGGGTTGGAAAGGTCGCTGGGAATCCATCAGATGTGATGCAGTTAATCAGCATAAAGCCTGCTTCAGTGCACTGCTAAACAACAACTGCAGGAATGGACCCAACCCTCACACTGCGCCACACTGGGACTCAAAGCCACACTGGTATAGAAGCAAGGTAAAATTCTTATACAGTATCGTGTAGACATTTTAAGAAACTACAATGCATGGTAGTTTCTCTATTCTCTCTAAAATGGGTAATTAAAGGGGATTTAAAAATAACTACAGAGACAGCTGGAGAGAGAGAAAGGTAAGGGGTTTGTGGGAGAGAATATAAAGAAAATGAGAGAACAGAGCCCTCGCCCACGGTAATTACCTGTCTCTCCTTTTTATCTTTTTGAGCGACAACAAAATAAGTTAGAAGAGAGGAGGGGAGACAGGTGGAGGAGAGTAGAATGAAAAATACCAGAGAGGAAAGGAGAGGAGAAATAGGTGAGTTTATACAGGAGGAGAAAAATCGGTATGACACTCCTGAAACACATCATTCTGCAGCAAACTGGCAAGTCAGTAATATAGGCTGACTCAACCTTCTCCAGCAATGCACAATTTACCTTTTTCTGTGTTCCACACAGCTATGAATAAGGTAAAATAGGTATCGTATATTGAGCTAGACACAGCAAGGAGCAGAGGTGGTCATGGAGACAACAGAGTCACAAGAGACATTTCCTATTGTTGAACATCTCAGTAGCTCTGAGTGAGTGTAACTCATCAACTTGATCTCGCCCCCACCATCGGCCACCCGTCACGTCGCCACTGCTATAGCAAAGAAAACTGCCATATGGGCGCTGCTGGCACCTATCAACATCATCTCATACATGTTTTTGGTGCAACTCCTGCTTTAGAGAAACTAGCTTTTCTTTGGCTAAGAGAAGCGATGAAAAATGTGAGACAAACCTCTGTGTCCAATATACGGCCATACGGTACACACATGCACACACACACACACACACACACACACACACACACACACACACACACACACACACACACACACACACACACACAGGTTTGCACATACAGCAGATATACAAAGAACTGGACTAAAACAAACACATACTCACACACACACACACACACTTATATGTGGGCATAGGCACAAGCAGAGGTCCAGACAAAAGACTGTATTCACACACGGACGGATGGACAGACAGACAGACAGACAGACATACAGAAAGCAAACTGTAGATACTGACACTGGCTTCCTGGACAGCCTTTCTAACTGTGCATGGATGCCAGAGGAGGAGAAAAAGAGCGAGCAAGAGAAGCAGCAATGCTGCTGTAAAGACATCATTTCCATTGTGTACCAGGGAAAGTGGTGGCAACACAAAATGGTAATGACAGTTAAGGCGTTTAGTCACGGACTCACTGGAAGGAACTGAAAAAAAGCCCTCATTTTGCCATAACTGACATTCTCTAAGGCATCGCTGTTGGGTACAAAATAACTATAACGTAGAAGGACATAAACACTGTATACTCAAGAGAGTGGGCCGGATAACACAAATACACAAACATTTACAGCACAGTAGTGCTTATACACACACATAGGGAAACGTTAATGTTAGTGGGGACGGCTCTTCTACACTGTCTTACAGAGATCTCTTTGGGTCTCCACTTCAAGGCTGAGAGGCTTTGACTGCACACTATACTGTATGTATGATTTAGAGTATTGAGTGACAAGGAAAGGGCGAGGGTTGCATCAACCTTATAAAGCACCATAACTCCAGGGCGAAAAGAGCTAGAGGTGAGGGCATACAGAGAAACAGACACACACAGAGTGAGAGTAAGGCCGGCCACACACTGGCTGCGTCACGTGAGCGTGGCGTTTCTGTTGCGTGTCAGCTGCATGGTGGCTGCGTGGATTATTCTGTCTTTAGCTGCTGCTAGCCTTCTCTGTACACATGTATGTTTCCCATTGATAAAATGCACTCAAGCAGTATACTTCATGTTAAACATAAATATATACTGATTTGATTACAGCAAAGACGTCGGCAGTATTGATGGCAAAATAGGCTACAGAATATTTCGTTCTGTATTGACAGGTGCAATATTTGACAATCAATAATAATAATAATAATTATTTTTTTAATTACATTTATATCTGCATTTATGTCAAAACCTAGAGACTTTCAAACATCAACATGTCATTTATTAATATTAGGGCTGTCAGCATTAATGCGTTTAAGCACTTAAAGTTAGCTTAGCGTGATTAAGCATGCCGCCATTTATTAATTATTTTTTTTTTCGGTGCCTCATTCTGGTGCCACTGATATGTCTGCACTTCTCTCTGATGCTCTGAAACAGACGTTACAGGCAACACAAACATCGCTGCACGTGACGCTAGTTAACACTATACTCAACAGCAGCTAACGTTAGCCTACCGCTAGCTAGTAGCTGGATTAAACACGGTTAAAATGCTGACAGCTAACGCTAAACGGCGTAAAGTGTGACAGTATTTCACTGTAGAAGATTCTGACACCAGGATGTAACAATCTGCAGCTGCTTGTCGGAAAAACACAGACGGTGCGTTCAATGAAACTGGTAATTTACAGCCTCGTAGTGCATTCAAAGTTGTTGTTAAATGCCCTTTTCCCATCTGGTGGTTGTTTTTGTCATTCAACAGCTATTTACTAGTGAAATAATTTATTGTTATAGTGATTACATTATTATTAAACATTTAATTTTGACAATATGGCCTTAGCAATAAACAAGCCATTCTTTAATGTTGCCAACTGTTTAGTACCCTTTTTTTTTTTAACTTGCTTAAAAAGTATCGGTTCAGGCACAGTTAAGGCACCGGTACCGTTTTAAAAGTAGGTATCCAAACCAAACAATACCCAACCCTAATATTGACTCTAGATTCAAATGTGTGACTAGATTAAATATATAATAAACAAATACAAATCTTAAAATCAAGTTCATAAAGTGACTTTCTTTGCATTCATTTGATTCCCAATCAAGATCCACTGGTAAGAATTGCTTTCCAATGTTAATATGTACTTAAAAACAGTTCTGAAATGCAAAATAATAGAATTTTAATCATGTGATAAAACATGCGATTAATCGCAATTAACTATAGAAATTCAACAATTAATCGCGATTAAGATAATTTAATCGTTTGACAGCCCTAATGAATATGTATTTGTGTGAAAATGACATATAAACATCTTTTCCTATTCTATTTTGCCTGGAAACGCTTCCAACGCGCTTGTGTGTCGTGTGAAAAATAGGCGTCGGTTCTATTTCTAGCACGCACGCGTTTTCGGTGCGTCTCAAGCCGCGCCTGAGACGTGAGTGTCATGCAGGCAGTGTTAACATGGGAGCCGAAATAAAAACGGACACGCCACGCAGCTGACACGCTCACGCAACACAGCCAGTGTGTGGCCGGCCTAAGATGGTGGATGTCCTTTGTTATAATTGAACCTCATGTATAGTTGCATTCTTTATTTAGTTTGTACTATGTTAGCCGAAAAAAAACATATCACAAGCATATCCCGACTTCTCCACGAACTCTGTGTATGCAAAAATGCACGCAGACGCTCACACACTCTTATTGTAACCCTTCATTAATTTGGACTCTTCAGGGCTTGCTGTGTCCATTGTTGCTCTGTGGCTGAGATCAAATGTGTGACAATCACTATTTTCTGTCACTGTCCCCTGTGGTTGTTAATGGTCACCTTCTTATCTTTTAATTGGATGGAGAGAGTTTTCTAGAGCACTCTTTTCTTAAGGACACTTTATAATGAGAGGGTTATTTAGGGCCCCCTAATTGACCTTCAGCCTTTTCATATCCTGTCATGAGAAACATACTGCAGATGTTCTGATTATAACAGAGCAAACTTTATTCTGTTAAGGCAGCAACTACAGACCCAAAAGTTAGGTGGTCGCTGCATGTTGGAGGAGAGAAAAAGAGAGGCAAATGTCTGCAAGGAGAAGTGAGTCAGGATGTAAGGGGGCCAATTACCACTGGACTGCCAGTAAGGAACACAGGGATTGCAGGGAGATCAGAGAAACAAAGGCCATAACATGATCAGTGTCAACATGGCCAACATAGTATTGTAACTTCTTCATTAGCGAACACATGAAAGGAAGGAAGAGAGGCAGAAAATGAGGGGGAAAACCACTAATGTTAAGTACAAGTTGTTATCCTGTAAGCAGCAACCTCACCTTCTAAACATCCCTGCTAGTCGTTCAAAGTAAACAACATACTGAGGCCATTAGTGCAATAAGAGCTACTGTTGTGTTTAAATGAAACTATAGGAGCAGCGCTAACGTTTCTTTTAGGTAAATACATTGCAAAACATGTTTGCCATGATCCAGTGTGCAGTTCAAAAGGAACATGCTTGTTGAGGTAATATGTTGCATATAGAGAGGGAGAGAGAGAGAGAGAAAGACACACACACACACACACACACACACACACAATGCTTTGTTTTTCTATTCACCACTGTGGATGTACTGCTGCACCAGTGAGTGGCGGGCTTACACCTGGGGTCCATTTCAGAAAGCAGGTTTAGTGGAAACTCTGAGTTTGTTAACCCTGAGATGAGGGAAACTCTGGGTTTTCCGTTTCAGAAAGAGAGGTAACTTCACCTCAGAGTCAGTTACTATGGTAACTGAGTCTGTGAACCTAACCTGGTCGGGAGCAGGTTTTCTTCCAGAAACCACAGTGTCAGAGGGAGGAGACTGACAGAAACTCGAGGTTTCTTCTCTCTCATTTCCTCATTCATTCATTCAGCCTGTATCAGGCGCATTTTAATGCAGTTTGTTATCTGCATGAATAAAAACTTAATAAATAAAACTTACTGTTAAGCAGATTATAAAATGTTTTTTTCTCAAACATGTCATGTCCTTTTGTCGACGATCCCGTTGACTGTATTGAAAAGCTGTATTACTTCACAGAGAGTTTACGTCGGGAGATGATATTGAGTCCCGACTAAAAATGTATTTTAATTTCCACATTTTTTCACAGTCCATCAGATATGTAGATACCTTATCCGTCCTCATATCACTAACATCCACCACCGAGGACATGCTTTAACATCCCAGCAGATTCTTTGTGTCGCATTACGTTTTTTGCTAACGGCAGTTTTCTTTATTGGTGATGCGGATCATACTGTAATAGCGAAGCCACTGTAGCCGTCAGAAAAGTGTGACTCGCTCTGAAGCGTTTTTTAAACGTTTTTTGTAGTTGTTCCCTGGACACAAACCAGTGAGAGCCATTAAAAAGAAATAAATTATTATACATTATAGTTCTGTTAATGATCATGGTGCTGCAGGCTCAGATTGGGATATACGTACATACACTGTCAATGCTTACGCATTCTCCCACACCAATTCTCTCTCTGTTGCAGCAGCAGCCGCTGTCTTGCTTTTTTAACGAAATACATGTTCAAACTCGTTGTTTGTGCGCATGAGTATTTCCGCCGACCCGTTTGTTTGTGGTTGATACCATGGTGAATCGTAGTATCATGGCTCCATTCATACTTCTTTTTATTGTGGTGGTGCAGGACATACTCGGAGTTGATTGAACCAACTCATATCAGCTGTTCTGGAACCGAAAACTCAGTTTCCCATCTCAGGGTAAATCAACTCAGACATCAGGGTTAGACTCAGAGTTTGTTAAACCTCCTTCCTGAAACGGACCCCTGAAGTGTTTCAGCAGGCTTACTGTATAAGAGCAGCACTCATGAAAATGTTTGTCAGGGCAACTTAAAAAAAAAGAAGAGCCTAGTAATATTCGATACTGTAGCTTCCCGGAGAGTTCCATACATTTTAAGCAGCAAAAGGCTTTGATGCTCATGGAAGATGCAGAGAGGCTAAGATTCAGTTTTTTTACCACATCAAAACTATCTGTGCCCTTGCTCTCACCAAAATTATTTTATAGAAATGCATGGATGCATTTTGAAATGCTTTAATAAAAGTAATTTTGGTTTATAATTGATAAAAAAATAAAGACAAAATAAAGAAATATCCGGAAGCAATTATGCTAAAGAAAAATCATCATTTGTAATACAAAAGGAATTCAAAGTGCTATATCCTTTGAATGAATGAATTCTGTGAATTTGCAGGAGACGGCATCCCTGTGACTTGTGAAATCTGGCAAAATATCATATTTAATTCCTCCAAAGAGGTATGCTTTTGGTTCGGTTTGTTTGTCTGCTGAGCCAAATCACAGATGGATACACAAATATATTTTTAATACCGTTAACATTGTGAGGTAAGGCATGCCCTTGGTCTGCTCTCCATGTGCCCTTCTAGTTGTTTTTTTTAATACTTTATTTTTAACTTTTTTTTAACAGTTACTAGTTATAACTAACAGTTATATAGCTGATGGAAGGCTACTGTTGTGTGCCGATGTGTGAATAGACATTCAGGTCTGCAACAACAGGGCTCCAGACAAACTTTTTTTTTACTAGGAGCACTGTAGCCCCTAACTAAAAGAAATTCACATTCAGAAATATAAACAAAGTTTTATTATTGTCAATTATAACAATATTATTGCCTCAGTCCCATACAGGGTCCTTCTTGCTCCTCTGCTTCTTTTTTGAACCCAATCATATCTAGGGGCTTAGACTTCCATGGAAAGGGGAGTATTTAACTATCTAACACCCAGTGTGGGAACTATTGAGTGATGAGGGAGCCAGAGACAATGAGCTAACGACACTCACACAAACGTTATTGATTCGCTATATCGATTTTGTGACAAGACCGAGTACTACAGCACTGCCGAGGTCTATCAACACAGCTCCGCCAACCGGAAGTGCAGGCAAGCGGGGTTAAGACCATAAACAAAGAGAGGAGGGCTAACGTTAGGCTAACGCTAGTCTTACTTCGCCAGACCCTCCTCCAAAGTGCGCTGAAGGAGGGTCTGGCTACTCCAGATAGCATTCAGGGATGGGAGGAAAACACGCTCTGGTTTAATGGCATTTCTTTAAACCAATCTCAATCGTCATGGGCGGCGCTAAGCTCCGCACGGGGCCGCCGCAAAATAGTCGTGCGAGAGAAAACTCAGATTGGACAGATAGTCTAGCTAGCTGTCTCAATTTACCCTGCAGAGATCTGAGGAGCAGGTAACCATAGGGGTGGGGAAAATAATCGATTCTTAGATGCATCGTGATTCTCTCTAGAACGATTTGATTCTCGATTCAGATAATTTAAAAAATGTGTTGATTTTTATTTATAAGTTACTGTCTCCAGACAAGTACAAATCAGAAAACACAGTGACTGAAAGAGGATGGGATAATGGACAGCAGAAAACACAAAAATGGCCAAAAGGAAATAATTTTTTTTAATTTTGTATATATACACATACATAAAATAATTAGGCAAAACACATATAGGCTGTTCATCTACTTTGTCACATTACATCTGACACCTTCATATTCTAAGAAGCCAATTATCCACCTTTAAACATGACTGAGCCTCTGACATGGAAGATTACTGTGAGAGAAGGTGATTTCACAAGCATGTTTAAGGCTTAAGCACGGATTGACTTGAATAAAAACCTCAGTAGACAAAACATTTCATTAAAACTCTGAAAACTCTGAAAACTCTGAGTAGCAAACTCATATTGCATATTATATGTATATTTTTTTAAATCACGCATGGAAATGTACATAAAAAAATTGCTGCATCGAGATGCATCGATAATCGGTTTAGAATCGAATCGTTGGGCTCTGAATCGGAATCAAATCGAATCGTGAGGTGCCAAGAGATTCCCACCCCTAGTTAACCATAATCCTCATAAATCAACCAAATTTAAAATGCCAACACAAAGAAAGCGGAAGGAAACGGAAAATACATGCATCCGGTGGAATTTCTTGCCCACGGAGCAATCCCAGAAGTGGAACGTCAAGGATATAGACTAGGCTAAGGCTAACTCCTTATTGGCTATTTCTACACAGCATTTTTCCTCACCAATGTACGGTCTTTAGCAAACAAAATGGATGATCTTCGGCTGCGGATAACCACTCGTACATGTATTGGGACTGCAACATCATGATTTTCACTGAAACATGGTAACAACAGCGCTGTGCAACATCATGTGCAGTCGGACGATGAGTGTGACGCTGTCACGTTACGATTGCGAGACACACGTGTGTAGATGACGTTAGTCACGTTACCTACGCAGTTGACTAATCACTCATGGACCCTCCCCGTCTCACACACATTGTCCAACTCTGGTAGAATTGCTCTCTTCTACTTTTCAACATGAATTAAAAAAGTAATCAAATTTGCAAGTTGCACATGTGTGAGTATTTTTTTTAAATGACTCGCTCTGTCTCCAAAAATGGTCGCAGTCTGGAGGCCTGAACAATAATAATTTTTAGGTTTTTGAATTGGTTGGTGGTAGTAAGGGACAGCCTTTGCGACCAACACTAGAACTTCAAATGTTTCTGTTTAACTCCAGGGTTTTTACTGTAGATTGAAGTCCTCAAAGCAGCCTAAGCAGTCTAAAGTGCTCATGTCATCAGGAGATGGTAAAATGAATGAGGTGAAGTTGTGGGTCATCCACTTTGATCTGATAAGTAATGTCACATAATTATTTAGCCGCTAAATATCTCATCCCAACGGTATATATATATATATATATATATATATATATATATATATATATATATATATATATATATATATATATACACAGTTTTTTAAAGGACACTGAAATTCACTGGCTTCTAAAATATAAGCATGCAAGTATGTTTTTTTTTCAGATGTGCATTGCCAGCCACTGGAAAACACTGTTTAATTATTGAACTACAATTCAAAAGGCTTCAAAAGACAGAATTATAATTTCAATTTCACCACTCCTGCACTGGTACCAGCCCTATACACTTAGATAACGATAATAACCAGAGACTGAGGGGGTGTATGCATGGGTGGAGTGGGGTAGGTCAGGCAAGATTAATGGTGGGGGATGTAAATTTCATTCGTCACACACAGATTGATGTCAATTTTAATTGAATTAAAACAATGTGAACCCTGGCCTGCTTAGAATCTAGGACAGCTGGTGAATAGTGATGAAGTGAGATAGAGAACACTTGAGAGAAGGGGGGAGGTAAGGGGAGAGGTTAGGGGTGAGGAAGACAGACAGAGAGGGAGAGAGAGATTAGTGACAAGAGTGATAATTGACCTTAAACTAATGAGCCATTCTGCTCCACCCTGCACTGGTAATACTATCAGTTCATGAGTAACTTAGCTGCTCAAGAAAAGCATTAGAAGTGTGTGGACTTAAACGTCCAATAGATAACATTCATACCAGACTTTGTGTTGTAATAGTATGACAGACAGTAGGTTATACTGCACATTTCACACATAGAAAATGCTTTTACAGTGTGTGCACCAGCCCCTCATGGGTGTGATTGATGTACGTGTGTGTACACAGGTGCATACATGTGTGTAGGTGGAGTCAACTGCTGGAGTAACACTTATCTCAGGTGTGATTTTATCATCTTCTCCCCAAGGACATGTAGCCGAGGCTGAGCGTGACCATGACATGCCGGCACACAGGTGCAATGTATTCATTCAAGACTCAAGCGTATAGACTGGGAGATGGAGAAGGTTTCAGTCGAGAGCAAACACACCTCTTATCTCGCCCCACTCGTTTCTCTTCTACCCGCTCTCTAGGATAATATCAGCGCTAATCGCTGCCTCTCCATCCATCTATTCACCTTCAGCCTGATAGATGGGGAAGGCGAACAGACGGAGGAAGTGTGGATGCCACACTCATCTTTGCTCATGTCTCTACTGACTGCCTCTGCCTCCATCCTTTCCTGCTGGTTCCAACATCCGCTGCAGTGAGATTACGCCCAGCTGGCTGGGTAAAATTCAAGCTATCGCCATAATAAATAAAAACATTATTCATGAAAGAGACACGCACCAAGTCCTGCTCACACGCAGGCACACAGGCAGTAACATTTTATAAGGTTGTGAAGTGTTCATGCTTCTGAAGGTGACCCTATTGCAGTAGAACTGTAAGGAACCTTTTACTGCGATGAGACGACGTCCTGGATCACCTCCACACACCTCAGCTCCTCATTACACCCCCCGACACACACACGCACACACACGCACACACACGCACACACACGCACACACACACACACACACACACACACACACACACACACACACACACACACACACACAATATGCATGCTGTCCTATCTCAGATCTGAGATCTGACCCAGAGTGGCAAGAGCAATCAGGTTACTGTGAACCTGATGGATAAATCTTAAATGTAACGATGCCTGCTGAAATGATGAAATCCAGCCACAGTACATTCAGATACAGTGAGCAGGGACACCACATGCAAACAAACAGCCGCAACAGTCACATATTTTATTTCCACACATATATATTTATTCACAGTACATAAAGCGCGTTTGCCAAGCATCTCCCCTCTCACCGTGGATATGCTTTAAGATGCGATGTAAGGTAGATGATTGCACTCCTCCCCTCGATTTCCTCTTGCCCTCTGCACCTCTGATTCACTGTGCCAAATGCTACATTTACATTGGTCATAACCTCAATCACCGTGCTCGCAGGCTACGCTGAATGTGCAGACAGACATTTCTACAGTGAGGGGATGCAGACAGAGGTATAATAGGAGCCATAGATAGAATCCCACGCCCGAGGCATCCATCAAACCAAACGACTCCATTACAGTAAGTCTGATAGAGGCAAACGGTAATGTGCACTGTGATAAACACTAGGATAATAGTCTGTTTATAGTCCTGGACACACTGTTTCTGCTGGGAAAGAATACAGATAAGATATAGGAGCAGAAACCTTTCTATCTTTTTCATTCTTTCTATCTCTTCTCCTCTCTTTGCTTTGCCGTTATCTGTCACTTTCACTCCCTTGTTCTCTTTATCCTTTGCCGCTCTCTCTGTATAATATTTTGCTTCCTACAGAACGCAGAGGGAGCTGCATACATCAGCTGAACGGGGCTTTTATCTGGTGTTATACTATTGTAGCATTACCATCACATTGCTGAAATGAGGCCTAGGAGAACCATAAAAACTGAATAGAAATGATTCAGATGTACTATTAAAACACAGACATATCGCACCAGACACTCGTGGGTATGCATATATAACCTTAAGAAGACAAACACACAAGCAGGCATGCATGGAGTGGCCCATACTGTACGCATGTATCAATTAATCATAGCTGGGTCGTTTCTGCTTCTTGTGTCTCTGATAATAGAAAGGGGTAAACAGGAGAAGACTAATCTGACCACGCTCTGTATTCCTCAGAGGAACCAGGGAAAAAGCAAACCTGTTGCAGCTATGAATCAATTATAAGAGTACATAAAAATGCACTCTCTTTACAGATGGGAGGTTGATACTGAAGGAGGTCTATGGAGGGGAGAGAGTGAAAACACAATATTTCCATCTGTTGATAACAGTGTTTTTATTCTCAATACACACTCCAACGCTGCGCAGGCTGGCCCTGTGCCATGTCCACATGCTCAGAATGAGATAAGAACATTTAAATGCACCCTGACATGAAGTGGAGAGAACATAAAATGAGGCAAGGGGTCACTCTTTTTTTTACATTTCTATTAACCTGAGCAGCTTCAGGGCTTGATTAAGGGTCTCCTGGATCAGTCTCAACTGGGTGAGCCTATGTTTATGCCCATAGTTAACCTCTATTACAAGACTGACCTCAGTTCAGATAGCAGCTCCTCTACTGCTTCTAATGGAGGCCGTTGTATAGTGCAGCTGGGTCAGAACAGTAGACACATGCACACACACACAATTTGCAGCGAGGCAGGGTCAACGCAAAGGCCAGTGTCTATGGTATTATATTTAAGATCAGTTAAACTTAATGACCTCCTTCATCATCTTGGCCTATCAAATAAACTACAACATTAGCACTTGGAGCTCAAACACAGTTTGGCCTTTTATGCTTGCCGTCCAGGCAATTTCGGTTTTAACAGGATGTGATAAAATGTGGATAATCTCACGCCCACTTGAGGGGATGATGGTGTAGGTTTATTAAAAGATATGAGCCAGTTGGTCAGAGTGAGCTAATCCAATTCTACCAGGATACTACAGCTTTAAAGAGGAGGTACCCCACTGGTATGGTAATAAGGCAAAATGCTGTATCTACAGCAGAAGTACTTGTTGTAGTTGATGAAACAGAATTGGTGACTGAGACAGGCACCTATTGTGATGCTTGTGAAACTTTTCTCAACATTGAGCCATTAAATGTTTTCTGCTGGTAACATGTTTTTCTAATAAAAATGGAATTCGGGGTCAGTCACACTCACAAGGGAACATTGAGCATTGTATTCATTTTGGAAATGTGCTTCATGTGAATTATTTAATGTACTGCAGCAAGTAAAATAATTGTGGCATTGCCACATCAACCTGCTACATTAAATCTGGAGAGCATCACACCCTGGGTGTCAAATAAAATAACTTCCTCTATGTTGATGCCTTATTGACATTTCATTATAGGAAATATGCATCAAGGTACCTCAGACAGTGTGTGGGTGTGTTTCTATGAGGCACTATATGGGTGTGCAAACACATGCTGCATATGTATGGATGCAAACATTGCACAAAGGCATACATGAAACTATGGTTGGTTTCATAAGAACAGTTAGAATGGAAAAAAGTTTGATTGAGAAACAAGTTAGAGTTCGATCAAATAAAATTATTTCTTTCTTTTTTGCGTTGCGGAGGAGGGTCTGGCCAATCCACACAGAATTCCGAGATGGGAGAAAAACGTGATCTGGTTTTTTAGCATTTGTTTAAACCAATCATAATGATCATAGGCAGCGCTAAGTGCCAGGAGAGCCACGGTTGCGCTGCGAAATAGCCTCGGGAAGGAACTTGTTTTGGTGGAACGTGTACGTTCAAAAATTGTTTTAGTCGTGCGAGAGAAAACTCACCCCCAATTTCCACTGGATGCGTAACGGCTGCAGAGTCATTAGGTTTCCATTAAAGTCAATGTGTGTATTTCCACTGACTGCGGAATGGCTGCGTTCCGACTCCGACACAGCTCCGGCGGTCCGCAGCCCTCCGGAGCAGATACGCAGAGCTTCTATTTTTGCCGGATGCAATTCAGCACACGGCAGAAAGTGCGGGACAGGAAGTCGAGCACAGAAACAAAAAAAAAATCTGGTTCATTTTCAAAATAAAATAAACGCTCATGGCGTATCATATTTCCCTGTACTACACCTTGAAAACACAGCACAGAGTTGTTCCCCTCTACTCCTCTGGATGGAAACAAACTGTTGTTGGTTTTGTGGTTCTATTCTACGTGAATTCGCGAGATCTAGCGGGTCCCCGTGACTTCAGCTGTCAGTCATGGCCGCAGCCGTGCCGCAACAAATCCGGACCTAGTGGGTATTGACGGACGGCGGAGCACATAGCCGGTCTGCAGACGTTCTGCATTCAGTGGAAATCCGGGGTCAGATTGGACAGATAGTCTAGCTAGCTGTCTGGATTTACCCTGCAGAGCTCTGAGGAGCAGTTAACCGTAGTCCTCATAAATCGACCGGAGTTTAAAATTCCAACACAAAGAAAGCAAAAGGTAACTCTCTCCTTCCTCCTCCTCTCTGTATCATTAATGTAAGCTGTGTATATTTATAACCCAATAAAGTTTTTATGACCACTGTCATTATAGAATTTTGAGGTCATGCTGACAGGCAACAAACACACAAGGATAAAGCCAAAGTACATAGAGCATATAGCCAACATTCGCCAGACATAAAAACTGTGGAGTACACAAAACTGTGTAGTACACAATTGCACATATCAAATACATTGATATTGTTACTCTAATATGCCAGACTTCCCAGCAGCATATATCTCAAAACATACGTAAATAAAACAAAACAAACTACATGGATAGGAAGGAAAATGTTTTGTTTGTTTTTGGACAAATCAACCCTTTAAACTGTGTTACAGGATCCACAACTGGTTAAGAACCTAATGGAGATCCTGCTGGTGGCCCCTCACAATATAGTATTATGTTGCCCATGCATGTGCTCAGGAATTTCTAATTTAGGTACTTTACAGGGAATCATGGACACACGAGTACTTTACTGTGATGGTAATGGTGATAAAATAAAATCTAGTGTATCTTCCTCCTCATATCTGCCTTATCTTTAATGAGCCCCACTGGAGATGAAATGCTGGCCCATCAATCATAAAAGCAGACAATCTGGAAGCCACACCTCCAGGAACACATTTCAGCCTCATCCAATAGTGTACAAAGTGCTGATGTTGAGGAGGTATGTATCTTCCTGTTTGCTAGATAACAAAAAACCTGTGTATCTCCCACTGCTATCGCTCTCATATCACACAAGAGCAATGACCAGCCACACAAATAAACACTGCACAAGATACTAATCAAATATTAACAATACTTCTTTGTGGACTAACATTACACACACACACACACACACACACACACACACACACACACACACACACACACACACACACACACACACACACACACACACACATAAACATACACACACACACACACACACACACACACACACACACAGAGCTTTACTACATTACAATTAAATACACACACAAACACCGTAGCAGCTTAGGAAAATTGTTTCCTAATTGTTTTGGTTTGAAACCACACACATAACCAGACACCCAACATGATGCAATGACCAAGCAACCAGGACTTTTTGAGCCTACCCACTTTACCCTATTAATCTTAATTATATATATCTACAATACACACCATCCTAAGCAGTAACAAACAGATGCAATAGTTTTTCTGAAAATGTGACTTCTATAACCATTTTCATATTGTTGATTGCCATATAATTACAACAAATTGGAGGTCAAGCAAAGCTATTTTTATTTGCTACAGCATCACTGAGCACAACCACGATTTAAGGCTTTCATTTGTATGCTGTGATGCTACTGGACACAGAATAATAGATAGCATCAAACGTGTACAAACTAGAATACAATGGATGGGACCAGTTTGAGAGAAAGCAGAATTTGACCTTTTCATCAACCCTAATCAGAGCGGTTGACCTGGCAGTGCTCCGAGCACCCGATCCCCATGTCTCGCCCTGGAGTACACTCACTCTAAGAGAGAGTGAATGAATGCATTTATTTGTGCACACCTTGTGGAAGGCAACGGGCAACGAGAGCGGGAGAAAGACACAGAGAGAGAGAGAGAGAGAGAGAGAGAGAGAGAGAGAGGCAGAGAGAGGCAGAGAGAGGGAGAGAGAGATGGATAGAAACAGAGAGAGCAGAGTAATATTATTGTAAATCTCCTGACCTTGCTCCTTGCTCTTTAGCTCTCAGTGTGAAGGAGTTTAGCCTATAGCCTTAAATATTTCAACACCGCTTGGTTGGCTGGAAAGTGCTGAGTTAGAAGAAGGGATAGAGCCCAGACCACAGCATTCAACCTCCCCCAGCAATTAACACAGCAGCAGGACATCACTGCAGTTCTCAGTGGGGGTGTGTGTGTGTGTGTGTGTGTGTGTGTGTGTGTGTGTGTGTGTGCATTTGTTTCTATCCATTCCTTTTCTTCAAGCGCCTGTGACTTTTAGAACTGCTACTCTATTTATTCCCCCAACATTAATAGTGGAGTTTGTAAAATAGACACCCCTAGCTCTTGCACAGATAAAAAACACACTTTCATCTTTATGTTTTTTTGGTTCTCCTAAAGACTTACCAGTGACTGTGAGTTCAGTCGTCCTCCTGACCACAAAGCCACCAAACTGGACTTCACAGGTGTAATTCCCAATGTCATCTTCCTTTACCTCCTGGATAGACAGAATGTCTCTCTTCTGGATGATACTGGCACGCCATTGCTTTGGATGACACTCCTGCATATTAGAGAATGGGAGGCAGGTCAAATCTAAAAATTCTATCCAAAGGTTACTATTGATAAATCACCGGAGAAGTGGAATACAAAATGACTGGCAGTAGACAGATGGGAAGATATGGTGTACTGCATATGGTCAGAAATGAAATATTCTGGCCAAGCCTGACATTATAAAATTTAAGACCTACCCTCTGCTTCATAATGAATTAGATCCACAATATTTCAAGTGGTCTGAGCGGGACACAAAAGCTTTCGACCGTCACTGAGCGTTAGGAAAGTGGATGAATGTGGTGGGGTTGCATAGCTTGGCACGCTGACATAAAAACTCCCTATAGTAAAACGATAAGACTTAGCCATTATCCTACTTATCTGATCAAGATTTATTGCACTGAACTAAATATTCTCCATTCAATACTCCAGTAGAGCCACAGAGGACAGAGAATGTTATTTACACTCGTCACTGCTGGCAAAATAAGTGCAATTGTGCTGCGTCTGTGAGCATGTGTGAATATATATGTGTGTGCAGGCACAATAAGTGTCTCGGTGACACGATCCTCTCTGCAGCTTCTCGGTGCTCTGGCAAGGACAACGATGGCTCGGTGGATTCTATTCCACCATTGCTCCCGGCAACATTTGAATTCAATCACTGTGGCTCTGCAGTGGTCCAAATAACTCTAGGTTCCAGCACACCCAGTCATTACCCAGACCGTAATTGAATTCTGGAAAAACCTAGAGGTCGAGCACGGCCAGCTAATCTACTCCTGATCTGCCTGTGATTAGTCTGGCCAGAGCCCTTCACCGGGATGCACTTTGTTGTCCGCAGGCTGAGCCTGACCTGGGAAAAGCAAGAACCAAGGTGAGAGACGGGAAGGTGCATGCTGAATAAAGATCACAGGCTAGGAGCATTTGGAGGGTGTCCAATCATTCCGCCGGGCAGAGAGTGACTGTGGATTTCCACTGGATGCGGAACGTCTACGGACCGGCTCCGCTGCGGAACGGCTGCGTACTCCGCCGTCCGTCAATACCCACTAGGTCCGGCCATGACTGACATCTGTAGTCACGAGGACCCACGAGATCTCGCGAATTCACGTAGAATAGAACCACAAAACCAACAACAGTTTGTTTCCATCCAGAGGAGTAGAGGGGAAACAACTCTGTGCTGTGTTTTCAAGGTGTAGTACAGGGAAATATGATCCGCCGTGAGCACGGTGTATTTTACTTTGAAAATTAACCAGATTTTTATTTTGTTTTTGTGCTCGACTTCCTGTCCAGCACTATCTGCCGTGTGCTGAATTGCTGCGGAGCTCTCCGGCGGCCGGCAAAAATAGAAGCTCTGCGTATCTGCTCCGGAGGGCTGCGGACCGCTGGAGCTGGGACGGAGTAGGGACGCAGACGTTCCGCAGTCAGTGGAAATACACACATTGACTTTAATGGAAACCTAATGACTCTGTCGACGTTCCAGAGCCGTTCCGCAGCCGTTCCGCATCCAGTGGAAATTGCCGGTGACACCGCACATCTTCTCCTCATACAAGTTTTAAGTTCATTATGAAAGCCATGTCTGTGGCTACCCTCTGCTCAGTCCTTGTTCTCTTCAGATTACTCTCATTGTGGCCATTTGCATCCAGACATAATCTGCCTAAGTGATATGGAACCACGTTTCCAACAAGGCTTTTAAACATAAACAGCCAAGAAATTTGACGAAAACAAACCAACGAACCATTGAAGAATATTTCACGGATGCATAATCACAAAGACATATCCTTATTACTTTCCCTAACACATAACAAATAACAGCGTTCAAGACACACACAAAAACACATAAATGAACCTTGAGGCAAGTATACAAATAATACACAAATTGCACAGCAGTAGAGATAAATATAACCACAGAATCACACACATGCTCAGTCAGAGAGTTAGCCCACCTTAAACCAGGTGATGTCCGGCTCTTTGCCAGGTTCAAGATAGTCATCTATGTCAGCACAGAGGATGTCTTTGCTCTTACTGAGCTCAGCCTTCTCAGTTCGTCTCATGTTGGAGTTGTAGCACAGGTTTGTGTCATTCTCCGCCACAGTCAGAGACATGGACACCTTCATGCAGTACGTGGAGTTCCTGTGGGAAGATAACAACACAAGGAGATTCACCTTTACTTGTCTGATACTAGGAGTTCAGTGAGAACATATTTATCATATGTCAAACTTAGCAGTCATGATTCTCCAAATCCACAATCAACAACTAATTACATTTCCGATTTTAACCTTTTATTTTCCGAGCACTGATGGCTACAGAATTGTTAGACTATGGAGTCCTTTTTTTTTTTCTTTTCTTTTTAAGATTAAGATTATTATTTATTAAGTGGGGAGAGAGAGTGGATGACACACAGCAAAGGGCCGCAGGTCAGATTCGAACCTGGGCCACTGCAAAGGACTCAGCCTACATGGGGCGCACGCTCTACTGGGTGAGCTAGAGGCTGCCACAGACTATGGAGTCTTGATTCATGAAGATCAACATCATTGGTTTTAAGCCCTGTCAACATTTTCAAATTTCTTCTTTAAAAAGATAGGCTACATGGTATAAATAACCGCCTTATTTGTTAGAATGGACCACACAGGCTATATGGTCACATTTCAAAATGTATTTAAAATGTAACTTATTTCACAAGTCACTTGGGAACAAACTGTTAAACAACAAAAAGAAGAGCCACTTTAAGTTATTTTTATCCTTCACTATCCCTTCTCTGGCTCCCTTCCTCGCCCCTATTGTGGGGTTAGCAATAACGACATGTTCAGCTTTACCGAGTCAATGACTCACACTCACGAACACTATTGGATTTATGGGGGGAGTCAGCCGGGGCCTGGGAATGCTAATCAGGGAAGAGACAAATGCTGAGAGGCCCTCACGACATGAAGGTTAGGAGAAAGCTGCTTGGTCATCACGAGGAGTTAGTCCCTGCTGAACATCCCCCCCCTTAGTCTCCCAGGGTGAAGGATATCCCTTTCTCATTCTTACCGTGTTGTTATTGTCGTCCTAATCATCATGTCAAAGCCATCCGTCATTTTTAACCCCCATCCCACTGACACAATGCCATCCCACTGCACCCGCCTCTCAAGAAGTGATTGTGAAAAGATGTTCCCTACAAAACTTACTCCACATGGCAAAGTATGTGGACAGGTTTGATGACTGCTCATATCTGCTATGGCTCATATCTGCTCTTTGTTCCATTTATCCTGCTACACCAAATAGTTGGGCATTATTTATACTTAGTCTTATAATTCAGTTGTACAGCATTATTAAATAATAACTATATTATAGCTATTTTTATGTCAGATATGCACAATAACTGTTGCACTGCTCATAGTGCCAAATCCCCAAAATGTGGACATAATGTCTCTGTTTCACTTGCATATGATTGGGTGTCTATGTTGCTTTTTGTATACTTTTGTATGTGTGTATTTTTGTATATTTTGTGTTAGTACCTTGGACCATGGAAAAACGAAATTTTGTTTCCAATTACGTTGTATGTGTCAATGACAAATAAAACTTGTAACTAAAATTGAGGCTATAAAAAGCCTCACTTTTTTATAGTGTTTTTCTAGAAACTCAAATGACAAGTTTGATAAAAAAGAGCCTAGAGAACTAAAACACTGTAAAGGCACAAGGTAGCACAGGAAGTCAAACGTCAAATGCTGTTCTAAAAAGGCAAATTTTGAGTGAGTTCTTCAACACACCAGGTCTAGTGCCTTGTCCTGAATGAAGGGTTGAAGTCAGAGTAACTGATGCTGCGGGTAGATGAACTGGAGTTTATTAAGGAATTTAGACAATGTGCCATGAAGATTGCTATTGCAGTAGTCAAGTAGGTAATGCAGTAATGAAAGCATGTATCAGAAAAGGAGGGGGGAAGGGTAGAGGCATTCCCTTAGCTCTGAGCACTAAGGCATTGTCATGTTGAAATAAGAAAGGGCCGTCTCCAAACTGTTGTTACAAAATTGGAAGCACACTGTAATCTAAAATAGCTGTAACCTTAATGTTTTTCCTAATTTGAAGTAGGCAGCCTGTTCTAAACCATAACAGCCTCAGGCTAAAAGTCCACATACTGTACACATATAATGTCTGTATTTCTAGCCTTTGCCGCCTGGGCCAGTCTGGCTGTGATCTGACACGGTCAGTCACTTGAACGGGAGTCTGCGTGTACAGCCATATGGGCTTTCATTTCATTTCATTACATTACATTTACGGCTCGCCAGATGCTCCCATTCACTGTAAATGACAGGGTTTCATATGATCTACTCAGGTTATGGAAGCAATAAGGGAGTCACCTCTCTCGTATAAACACCTCTGACCCCATGTGACCATAAAACACAGATGTAGCCACACACAACAATAAGGGAGTCACCTCTCTCGTATAAACACCTCTGACCCCATGTGACCATAAAACACAGATGTAGCCACACACAACACACACAGACAAATGTAGTAGTTAAAGACTGGGTAGAGATGGCGATGAGAGGAGCAGAAGGAGAACAGGTACTTGGAATGAGAAAAATAAATACTGTATACTTCTACAACATAGAAGATGACTAAAAGGGCATCTGAAAAATGCTGTAGGAAGCAAAAGTAAGATATACAGAGCAATGCCCTCTTGGTGCTGAAATCTAACATTATCGACTCAATGCCTCCTGTCTAGAGGGAGTAGAGTGGGAAGGTGCGTTGCTGTAGGCTTACAGTACAGAGTATACTTGGACAATATGTGGTTCTACAGAACTATTTGACCGTGCAAACACACATATGGACAGATACATGCAGGTGTAGGCAAATTGACACAGCTACAAAGTCAACCCCCGCTGCTTGTTGATTTAACAGGAAGATGATCAGAAATAACCTCTCACAGTCGGTGCACCTGAGCCATTAAAGTCCTCAGGGAGCCAATAGGAGACACCTCTACATGTTAAATATCCACAGCAGGCACCCTTTGGCATTGTTGAAAGGTGTCAGTGGTGGTGCTTGATTGATGGACATCCGGGGGTTGATGCACAGTCCTGTGGTGTCTTTCACGTCTGTCACATTATATTTGAGTGTAGCTACTTTGGATATTAGTCTGCAGCTCACGTTAGCTGTAATTCTTCACACATTATTATCTCACATGTTGGATAATGTAATCATGGAAAGGAAATACACATGGTTTCACTTTCTCCAGAACATTACTAGAACTATTATAACATAATTCATCAGGTGAAACACAGAGGGACTGTGACTGTATGAGCGGCAGAGTGAGGAAGAGAGAGGGACAGATTGATGGATCTGAATCGATGTTACCGGCCTTATGTGAGATGACATGCAGAGGAAAGAGAGGCAGAGAAAGAGCAAAGGGGTGAAAGAGAGGGAGAGCAGACGAAAGCGCAAAGAGATTGCTATGTAAATTAAGTCACCTTCACATGAAAACTGGCGATTAGACTTACATTTCCAGACAGAGAAGGACAAAGATAACTACTCACACACACATACACATTTATGCAGCACCGAGAAAAACACACAGTTCGGTGTGCCTCCATATCTCTGTTTGAGTAAAACATCTGGAGGGCTTTAGTGAAAAGCTGAACTTAACACGGGGGATTTACCTACATTTATAGACAGTACACAACACGCCCAAAGCTATAGGAAACTCTCCTGCCATATATACAGTGCAGTCAGAAGGTATTAGGGCAGTGACACATCTTTTGTTGTGTTGGCTTTTGTACTCCAGCACACTGGGTTAGAAATGAAACCATGACTATGGCTTTAAAGTACTGACTATCAGCTTTAATTTGAGGGTGCTTACATCAAGATCAGATTGAATTGTGAAACAATAAAATCATTGTAGCATAGTGTGCTGTCATCAACGCTTCTAAATAGATCATTGCCATCACTACCACAACTGGTTTGCCTTTTTTTTATATATCTCATACTGACCAAAACCATAGATAACCACATTTGTCTTATTGTAGTAAACATATTGATTACCTGTATTAAGGAGGGACAATTATTTTCTAAGTTAAAGATTATAGAGTGACAGCAAGCTGCAACCTCCGGTGCTGAAAAGCTGAAGGTCCAAAAGCTGTATTTCATTGAGTGGCCACTTGAGACTGGCTCCAAAAGGAAGTCAATCCTCATAGACCCCCATGTTAAAATGCCCAACTCTACAGCAGAAAAAAACATGTTTGCAGCCTGGTACAAAAATGATTTTGGTCTCTATAGCTAAGTTCCCCCTTCATAAATGTGTTACAACTCAATTATATTCAGGCTTAAAGTTCTGCATAATTAGGGTTTCTGCTTTGAGTGACAGGTGGGTGCCGTCACAGGAGGAGAGCATAGACTGTCGGCTTCATTCAGCCCGCCTCAGCTCCATCAACGCTCCACCTCTTTGCCCATTTTTGGATTAGCCGATGTCAGGCACTGCCAGATGGCAATTGCCGCAGCCAACCGGGAGCCGCCTACTTCGAGCTTCATTTTGGCTCCCCAGAAAGTTATGGGTGACGTCACGGAGACTACGTCCACATTCTACACAGTCTATGGGTGACAGAAATCATTCAGTTAGCATGTTTTGATGTTTTAGACAATATCCTCTCAATGAACAAATTATTTCAGATATAAAAGAAATTTTATTAATATCCACAAGATGATGATTTTGCATGTGCTTGTTTATTAAAAATGCATGACAATGCAGCAGCAAGCTGTCTTGTGTTAGTCTTGTTATTTTATTTGGTTTTGATGTTGAGTCTTAGTGATATTAAATGTAGCATTACATGTGATAACAAATATACTCTACTGGATTGTTTCTTATATTTTATTTGCAATTTAATGACTGCAATTACATTTTGCTACTATTCAAACATCTATGACAAAATGAAACATACATTGAGAGGCGGAGGTCATTGAAGACACTGAATTAGGTCTCTGGACTCATTTACATTGAAATAACTTATGTGAAATATGACACATACTGTGCATGCTCATTCTGACATACTATACAGGACCAGTTGCACGTAATGTGATTGTAACTGCATGTGTTGAGATTTTTACAACCCAGTAACTTATTAAGGTTTTGGATTATTACACACTGAGCTGCTTTTTTATTAGGTTTATTAGGTCCATATTACTGTAAGTAAATTGAATACCAAATCAATCAGTTATGCAATAAAGCCTACCTTTACAAAGGTTACTAAGGCAGGCTGCGGCAGTGGCTTCTTTCCAATCTAAGCTCAAAAAATACTTTAATCACACTGCCTTCCCTGATTCCAACTGATTCTAGTTTTTATTTTGTTTTATGGGTTTTACTATTTTAGCTTCCATGTTGCTCTTTTCTCACATCTATTTTGTTATTGCGTTCTTTATTCAGTTTTTATGTGAAGCACTTTGTAACTTTGTTTTCACAAGTTCTACTGTATATAAATAAAGATATTATTATTATTACTGTGTATATTCTTTACATTTTTGATAATAATATGTCAGAGAGGCATTGATTCAACTCTATAGTCACATGGTTGTGTGATATTTGTCCCTAGTAATGTCAATGAGGGTTGTTATGATAATTAGGTGTTATTCAGATCTCTGAGGTTTGGGTAAATGAAGGTGTTCTACTGCATGTACTGTATGAACAACGAAGAAAAGACTAAGGCATATTTTTCCTTTCTTTGCCCGAAGGGAGTTTTAGGGAAGAATGTTTAGGTCATATGTGCTAAAATGTGGGACTCAAGAGCTTATTTCCTAACCAAAAGACAATTGATTTCAGCTCAGAGGAAAATCTCACACAGTGTTCTGATTAGGGTATCTGAGAAGTCTGAAATCCCCCCCAGCTCAACACGAACACCGAGAAACACAGAGCTCGGGGCACTTTTTACAAATGTAGTGCTCTACAGAGTTGAAGTACTGTATATGCTCTGAATTTCAAACAACATTTGAATGGGAACTAAGCTTTGTTAGAAGACATTGTCAATAATCAAAAACAACATTAATTTACAGTGAGACAACACTGTTTGTGCCAGATTAGTCCTACAGAGTGCAGCAAAGAATTGTGGTATAGGCTGGGGTATTATTGCACACTGGCACACTCCCCTCAGTCACGCTCAATGTATCCTGCAAGCCTCTCTGGGTCTTTAAGAGGCCTTTGACTGGGTTTATTAAAAACTCTCTGAAATGAAGAGCTGCAATGAACCGTTTATTGAGGGATGTTCTCCACTGTAAAGGTTAATAAGTTACTGCCACATAATTATGCATCTTGTTTTAGGAAGAATCTCTCTGTAATGGCCCACTACAGAGTGTGTATGTGTGGGTGTTTGTATTCAGTTATCTCTCTTTGTCTATATTTCTCCCCCCGCCACTTCACATGGTAAGATAAATTTGCTAATGGGATCAGACAATTGCATTTGATTTAAGTGAACACATCAGTTAGACGTTTCAGGAACAATTAAGAGGAATCACTTAATTACATTATGATCATTATGTAGCTGATGCAACTTACTTTAAGAACATTCTTGGTTGATTTTTAATTCAGAAATAACATTCTCGACTTCAGGTGACGCCATGGGTATGCTTGCAGCATCGTAAGTTAGCTCCGCTGGACAAAATTAAAGATAAGAGTGACAACTACAATATTTTGACGCTGAAACGTAAAAGATAGATTCATGAAACATGAGTTTCTCCGCTGGTCAAAGGAGACAGGATAAACCTGACCCCTCACGGGGAAAAGATGATAATAAGCCAAATCCACCGAGCCCAACTAGCAAAACCAAGGCTAGTAGCAACACATGTCAGTCAGACTCAACAATACTGGAGGAGTTAAAAAAAACTCTGAAAAGAAAATCAAGACGGACACAACCACACTAAATAGGCCATTAGCCGTGTGGAACAAACTATTACGGACATAAAGGACCAGCTGGCGGAACACAAAGAGAGAATGGATCGACCTGTCGGCAAAATGTGATGACCTCCAAAACAGACTGAGACGAAACAATATCAGGATCTTTCAAATCCCGGAGAGAAGTGAAGGGAAAGATATGACTGGATTTGTTAAAGACCTACTCCTGAAAGAACTTAAAATACCATCAGACCTGGACATTAAGATTGAAAGGGCACATCGGTCACTGGTGGCCAAACCTAAAGATGCAACAGCTCCACCAAGATCACTTATAGTGAGATTTCCCTGATGCAGCGGTGAAGGACACAGTCATGAGGCAGGCATGGAGCCAGGGGCCAGTCTTTCAGGGCAAGCGGATCTACTTTGACCAGGACTACTCCCCCAATCTACAGCAGAAACGGACGAGGGTCCAAGAAGTTATCGAACAGCTTAAAAAGATGGACATACAGGTGAGGTGTCTGTACCCAGCATAACTGAGAGTGAAGCTGAACACCGGGGAGAAGACCTTCGCATCACTAACGAGTGCCGCGGTACTGCTGAAGGAGCTGGGGGTCGACGTGCGCTGTGGGGAGAGGGAGCACATCGAGGAGGAGCTGAAGGATGGATGGAGGAGCCAAGAGAGGAGAAAGAAGGGAGCGTTTCTGTCACCAGCTGATCTCAGGGCCTTTAGAGGACTAAAGGGAATCTACCATTAAGATGGATAAAAAGTTTGTTTCAACTAAACCAGTGGTAAGGTTATATAATTAACGGACCTATAGGAATACCATAAGCTTCACTAACGTGTGTATATATATATATATATATATATATATATATATATATATATATATATATATATATATATATATATTGTTGTTACATCATAAGGTAATGTGTTAGAGAGTCCAGAAGGAGGATATGCTGGAGTACATGAGTGGTATACACTCACCTGGACCTTTTTTACATGTTAGTGTAGTATTGGTCACACTTGCACTGTGTGTGCTTTTTCCCACAGAGAGGGTAGGTCACACCTCTCTGCCCCAATACCACCGGGGACCTGGTGCAGCCACAGTTGCATCAGGTTGATGAGGTGGAAATTCAGTTCTGTGTTATATACAGTGTTCTTTGTTTTCTGTTTTTCCTGACACGTTACAGGCATTGTTTTGTTAATGATTAGATTCACTTTGACATCCAAGTGTAAACAGGTAGGGAGCAATATCGTAAGATTATACGAAGTCCATGGCTGAGCTGAATTTCATAATTTATAATATAAGAGGAATTAATAATCCGATCAAAAGGAAAAAGACTTTGGGACAATTAAAGAGGTTACACTGCTCTGTTGCTTTAATTCAGGAAACACACCTGTCTGAGACTGAGCATTTTAAACTGAAGAGAGACTGGGTGGATCAGGTTTATAGTGCATCATATGAGAGGAAAAAGAAGAGAGGTGTTGCTATACTATTTAATAAATCAGTGTACTACAACAATGAGAAAATCTTTCAAGACGATGAAGGCCGGTATGTTATGGTGATAGGCACAATTGGGGGAATAAAGATAACCATACTTAATGTGTATGCCCCAAATGAAGACTGCCCACATTTTATCAAAAAAGTTGCAAATCTACTTTAGCAGATAAAAGTGAGGGTATTATACTAGTGGGGGGCGATCTTAACTGCACTCTGGATTCAAAATTAGACAGGTTACCTGCAAAGTTAGGTACCTCTAAGGGGCTATCAGACATGATGAAGGAACTAGGCCTTGTAGATGTTTGGCGACAGCTCCAACCAAATGAGAGAGATTTCACTTTTATGTCTCAAGTACATGGGAGTTATTCGAGGATAGACCTCTTTTGCATTTCAAAAACTGAACTATATAGAATTAAAGAAAGTGCAATTGAGCCAGTCACTATCTCAGACCACGGCCCTGTGACCATGAAAATTAATTTAGGAGTAGACAACCACTTTAGACACTGGAGACTTAATGTCTCACTACTAACAGATACAAACATCAGGCAAGAAATACGGGGAGCTCTAACTGAGTATTTCACTATAAATGACGATGGTAGTGTCTCCCCCTCAGTTGTATGGGATGCCAGTAAGGCCACGATGAGAGGAAAGATTATTTCTATAGGATCTAGAATAAAGAAACAAAGGCTCGCAAAACAGCAAGGATTGGAAACTGAAATAAAAAAATTAACGAGGGAACATAAACAATTTGGAAAGGAAGATACTCTTAAAAAGTTAAAGGTAATTAGACAACAACTGGATGAGGCTCTGACATATAAGGCAGAGAGAGCTCTTAGATATATTAATAGAAAATATTATGAAATGGGGAATAAAGCTAGTAAGCTACTGGCTTTTCAACTCAGAAAAGCCCAATCTAGCCTTGCAGTTCCCAAGATCAGGAACCCTGAAACCAGTCAGGTTGAGACCGATCCTACTAAAATATCAGACTCATTTGCTACATATTACAAACAGCTATAGGGCTGAAGAACTAGAATTTAAGGAAGAGAAAATTACAGAGTTTTTGAGACCCCTTAAAATTAATAAACTATCAAGCAAGGAAGCAGAACTCTTAATAAAACCCATCACAGAGAGTGAAATTAGAGAAACCATCACCAAACTAAAAAACAATAAAACACCAGGAACAGATGGTTTTTCTGGAGAATACTATAAAATCTTTGCGAATGAGCTCACTCCAATATTATGTAAATTCTATAATTACGTTCTAACATCTGGAGACCCCCCAAATTCATGGTCAGAAGCCATATTAACAGTCATACATAAGGAGGGGAAGGACCCCATACAGTGCACCAGCTATCGCCCAATAAGTTTACTTAGTGTAGATTATAAAATCCTGACTTCTATAATGGCTACCAGAATCCAAAAAAATATAAAGAAATTAATTCAACCAGATCAGACAGGATTCATACTAGGACGTCAAGGAAATAACATAAGGAGAACCCTGAACCTGCAGGCAAAAGCGGCAGGGGGACAAACAAGCATCAATGCTTCTCAGCTTAGACGCAGAGAAGGCATTTGTTGAGTTGACTGGGTATTTCTGAGGCAGACACTGATAGAAATGGGCTTTGGGAAAGATTTTGAGGCTTGGATCATTCTATTGTATAAGGAGCCCAGCTCCAAAGTTAGAGTTAATGGTCACTGTTCTAGCTTTTTTCAGGATCGAGCGGGGTGTGAGACAAGGGGATTCGCTGTTGCCCATCTCATTTGCGCTTAGTGTTGAGCCTTTGGCAGAGGCGATACGTCAAAATATACAGATTCAAGTGATATGGATCCATAAGATAGCGTTGTTCGCGGATCGATATTTTTACTTTTTGTAAAAAAATTCACTTCTTTCCATCCCTGCACTTATGAAATGCCTGCATGAATATGGGTCAGTGGATACAAAATTAATGAAAATAAATCAGAAGCCATGATGATCTCAGGTACCTGGCCTACACAATTAAATAACAAGGTCTCTTTTCGCTGGTCCAAACAAGGATTTAGGTATTTGGGAATTATTATTACACCCAACCCCGTTCAATTGTTCGAGGCAAATTACAACAAATTAATTAAACAAATAAAAAATGATGTGACACGTTGGGAGGTCCTTCCCCTTTCTTTAATTGGCAGAGTAGAAACAGTAAAAATGAACCTATTACCAAGACTTCTTTTTTTGTTTCAATCCCTTCCTGTAAGAGTACCTGCTTCCACTTTAAACATGTTGGACAAATTAATCTCAACATTTATTTGGCAAAAGAAGAGACCGAGGGTAAGATTAAAATCCCTTCATTTACCCAAAGACAAGGGAGGTCTAGGCTTGCCAAACCTTAAAAGTTATTATTGGGCTGCACAAATAAATGCAATAGTGGCATGGATCGGAAATGACCGGGAAGCAATATGGACTCAGATAGAGCAGGACTCGGTTAGGGGCATTTCCTTATCAGTACTACCATTTATTGATACAAAGTCAGTCAGTAAAATCTAAATAAAGAACAAATGGATAAAACACACTTGAAAAGTCTGGACAACAGTGAAAAAAATGCTCAGGGAACCAGAGTCGATCTCAAGGGCCATGTTGATAGTAGGAAATATAGAATTCCCACCTTCCGTGTGGTATAGCGGGTTTAGAAGGTGGGCCGAAAAAGGTCTCTGTACAATGAATCAACTTTTTAAAGAAACAGAATTCAAATCATTCCCTCAACTTCAAGAACAATTTGGCCTCCCATCAAAGGATTTGTATAGGTACCTCCAGATAAGACACTATATCACAAGCCAGAAGGAAAGGGAGCTGGTCAGCAAAAACCCAAATTAAATAGAAGAGTACTTTATCAGTGTTCTAGAGAGCATTTCCCAACGAAAAAACACATATCTAATATATATAAAAGGTTAACGACTGGCACTTCACCCTGCATCCAGTTTCTAAGCTAAGCAATGCTAAATACCTTCAGGTTCCAGCTCAATACTCAATACACAGACATGTGAGTGGTATTAAAGTGCTCATATTATGCTCATTTTCAGGTTCATAATTGTATTTAGAGGTTGTACCAGAATAGGTTGACATGGTTTAATAAAATAAAAAAACACCATATTTTTGTTGTACTGCACATTGCTGCAGCTCCTCTTTTCACCCTGTGTGTTGAGCTCTCTGTTTTAGCTACAGAGTGAGGCATCGCAATTCTGTTCAATCTTTGTTGGCAGTTGCACATGCACATTATAATGTGTGTTACAAAGTGACACACGTTTGTCACGGAAGTAAAGGCTGGACTACAATAGAGCTGTTTGGAGCATGGTGTGTGCTTGTCATGCTTGTGTTTTCTGTTGGAGATGGTAAGTCCCTTTAGGGGGGGCTTTTTCACTTTGTAAACCTATAACATGCACAAAAAAGATATATAACACAAAAAAAGGAAAGGGAAAAAGCCAAAAAAGCATAATATGAGCACCTTTAACATTTGTATCTAATTTTAAGCAACACATGAAATGAATATTTCCCTAAAAATGCTGATGACTTTGAAACTTGAAACTACAGCAAAACAAAATTAAGTTAACTTCTTAAACTTCACATTTAAATGCATCATCTCTTTTCCCTCCATCCTACCTTAACACGCAGGAGTAAAGGCCCACGTCCTGGAGGTCCGCAGGTCTGAACCAGATAGCATCCTCCTCCTTGCTCATATGCACACCGTCGAAAGAGATGGGCTCCTCGAAGTCGCTGTGGCCCAGGCCAGAGCTGCGGTACCACATGAGGCTGAGGCCCACACTCTGTGCCTGACTGTAGTTAGCCCGGATGTAACCATAGAACAGAGCGCACTTCAGCCGCACCGGCTCACCCTGCAGCACCCGGTACTTCAGGTAGTCCACTGACCAATCTGTACAGCCGTCCACTACAGAGACACAGAAAGAGACAGAAAGAGAAAGAGACATTTAACAACACATTACTAGGGTGTGTGTAAAATAATAATTAAGAAATAATAAAACGTATGAGCACATACAGAATTGGTTGCAGTGTGATTACAGCACATGGAAATATTATATTTACAGCAAAGCAATATAGCGATATTATGCATCTTCACGCTATTTTACAAGAACATATGAGTGAGGATTACCAGGTCATAAACCACCCACAATAATCTTCTTCCTATTTATTAGAAAACACTCACTTTAATAGCTTTATTAGTAATGAGACACTAAACTGTGTACAGTACAGTATACAAGTATACATTTCATGGTTTATACTGCATAGATATTAATGTCTATTGCTTTTGGAGGATTTCAATTTTTATCACACAATGCCTCCTCTCCTCACCTCCCCTGCTATTTTGACGCTACTCACACATTCAGGGCATGTGTGCCACCTTGGCCTCTGCAGAGACAGCTCAGACACTATCCTGCAATATCCAAACACGCAATGTGCACACTGAAATTTGGGAATGACCTGTAAAATATCTCCATAAATGATATCAGGCTCCTCCAAGTGCTGAGGCTGCACCACAGCTCCAATTTCAAAGATTGCAAGGCTACTTCGTTAACTGGGAATACGCCTCAAGCTCTTGAAGCAAGGCATGTTCCTGGTCTAACAGTTCTATGGACAGATATTTTTCCTTAGGCTCTTTGTCTTACATATTTTGTCGTGAGCTAAGAGGCTAGCTCAGCTGTAATCCATTCTCTAAAGATGCTCTACCCTGACTGGACTGAGGGTTTGGCCTGCATGTCCACCTAGGTTAGTGTGCATATTACAGTGAAAGTAAAGTGGCTAATTTTACAGATAAAATCACGTGCACTACAGATGGAAACTGTAACTCCCAGCCTAATTTATGAAATGTATACTTCAGCTGCTGCAGTATAACAAAGTGTGACTGAGAGCACAGCAGCTGAAAGGACATTTGACAAAAATCAAGACACTGGCACAGTCCCTCAGGCACACTGGTCTGTTTTAGTCCTAGCCAGCAGGTCTCTCTCTAAATTCGCAAGCTACCAGAGGTTAACTTATGGCCAGTTATCATTCTCTGACAAATTAGTTACCGCTAGTTTAACCAGCAGGTGTATATTAGGGAGTACATGTGTGTGCATGTGTAACCAGAGAGATAGAGATAGTTAGAGAGAGAGAGAGAGGGGGGAGGGTGGGGGTGGGGGGGTGGGGGGGTGATGGTGTGGTGAGATAAAGTAATAAGAACCCTGCTGTGTGCCAGTCTGTGAGTGATACAGAGCCTCACTGGGACAGCTATGCTTGTAATTAATACTCTTAATTACCAGGGAAGTAATGTGTGTCTTTGTGTGTGCGTGTGTGTGTGTGTGTGTGTGTGTGTGTGTGTGTGTGTGTGTGTGTGCATGTTTGCATGAGCGTGCATTCCCTATACGAATGGTTGTCTGCCTAATTATGTCTGTTAATTACCAGTAGGCTAAGCCACAAATGTGTGTGTGCTTACATATGAATGTGAGAGAAACAGAAAGTGTGTGTGTATGCGTGTTTGTGCGGGACTTAATGTGTGAAACCCTGTCTAATTATCATTCCTAATGATGAGAGCAGGGCCCCTATAGATGCAAACATGCACACGTGCACTCTCATATGTGCTCACATGCACTCCTCACACATTTAAACATGATTATACAACTGTTAAGCACCTTACTGATGAACACTATTAACAATGTATGCACAGAAGGCAATGTGCTGTGTTTTGGCAATTAAGTTATATGGCTAAATTATTGAAATAAAAACCCGGAAAAAATCTCCATTTTCCATTATTTTGTCGAATACAAAAACACAATTCACTTCCATTTTGTGTATTTATTTTATTTGAACATTTATGCACTAAATAGGAGATAATCATACGAGAACCACAAACAACTATTCCTCCCCTGACATTAGAGTGAGTTTCCATTGAAGGCAGAAGGTAAGTCCTCTGCCCTCTCTGCATAACAATCCACTAATCAGCAGGGACAGCTGAGGCTTCATTCAGCCTTTTCTTTATTCAGCCTCTACACCTCTAATGGATATGACCTCTGCCTCTCTCTCACACTCTCCATTTCTGCCCTCCCTGCCACAACAAAACTGTTTAGTCTAACGAGCTTGTATCCTGATTCACAATGAAAGAAAACATTTTATTCAGTGGCGGCGTGCCTGTCAGTTTCTTTTCACCATGCAGATTTGCAGACACATGCTGTCCGAGAAACAAACTCCACATGTATAAGGGTAAGCACATGGACACACACACACACACACACACACACACACACACACACACACACACACACACACACACACACACACACACACACACACACACACACCAACAACAACAAGGAGGCCTTTCATTCCTTACAGACCTTCAAATGGGAGTTGTTTAATGCGGTGGCCTTTTGTGGGGGAAACCATATTTATGTCTGAAACTCAAAACGGTTTTATCAACTCAATTAGAGGCTGACATTTCCCACATCCCAACGCTGGGCAGGAAAATCAATGCTTCCCGCTGGAGGAATACTGCAGTCCTCACCTCTCACTCTCCCTCTGCTGACAGCACATACATATCTACAGACACAAATACAGGATTTCTCCCTGTTCCTCCCTGCACCTCTGGGACATCACACCTTTAGAAGCTATTCTGTTCAGCCACTCTTCAGACAAGCCCATAGTGTAAAGGATGTTTCCATATGGACACATTCCCACATGGCTGTCAGACTGAGGCAAATTGGCCTGCACACCAATGCCTTTCACTGCAGCACTGTAAGCTGCAGCACTCCTTTACCGGCAAGTACTACTTATCTGCTGCTGCTGCTGACCTAACACTGCAACATCACTTGATGTGTAGGGCATAGGTGTGGCTGGTGCAAGGAAATAGCAAGGGGGGGAATGTCAAGCTACAGGATGTATATGTGTATGTGTGTGTGTGTGTGTGTGTGTGTGTGTGTGTGTGTGTGTGTGTGTGTGTGTGTGTGTGTGTGTGTGTGTGTGTGTGTGTTACAGAAACCTTATTACATTCTGCATCGAGGCACACCTGTCCGTCTTCCTGTGACATTAAACCAAGGCAATAAATATAGACCCCTGAGCTACAATAAACTGACCCACATTCATGAATAAACACACAAAAGCAAATGCACATAACAACCAAACCCCCAAACATCCACAATCACAGAGCTGGCTATGTGTCATCTAAGCCAACTCACGCTTTACTCCCACCCCACCCCAATAATCAAACTCCTATTATCCTTCAGTTTATCCCTCAAGTGTGCCTCACTTTCCTTACATGTTTTCACTCACTTTTATGTCGCCCTCAGTAGTTGACGTATCTTCTCTCATCACTACCTGCTCTCCTAATAAAGTGTAATTATCAGATGTTGGGTGGGCGGCAGGGTTCTCGCAGGCCAAGAAGACATTCAGTGATCTATATGTGGATAAGGACTCCTAATAACTTTCTGTCTCATTCTCTTTCTCTCCTTCTCACCCACTCTGCTTACATGACTCCATCTCTACCTCCATATCCAGCCGACTCATTCCCTCTAGCTTGGCATTCATCTTTTTCCTCCTCCATTGGCTATTTAGTGCATTCTATCCAATATTTAGAACAAGTAAGGGATAATCACCTCAAGGCAGGGCAATAAACAGTTTGATATGCCCGGCTTGTGGACGGATTACCTTCCACAAGCCGGGCATATCAAACTGTTTATTGCCCTGCCTTGAGGTGATTATCCCGTTTATTCTACTTCTTACTTGCCAACATAATAAAACAATTCAAATACTTTAATAATTATGCTTTTTCTTATTCGTATTGCATGCTTATTAAATGTATACTCTGTTTGAGTTCATCTCCCTCAAAAAGTAGTCCCCTTTAGAACTACGGTGAATAACGTTATAATAGTTTAATAACGTAGTTGCTACATTGTATTTCGCTTGCGAAACTATGTATCGACTGACCCTCCTGTAGATTTCCGACACATTTTAGAAACTTATTTAAACAAGGTTTATTTTTAGAATGGACCTCATGTTTGAAATTTCTGTGATAGAAAAAAAATACAAGCGGCGTATTGATCTACTATTTGATGACGCTGTGCTCAGTCAGCGGGCAGTATGCCGGGTTAATGCCCTCCTCCCAGCCAATCAGAATCAAGCATTCTTAAACGAAGTAGAATAATTATGAATAATTCCCTGTTCGTTTAGTACACTGTGGAATTTACATTCATATCACAAACATCTTGTATGAGAAATAACCCTAGAAACAAAGAAATGACCCATTATGGAAATTCACCAATGTATTGTTGGCAAAGGCCAATTATGTACTATAGATCAAAAGGTTTTCTGGCTCCACAAGGGCTGATCCCTAAAGGTAATTGTGCAGAAGCTATAGTAAATGGATCACTGCACTAGTAAGCCCTGGAATAAGATAAAAACACCACCCATATTCTTTTGGCAAATTACATATGATTCTCCCGTGCTACATACATGTATAAGTCCTCTGCACTGAGATAATATGTAATAGATTGATATACAGAGTAGTAAATGTACAACAAACATTTCTTCAAATGAGCTCACGTACCTATAACAATCTGTTAGGCTCGTTACCTGTCCATCATTCTCTCTCTGTCAATCTCTCTCCTTTAGCCTCAAAATAAGTTAATAAAGGATCAGCACAGTTGACCACAGCCTGAGTCCTAACCTGCAGTGGTAGAATCGCTGTAGTCACTGTAAAACAATGGCTGGAATAACAAATTTAGTAATAATAAAGGTATAGATTCAACTTCAAAACAATATATTGTGCCCATTTCTTTTATTTTAATTCATTTTAAAAACCCTTCAACAGCAATCATCTTATTCCTTGTATTCAGTTTCCTGTTTGCTTCATGTTATTTTAGTTTATCGTTAGTTGGGGCTGTATGAGGGAATACTTTACACTTAGATGTTTTTTTTTGTAATTTTTTTAATGTGAAATAAAATTAAGATACTTTAAAAGCATCTACACTTGAGCAATACGAGTATTTTTTTTGGGGGGGGGGAGTATAAATATCAGTACCTAATTTTATGCCATCTGGCCAGTAGTTGTTGAGATATCTTGGCAAAATGTTGGATGGATGGAACAACTGCTGCAGAAGTGTTCCAAACGATTAACATTGCCACTGCTTCCATTTCACCTTAGTTTTTAACTGAAGTGTGTTGAAAAGTATACACAAATAATACATATTTGTAATTAAGGATTGGAAGAGCAGACAGAGAAACAAACAAACATAGATAGAGGCAGGTAAAATTGTGATGGGATGTGATGTGAAGGCTGCATATGCAAAGCAAACAAGCAGCATGTCTGCCAGGCCTGCTGCTACACAGCTACCCACCGACACAAACCCCCACCTGAGCAGCCCAGTGCCAGACTTGGAATATGTCCCCACTGCCGTGGCTATTGTAGACCAAATCTGCTTCAGCTGATTGTTCAAAAGAAGTATTCCAGCTCATTTTCCTCTGTAGCTTCATCATAACTCACAGAAAATGCAAAAAGTATTCCCAGAGCTTCAAATATTTTACACCAGAGGTTTTCAAACGGTGAGGCACATCCCCCATCCCTGTCTTTCCCTCAGGGAGGGAAAGACATGAGGCAAAGATACTGAGTAAGGTGAAAGGGACAGGTGTGTGCTGGTGTTCTAAAACAATGGAAAGTTAGTTACTATAGTTTAAACCGCTCATGAAAATGGTCAGCAGCTGGGCACAGCTCATTCAGGCAATGATTGTATTTTATTCACACAAATGATGCACATATTTTTAGACTCAGTGTGAGTTACACTTCCCGAGGATTATCTTGTCTGTTGCGAATACATGAATGAATCTTCTTTACTTAGAAATCATAAACAAAGCGCTCCTTATGACTCCAGCACCTTCCTTAGAATTATGTTTTAAAGTTTTCTTGAGTATCAATGTAATCCAGTGATAGTTGTAGTAGTAGTAGTAGTAGTAGTAGTAATAGTACTCTGTACATTGCCTGCCAAAATATGAACAAATGGAGCCAAAACACATTATACTTCCTGTTCACATCGCCTCAAAGCCCCAATAGTTGGGCTATTCTCTAAATAGAAGCAAACAAATAATAATAGGAGTTAATAAATCAATTATTTCCTGATTAAATAAAGTATATATATTAGAAACCTTGCCTAATGAGTAATGGCTGTTATGCTCCAATGGCTGTATTTTTGTCTTCTTCCCTTCATCTTATATTTATATACATGTAATGTTGTTCTATATTGTTGTTGTTTGGCAATCATGTGGAAAATGCAACAAAGGGTACCACAGAAATAACTCAAAGACAAAGAATAAGCTGATCACTTCCTATACGTTCCCTTTAAATTGAGTCCATTATCCCCATTAAGTTCTGCTCAGAAAATACATCCTGGCCACACCTGTGTGTGTATCATATCCTACTGTATGTAAATTAAATCAAAGACTCCATTTCTCTGCATATTGCTTTAATAATGTTTGTTCCTGACATTATTTGTAGGACACACTGTAATTTGTGCTGTAATACACAGCAGTGTTACATTAAACTACTGAACTTGCACCTGAGGAGCACAGAAAGGATATAGGAGCAATAGGGAAATGAAGTAAATCTAATTTGTGGCAGTGGATGTTGACATTTGCATACATATTGGCAGAGTAATTTCAAAGGCAACATGAAGCTCTCAGAGATAAACCAAAAACAATACCTAAAAATGAAGCAAATCCTCCACAATGAGATTCTCCCCACATAATCTAAGCAGATGTTCAGAAGGAAACTGCAGGCAAATGTATTTGAGGCTAAAATAACTACAAAAAGTAAAACAGGATGGAATTAGTAAATCTACATATACGGTGCAGTATAAAAGTAGTTTATGGACAAATCATAGAAACTTTCAAGTTTGCCTGAAGGTGACAGTCCTGTTTCTATTGTTTCATATAGAAACCAGGGTGAGTTTGTTGCCCTTGACCAAGTTCAGCACAGCTCACTCAGATCCTTTTAATAACTCTCCAATTGACTTCAAATTAACCAGAACCCGTTATAGAATAGAAATTTCCCCTGTTGTGTGAGAAAGGGTGTCACTGAGACATTAGCTTTTTGACTCTCTCTCTCTCTCTCTCTCTCTCTCTCTCTCTCTCTCTCTCTCTCTCTCTCTCTCTCTCTCTCTCTCTCTCTCTCTCTCTCTCTTCCTTTCTCTTGATGATAAAGAGCTCTTTTTAAAAGGAGAACAGAAAGCTTGTCAGGTTTTGGCCAGCTGGAGAAAGTCATTTGAGGCCCAAATTGATACGCTCGGGACTCTCAATAGTTTCTCTCCAGTAGTGGGTGTATAGCATAGAGGGAGATGTGATGGCCGGGACATTGTTCCTCGTAAATGGCTCTTTATTTCATAGGCGAAGTTGGGAAATGAGCAGCACCGTTCATGGGTGCTGGAGCGCTGGGGAGAACGGCCATGCATAAAATAGAACACAAAGAAACAGGAGCCTCTAATATCTTAACAACTAAAAAGTCTACAGCTCTCCTACATCATGTACATTTTTACTGGCAATGGAAACACATGCAAATAAAGTCCCTATGTGTTATAAAGTCAAGGCTGTGTGCGAACACCATCCATCATGCAGACGGGGGTGTGGGTAGGCTACATAGACATGAATCCATACACAGCATGACTGGCTGAGCCAAGTCCCTTGGACCATGACTGGGAAGAAAGGCCTGAAAGAGGGAAAGCATTTCAAATCACAAGATAGCCAAATTCAAAGTGTGTGTGCAAATGTGAGGGAATCTCTGTTTGTCTATGCAGGTGTCAGTCTGCTGTGTAGTATTACAATGCCAGTAATTTCCTCCCTCTCTCTCTCTCTCTCTCTCTCTCTCTCTCTCTCTCTCTCTCAGTCTTTGTGTGTGTTTGTGTGTTGGTGCTCTCCAATGTGCAGCTGTGATCCGTGAGATTCAGGCTGAGCTGTCACTCCGCTAATCTCCCCCAGTAGAAATACAGCTTGGAAAATGTCATCTGAACATTCCGAATTGTGTTTACACTTGCTGCAGGTTCCATCGCTTCTAATTTGACAAGTCATTATCACCCATGCTCCTCTCCCTCTCGCGGCCTGATACACAAAAATAAAGAGGAAGTATGAAGGAGACAAAACAAGGGCATTAAATTCCACTCACAGACATGCAATTGTGCTCTCAATAAGCAGGTAATTCAAACACCTAGGCTGGAATAGGGAGGTTTATTGTTACTTTCATTAATTTACATTAGGCTATTCTTCTTTAGATGTCTCTGGAAACTTCACATCTTAAAAAAAAAAAAATGTGGTGAAGCTGTTGACTGTCTGGTAAAAAGCAGCAGCTGGTAGCTATATGTGTATTGGGAGACGCACATGGCTCTCCACACCCTCAGGCCCACAGTGAAGTTAGCAGTGACAAAATTGGACAAAGAATGGTGGACCACCTCATAATCATAAGCTTTTTTCTACTCTGACGCCACATAACACTAATATCGTCAGGATGACTTTACAGTTTCAAAAACGGTTTTCTGCTCTTACACCAAAGATCATGGTTTGGTCTAAAACACCTACTTGGTTAGGGTAAGGGGACCCTTGTCATCATGTGACCAAAACCACTTAATTAAGGTTAAGGAACGGCCGCTGTGACAGTAAAAAGAACTCAACATTTGATTGATCACGTACTATGACGTTGAATTTATTAGGATGTTGCACAATATCTTGATGTCTAAGCTTGATCAAATCTGCTCTGTTAAAGAACCAAACAGATGCAGGCACTCAGCGAACAGACTGCATTGATAAATCCATACAGAAAATATTACTGAAATTGAGCTGTCTTTTCAAAAGTTAAGAGGGACAAGGGGTTTTGTATCCTCAGGGTTTGTGCATGAGCATTTCTCGTGACCTGTATTACCAGGCATACAACTTACAGACTTACAAAATCTAACTGCAGACAGGGACACACAGAGGAAATAGGTTTTAAGTAGAAGCTACCACCACTAATGGTTAAGACTAGAGTGCTGGTAAACTGTGCCGATCCCTTCAGATCAGCCCTTAAAGTCAGATGTACTCCATTGTGACTCTATCCATGGAGTTATCCATGGTGCTGAATGGTATAACATGTGAGCTATTCTTCGGCCAGTGCCCCTGTGATATTAAGCCTTGTGGCAAATATTTTTAACGCCACCTTTATCCCCAAAGAGGGGATATTATTCATGTACAGTGAGAAATAAAATATAGATCAACACTAAATAAGTATTCTTTGGGTTCATTTTTATGTGTATCGTTAGTCTTTTGTAGAACCAAATCTATGGAGGGTTGGTGGTTTGTCACACTTGTGCTTAACATACTTGGTACCCCTAAAATCACATGTGGCCCCAGCCTGGCCCCTCAATTTGAAATGGTATAGAACCTCCACTGTTGGCGGATGACGGAGCTCACACACTGCGGGGACACAGAGCGGGTTAGCTGATTGGGTTAGTTGTTCATTTTAAGAGACCTGACATATTTTCTCTTTTGTTTATATAATCAATCAATTTATTTATTTGTCACATGAAATCATATAAAATACAATTCTAGTGAAATGTAATCCTGTCAGTTCCTTGAATTTAAATTTGTCCATTTAAAACATAATAAATAAGCCTATATATGTGTATAATGGGGGGTTGCAGTCTTAGGCAGTGTCCTCATTTCGGATCCTAGCGGCCTGAGGGTAGAAGCTCCTCCTGAGCCTCTCAGTGCTGGCTTGATGTATCCGGTACCTTCTTCCCAACCTCAACAGAGAGAAAAGGCTGTTTCCCAGGTGGTTAAGATCTTTAATGATTCTCCTAGCCTTGTTCTTGCAGCACCTGGTGTAATATTTACTATTGCTCTTTAATAAAGCTAAAGTATGTCTAATCCGATTACTCGATCAATCAATGGCATAATCGGTACTATCCTCAACTACTAAAATAATTGATAGCTGCAGCCCTTGTGTGGAACAATTTTATGTTCGAAAAAATAAAATGGTGGTGTTGTGATTATTGGAGGCAAAGTAAAATAATCTAATTTTATTGGTTATTTAACATTTTGCATGTTGGGTTTGGCGTTTCATTTTACTCTAACCTCAAAAATAAATAGAACCTGGTATAAGAGGACAAACGAACAAACAAAACCGAAATAAATAAATAAAATCATGGCCATGGTTGAATATGAAATGTAATGCTAAATCAAGGCGATAGCAGTATCATTTACAATGAGAGAGAGGGTGGGAGAGGGATGGAAGCAATGACCCATCCATCTATGCAGTCAGTAAAGAGACAGCTTCAGTGAGGGAAACACTCGGGGCCAGAGAAGGTAATGACGCTACTGCCCTAGGCTTAGACCCAGGCGCCCTGCCCATGATCTCACACACACACACACACACACACACACACACACACACACACACACACAGCAAGTGTTCTGCCGGAACCTGCCCCTAATTTATTTCTCCTATTTCACCTCATACTCTCTGTGTGTCTTTACTTAAGTTGTCTACGATCCTTTCTTTTGTTATTGTTGTTTGAGGTGTTAGCAATGTGTTAACAAGGTGAGGGATCTGCAGAGAGTGCCGGCTTATGTAACACAATAAAAATACTGAGATGCATCGCTCATAAACAACGCAGTTTAGCAACACACAAATCCACAAACATGTACATTATAGCACACACAGTATGATGCTGATTTGATAACTTAGCTTTATCTTTTACATCCCTGCTCCAAAACCCAATTTTTCTACATCCCTCTCTGTCTCATTACAGGCACCACAGGAGGGGCGATGAAGCTACAATATGATGCCCCCACCGAGTTTCACTCCTTTGGTTCCTTGCCATGACACTTTCCAGCTTAAACCCATCATCGATCCTCTGTTGATCCCCTTGTGCATGACCCTCATTTAATCCCACCCTTCAAACTCAACCCCTCTCATCCCAACGTCCCCGTCCCTCACCTTCATTCCAGCAAACTAATTTGAATATATAAGTGATGTTGTCTTTGTTAAAGAGCAGGTACAACAAGAACACCAAAATAAAACGGCAGGGAAAAAGTGTGTCTGTTTAATGTGTGCTATGTATGTGAGTACTATAAGCATATATGTGATCTACAGTATATGTATTACACCACTTGCATTGAGGGAGACGATAAATGAGCAAGTGCTGAAGATGAAAGAACATTCTCAATTAAGATGAGTATGAAGCCTGATTCATTAATAATGCAAAAATCATTACCCCCATTACGATAGTGCCCCAGTTTAAAGGCACTGTATATGTGCATGCGTGTTTGCTTGCCAGCTTTTTCATGCAAGCGTGTGTCTAGTGTGTAAGTAAAATGGATTCCTTGAGTGATTTGGTGCCAATAATTCATCCCCCTTAATGGCCGATGGAAAACGCTTTACAGCATCTCAGAAACCTGCACAGCTTGTGTGTGCAAGTGCATCCTGAAAGTGCATGCTTTGGTGCACCTGCATGCATGCGCAGGGACAGGAGAGTGCAAGTGAAAGAGACAAAAGAGATGGGAGGCGACAGAGGACAGTCAGATAGGCAGACTTTTCCAATGCGTTCTTCTTAAATATTTATGTAGCCAGAGATTTCTGTCCCTGATTCTGAGTCCAATTAAAGCTCATCTCAAAATGAATGTGCTTGTGTAGGAGGCAGGAGGGGAAGTGGCAGCAGTCTGCAAAAGCAGCAAACACAACACTGCAACTCACTCTTACTGTCTGTATTTTACAACACCATACTGACGCACATCTACAGTCAGTACATGCTGAAATAACATACAGTGAGAATAAATACACAGACACAACACCTTCATCCATGAATGCAACACACTAAACACAAAACATCATGTGCTTATTTGCTCTGCTTGTGCTGACAATATAAAGTACAGCCTGCATTTAATGCAACAGCAAACTCCCCACATTAACCTGCTAGCCAGGAATTAAAGCAATCCCCTTTACGTCTGAAACTGCTGAATTATTAAGCGGCTCGCCAATAAGGAGCGGTGCTAGAGAGGACGGGGCCTCTGGGTGGGCACTCCTAAGACAAATGACACAGATGCCATCTCTCCAGAGGCACACACATTTGTCTCATGAAGCTACCTCATAAACACCCAGGAAACAATGGGAGAAGAGTGCTTCATAGAGACTTGAGATGAACCTCAGCGACAGAAATTAACAGAAATTATAATACCATAACCAGGAATCGTCCTCGCACCGTCTCTAAGCTTCCTGCTCTCCCTCGGCCTGGAGAGCAGGGAGGGCAGGGCCTGTGCGCCAGATTTGAATAGGAATTAGCAGCATTTCATTGTGATAGTGATTGTGTATGGGTCCCTGGGGTGGGTTTGCTCATTGTTACCAGGCCTTGTAAATCTACAGTAATCCTCCCAGTGTAGGCCAGAGAAAGAAAAAAAAAAAACACACACTCACACACACACACACACACACACACACACACACACACACACACACACACACACACACACACACACACACACGTGAATGTGATCAGAATTATCTGGAATTCGGTTCCTTACAGTAACTACTATTTATACTGCTCATTCCATAACATTGGCCCTCCACCCACTGATCCACCCACACAAACACACTAGCTTTCAATCTTCCGCTATAATACCATTCAAATTTCATTCCTTTTATATTCAAATTATATTCAAATATTTAAAGCCAAAATTCAGCCTATTATTAATTACTACACTAGGGTTATTCATTGCTTTTTTTGTGTTCGAAAATAAGGATGATGTGTTTTGTGGGTCAAGCCAAACTAGTGGCAGATGGTGAAAGTAGCGTTGGTGTTCATCGTTTTTCCAACCCACTTTAGATGGAACCACAGCCACTGAAGCCTCGGCGGCTGCATTTGTTCAAGGAAATTACGGGTTAATCAAACCAAAATCTAGACAAGAATTAGCCGCTGGTGTTGGGTGATATGTTAATATTTTTTCAACCTGCCACCATCAGCCCAGCATCCGGCCTGCAATTGCCATTTGCCCAGGTGTGTGTGCGGTGGCGACACCTCCCCCTCTTCTGTCAGCTGGGAGATGTGTTTTGACTCGGTGGATGTTGATTTTTAGTTAATGTTAAAACAATATTTACCACATTATTTTGGTTCCCAGCTGCAGCCTGTCACTCCCTCTCAACTACTCAGTCTCTACTGTACACTAGCTCCATGCCCTAAGATCTCACAATGCTTTGTGTTGCTCACTCCGGTAACTTTATTGTTCATCAGAAGTGACAAAAGCATTTTATTTTCACATGCAGGTAGGCCAAGGTGAGAAGGGCAAGATTCGCTAACGTTAGCCAACACATATATAACAAAAATACACACACTGACAGCAGCTTGCTGACTCTTTCTCTTGCAAGCTTCCCACAGTCAGGATTCAGCTCTCTGCACTTTACATATTTCCAAATCTAGCGCCAGTTCGTGGACTTCACTGAGCCCTGCATAAAAGAGTACTGCAAAAGCCTGATCAGCCAGGTGAGAAGAGGCAGCCACATGGTCCTTGTTGAGTACACAGCAGAGAGGGCGGCAGCTTCAGAGGAGTAAAAGCCACAATCCATTAATCCCTGCTCCTTTGGGGGTTGGAACACACAGTGAGCATTTCAGGCCGACATACTAAATTCCTCATGCGGTTTATGAGCTTAAATGTCTAAGTATCCCAACAACCTCGACCTAAGCTTGTATTAACAATAGAAAGGTCAAGCTGGAGTCGATTGATGGCTGTATTGAATTTCGTAATTTAAATATTTTAGCTTTGAAAATTTCCCTTCAGAGCATTTCAGTAGCTAACACTAAGGACAAATGATACCATGAAATGGGCACATACACTACATGGACACAACATGAAAAACAAATTAATTTATATATATATTTTGTTCTGTATTGACAGGTGCAATATTGGAAAATCAATAATTATTATTATTTATTTTTTTAAATTACATTTATATGTGCATTTATGTCAAAACCTAGAGACCTTCAAACATCAATTATCAGTTATTTACTAAATGTATTTGTGTCAAAATGACATATAAACATATTTTCCTATTCTATTTTGCCTGGAAACGCTTCCAACACACTTGCGTGTCATGTGAAAAATAGGCGTCGGTCCTATTTCTAGCATGCACGCGTTTTCAGTGCGGCTCGAGTTGCGCCTGAGACGTGCGTGTCACGCAGGCAGTGTGCAGGAGCCCTAAAGCTCCTACTAAAATCAGTAGTCTTCTATTAGCATGCCCTGCCCTCACAATTACGTGCATGAACTCATCTGTGCCTACACACACAGAACCAGCGCACAAACCCACACTGAGAAATTGTATCTGCTGCTCTCTCGGGCATGAACTACAGTATATATATACTATTTTCATATTTAAGCACACAGTGGGTAAAGGATCCTCTCTGGTGCACAGTAGGTGTTGTGGAAATAAATATTTTATACTAGAATCTAATTGCATTTTGTGGCCCTGAGCGCCCTACCAGACAATCTGCAATACTGTTCTAATGGCTACGCTCCTCAGTGTATGTTGGATGGTGCGCACAGACACACACAAAAATCTGGTTTATGGACTGTATAGTGGACTCATGAAGCTGTGTGTGTGTGTATATGTGTGTATGTATGTATGTGTGTACGTACAGTATGTATGTATGTATGTATGTATGTATGTATGTATGTATGTATGTATACATAATCAAAAGAAGCAGACTCTATGACAGAGTTTGTGAAGCATGCAGTCGTGTCACAGAGAGTGTCACAGAGTGTGTGCCCTTTCTGTTTCTACTTATTGACCAGAATGGCCTTGTATATGCCATATGAGAGGGTTTTGAGGTAAAGCATATGCACATATTAACACATACACATATTCAGACATGTTATAATTAACTTATATAAGATCTTAACATGATCAAAAAATAGAATTAGTGTCTTAGTACATCACTAGGGGATCTATGTATCCTACACATATCGACCATTCAAGAACTAGCACAAACAGACAAACATAGAGATAGCTAAATCTTGTTTGGGCTACAGGCCACAGAGATTATGTATTGTGCTTCAATGCTGGCCTTATTGACAATCAACAGAGCCAGACTTGTATAATCTAAAGGAAAGGCCAAATCAATATCCACTACAGGATCCAGCACCTACCACTCAATTTAAATCCACTCAAACAGGAGCCTTGAAAAGCTCTATCAACCCGGAGGCCAACTACCAGACAAATCCCAAGCCCTGGTTTTAATATGGGAATCAAAATAATCGTCAGGGCACAGGCTGGCCTTGGCTTTGATTTTGTGTCTTTCGATAAGGGCTGATGGATGTTGTAGAGAGATGGATGCTGGACCAGCTTCTCCCTTCATGCACACAGAAAGAACAAACAAACAGATGGTTACGTAGTCAGACATCATTTTCTAAAGGTCGAGTTGTTAAAACAAAACAACTCACTAAAAAAATGCAGTCCACAGTGAGTCCATAACTACTATAGTCTGCTGCATCCCTGGCTGTGTCCGAGCCTACTACAGGGCTGCAAAGATCCACAGAAATCCCTTTAGGATTACCCAGTATGGCTGGGAGTGTATCAGTAATGCACAGTCACAGGGTGGGCTCAGTGCAGTGCAGAACTCCGAAATGGTTTTCTGCTGGCACACAGCCAACATTTACATATGAATAAATATGAGGAAAAATCTAATAAATAAAAGGAAAGCAGGGAAATATAATCCTGTTAAAGATCAAACAGCAGGCTCCCTTTCCCCTCCTCCTGCCATTCTCTCCTGCCTCAATATTTCTCCAATTTTATACATATATTCCTTAGCTCGTCTATGCTCCCACCTTTCTCTCTTTTTCTTCACTTTCCTCACTCGTATTTTAGGCAACTGTACCTTCACTTTCAATATTCATTTCTGGTTCTGCCTCTTTCCTCCCTCTTCCCCCATCTTCCATCTACTTTTCGATTTCATGGCAGCCATATCTTTAATCTGGCTCTTCCCCTTTTCCCCCTGTCCAACGGTCCCTCGACACCCTCCCTCCCTTCTCTCTAGTGCAGAACTAAATGGAGATTAATGAAGGGAGGAAGATGTGTCTGTCATCCAGACAGTCTGATGCAGCCACCACAGTCAGTGAAGTACTAGATCTATTCAAAACACACCAGGGAAAGCTAATGCACCAATACTGCTCCAGCTGAGAAGAACTACAGAGTAGCCCTCCACTTCTATTTAGATGATTTGTAAATGCTAACCATGCATTACTTATTACAGTGAAATACAGTATTTGGTTTTTTTCTCCCATCTTTCTCACTGTTATCCTATCATTGTAGGATATTCAGAGTACACCCCAGTGTCTCATTTCCTCCCTAAGTTTAAATCCTGACAACTGAGGGCCGCTCGCTGCTCACACGCCAGTCAAACTGCTCTGATAAGCCCCGCAGGAAATTGACTCGTATTTTAGAGCTTCATCTCCCACATCACATCCTTCCACCACCTATCATGCCCTTGGTTGGAGGTCAAGCAGCTTTCACTAATCTCATATGCAAATGTGTACATGGTACAATGTGAACACGAGGGTGATGTATGAACCATACACAAGTGACAAGTTACATTTATGTTAGAACACAACTTTATACTGATGTTGGCTTTCTTAGTACAGTCAGCGCTGGGTAAAAGCACAAAATAAGTCTTAAAAGAAGCTGTCATTTGTGTATGCAGTGTGTGTGTGTGTGTGTGTGTGTGTGTGTGTGTGTGTGTGTGTGTGTGTGTGTGTGTGTGTGTGTGTATGTATGTGTGTGTGTATGTATTCAGAAATAGATGAAGGAGCCTGCTGCATGAAATATTTAGCATGGATGGCAATAAAATGCTCTGGACTTGCCTGGTCATCTTCCTAACACATCCTAACCTTTCTCACTTTATATTTTGCCATGGTATTACCAGGCTTATTGAGATGATAGATTATGTGTGTGTGTTGAGTGTGCTTGCATGAGAAGAGAGGTGTGCGCTTATCACAACACACCACACAAACAGCTCGATTAAAAACAAACATTCTGATGAAAATGATGCTTTTACTCACAAGGTAATTACAAGCATCAATTAAAACCCATCCACAAAACAGGCCCGTGTATGTCATGTTTAACACTACAATCAGAGGCTTATACACACACACACACACACACACACACACACACACACACACACACACACACACACACACACACACACACACACACACACACACACACACACACACACACACACACGCTTATCAAGGCTTACATAGCCTGTGTGGATTAGCAGCTTTTCATGTGTGCTATATATTCATCTATCTATTGTGCTCCTTCTCTCAGCCTGGCTGGGTGGTGCTTTCATGACACAGACATCTCCTCTGGAGGTTCTCTGTAGCAGTGTGTAGGGGAGCCAGGGGAACGCAGCAGGGGGACCGGGCTCATGTGACTCTACTACTGCTGAGAAAGAGGCAGTAAACTGACAGGCTGGCATACACAACTGGGACTCCAGTTAAGTCGACAGGAAGACTCCTGTGAGGCTACCGCAGAGATGCTTGGAGGAACTGGAGCTGAATTACATGAAAGCATCTGCCCACTTAAAATGGATTCCAATGGATTTTTGCATCTGTTTCCAATACCAAACCAGAGCTTTATCGCGTGGACTGAAAAATTGCAGACCGAGATTTAATTACATGTAACCAACCGAGCTTGGATAAATAAGATACTGAGCTAAAAAGCTACAGGAGTCAGTGCTTTGAGGCAGGACATGACAGAAATTGTCCTTCTAACCTTCCATCTGTAATTAAAAAGCAGTGCTGACATTATTGTGCTTTTGAACAGCTGGGGCCAGATGTATACCAATGCGTACGCCTTTTCCCAAACAAACTGGTATTCATAAAGGAAGAATGTGCAGCGAGAACGTAAGCACCTCAGGCATACTACAAACCAGGCATACACAAGGTTTTAGCTGAGATAGCTGCGGGTGATGTGGACACTGAATGTAAATTAAGAGACAGGTAATATTGTTTTGAGGTCCTTTGCCAATTTCACTGATTGTGTTATTATTTTTGCAGGCTAAACAGAACAGGCTTGGAGAACCTCTCCGATGCGACACAGCATACAAAGTTTTAGTCAAGAATCTACACAGTTTCATGCATCTGGCCCCTGGTCTTTAATCTATAAGCATTTTCCACCCCTGTTGTATATCCTTGACCTTCCTCACATCAATAAATGAAGAAACAATGAATATGTAAGCTTTGAAAGCAAAGATCATGGAGGGACTGACTTTCCAATCCCACCTCCACCACACACACACACACACACACACACACACACACACACACACACACACACACACACACACACACACACACACACACACACACTTCTCATAACCCTCCTCCTGATTCTTTTTTCTTCAAAATGTCACAGCAAGAATTGACATCATTAATTGTCATGGAATGATCTCTTCACGCTACATCCCCCACCGCCTGTTCTGTTTTTCTCTACATGCCTTCATCCCTCATCCTAATCAGCCCGGGGGTAATGTCTGTGTCAGGTTTGCTCATCTGTGTCTTATATGGCAACTGCTGGGACCCTGAGTCCAACTCATATACTGTACGCCCACATAAACGCAAACACAGCAAGTCGGAAAGTCTACAAGTCATACAGGCGACCCATACAACCATATTCGCATCACAGTCTGGTAATGGTTGTTGGTCATGGTAAGGCTTGGCTTGAAGGCTTTACATAGCATAAGCAGATTATTCAACAGCAAACCTTGCTTAACTGACAGTTCTTTTCATAATGCTGCCGACTACTGTTGATCACAATAAGATAACAGGCAATTCAACATCATTGCTGATAGCTGGAGTGGGGTTACATCACCAAGACATATGGACTGCATCCCGGAATCCATCGGTTATCGGTCTGACTACGATTTAGCCTTTGTGGGCAACTGCCAATATTTCTGGGGTTCCGGTGTAGCCAGCAGATATCCGGGCCGAGATTTTCTCTTCCGTGTGCTGGCCATTGTTTGTAGTCCAATTAGCAATCAGATCTAGGTCCACACGACCTTTCGGCTAATCCCTATGCAAAGATATCTGGATATGAATTTATATAAATAAATAAAAAAAGCTAATAAAAAGCTAAATCGTCTCAACAATAGACAATGGGTTCTGAGATTGTATGTCAGCAAATGCATTCTGCCACTTTTGCTCTCCACACGGACTGTATACCTGCATGCAACCACAGCCCGCTCAAACGTGATTGGTCAATACTACTCAGACTAGAAATGGAAACCAAAACCTTGTCCAGTTGCCTACAGATTCTGCATTCATATGCAGAGATCTGTTTATAGATGTTATATGTACTGTAGCTTTACATAAGTCTAGTATCGAAAGCAACATGACTCAACAGATTGCCAGAAATCTAAAAGTATCTTAACCAAATAATTTGGAAAGTGCAAGTTAAAATATTTTCCCAAACTATCTGTGGTAAATAGATTGCCCGCATTGCTGGATGACACTGCACTGAGTTTTTTTTTTGCCACAACCTCTGCGTTGGCACTTCCACGGCATTAGCAGAGTAGTCCTATTAAAATTAATGAGGGGGTTGCGTTTTTTTACACAGGGCTGAAGATGGTCTTAACCTGGCATTACTGTAGTTGTAGTTGCACACAGATGATTATATGAATACGGGTGCATTCCCTAATACAATTGTACAGATAAGGTGGCTAGACTATGGATTACTTTGAAACCAGCCAATACATTTAATCGCTCTTGTTACTTGCCCCAATGAACTCCCCATATCGCAACAATGAAACAAGTACAGTGTTATACCATAACTGATAAGGATGGACAAAACTACAGAAGTTGAAAAATAAAAATCTGTACACTTACAAAATCATGCCACTTTTTTCTAAAAAAAAAAAAGCAGGTGGCAGGTACATCCACAGACCAGTGAAATCCTGAAGCCTCTGCAACACGCTTATCACCACTGTCTGTTCACTAATTGAAGAATTAACCCAAGCAAGGCCTGTTAGCTTCAGTCTTATGCATGGAATTACAGTACTGCTGGCTTTATATGCAGACAGAAGATGGCAACTAAGAATGCTGATAGGAAGACAAAAATGGCAGAAATGACGCTTGATATGTCATTACCTGTACTAAAGGTCTATCGAGGCTCTGGCGTAAACGGAGAGTCTGAATGCATTTCTAAACTAAATTATGGGACAGGAACAGCTAGTTCAACACAGTCAAGGGGATGTTTTGTGATTACCAAAGATGAAAATGTGTCCTGACATAAATTACGTAAAACCTAGAAAACTGCTATCTCCTCTTTCATCTTCACTTTACTATTACCTCTTTTATCTCTATGCAATCATAGAGCTCCCTCTCTATCATTTTATGTATCGTAATGTTATATTTTTCCTCTATTTTGTCCTTCACTTAGCATACATTTCCGTCTCATTCATATGCTAATATTCTTATTTTAATTTCTTTTTGCCCTCCCTTTTACTTGCAGTGTTCACTTTCTCATCCACCGTGCTAACATCGGCATTTCACTTATTCCCCCCCCCCCATCCTCTTTCTCTCGTCTTCCCATCCTCTTCTGATCTGTGAGCTGAATAATTCCATCTTACCCGGGCTTTTAATTCTCTTGATTGAGCCAATTACCTTCTGGCTGGATCAATGTGGGAAAGGTAATGATTTAAATGGCTGCCGCATAAAGCCACATAACCACTTCAACTGGTGCAAAAGGGAAAGGGAGGGGGAGGGGGAAGAGGAGGAGGAGGAGGAAAAAAGAGCTAAGGAACGTGGTTTAACAGAGGGAGGGAAATGAATATCCGCTCTTTAACACAACCGTGCATGATTCAGCATGTACGTTTAAGTGCTTCATTTTGTGTCCCTGCCTCTACCTGCTGTATGCTACAATGTAAAACCATGCAGGGGAGGCAGACTGTGCAAACCCAGTTTCCTCAGGGATTATCTAAAATGTATGGGCTCTGTGGAAACTGGGTCAGTCTGATCCTAAATGGTGCCATCGTAGCAGAAACCCACTAAGTCTACATCCTTCAGTATCTCTCAGTCCCTCACTCACTTGTCATCCTACCTCTCTAGTTCATGCAACATGTAAAACCCTGAGCACACACACTTGCTTACTGTACATGTGCACACACACACACGCACACTTTTTCCCGTCAATGCGACTTGTCATCTCCATTTGAGTGAGCTGTCCCATCCTATTTGGCCTTCCTCCTTCATCCTCCTATCTATTATTTATGTAATGGAGCATTGTATCTAAATGCAGCTCTGCCTGTGACAAGCACTTCAGCCCGAAGGGATCCAGGGAAGCAGGCCAACTGGGTTCGCTCTGAGGGCGAGTCGGTGCAGAGATGGATGAATGATTGGGCAGGTGGTTATCTTGGGCTAGGACTTGGCCTGACACAGATATCTGTGGCAAAGAATTTTCACCTCATTTGTACCATCTCAAGCCATCTTCAGACATGAAATATGTAACGTTGCTGACTTCATCAAGCTGTTGAAGTTATGGAATTTTATAATTCCACATAGGTGTCCATTATGTAAGTGTTCCATATGACTTTATTCAGAGAGGAAAGAAAATCTACGGAAAGAGCCACAACCTGAGAGGGAACAGAGCCACTGCAGGAAAACAGCAGTGAGTTAATTACATGAAGAAAGAAGAGTCTTCTCAGTTCTCTTAACTGATGACCGCTGAGCACATGAGAGACACTCAACCTGCTTTCTCAGTGAATCCACTAAAACATTCTATCCTCAATTTTATCATAACATTCTGACGACTATTTTAGAGACGACAGTGCTCAAGCATCAAATGATAAGATCTCTATGTAATATCATGCTGTATGTAAAGCCTTTTGCTTGATTTCCATAATTTCAACCATGCAGTTGGCATGAATGAAAGTTGAAAGTAAAGGCGGAAGGAAGCTGGTCTGATTATTACTGTGGTTGTTTTTTTTCTCTCTTTTTTTCTACACTGTGAGATATCAAAATTTTAAGAATCTCCTCAACTAAACGCAGTGTTTCGAGCACTGAACTGGTTTTATAATCTTTGAGGAAAAGATAATTGAGTGATACATTTTATTTTACCCCCCAAAAATGGATATTGTCAACATTAATTTGATCATGATTCAGGTTTTTAATTGTAATGTATTGCAATCTTATAGTTGTACTGGATGAATGTGCTGGTATTTATTTGTTGATGTGTGCTTGTAGATTATGGTACTAATGCTGTTGTATCTAAATGAATCTTGTCTGGTAGTTGTTCTGTGTGTACCTAGGGTTAGGAAATTAGCTAATAGCTAAATCTGGCATAAATCATCTCCTCTCATTTTGAGATTGTTTTTTTGTGCATGATCCTTGTTTGATAATAAAGACTAATACTAATGAGGAGAATGAGATGAGTTTAATTTCTCTCTGAGCATGTTTTACCTCGCTCTGTGGTCACCTTTATGTTGACTCCTCTGATTTTACACATCAAAATCTGTCTACAGGTCTTGGGGAGTACAACTGCACAGTGCACATTTGTAAAAAATTGTCATATAAACATACAAAAAGAGAGCTCTTGCGTTACTCCAGCTAATTATCAACAGCACAGTGATTTAGGATATCAAAGTTTAAATATACGAAGATTGCCTTGTTCTCTCTGAGAGGTTGTTCACAGGTTCAGTGCAGTAGTAGAGTTGCAAGTGTTTGAGACGATTAGCAGTAAAAGACAGAGGACTATTGTCTGGCCCCAAGACACACCAGGGCTAAAATAACCAATCCTTATTTAAGTAGCAATGGGTTTTTTTTTTAATTACTCAAAGCAAATGCAAAGTGATTGACAGCAGTAATTAGTTTAGTGCTCAGTCTCTGCTGTGTCCCTGTTGTTCTTACTCCTTTCATTTCTTGTGTGGTGTGTCTTTCTCGCTGGTAAGTCAAGAGGGCCGAAGTAAATCATTAGTTAAATGCTTCAGAGCAGCCGCTTAGTCAATTCAACAAGGTGATAGTCGGCACAGACAAAGCGACCAAGACAATGAAGATGAAAAGGTTTGAGGCTCTAGGTTTGGGATTTGTTCCATATCAATTACTATTTTCTTCTTATTTTGTCATAAGACACCACATTAAACAGCACTACTGTATACTTAATAAATGGCCCCTCGTTTCTCTATGTTAGGAACTCCAACTAGAATTCTGTCCCTGTTTTCTGATCACACAGCAGCCAAAGTGCAGCACCTTCATGGGCTATTTGAAGTCCAAAGTCCATCTGAGCCACTTAACTGAGGACAACAAGGCCAACGGCAGATTTGGTTGCCACAGCAACTAGAGACCAGTTCTGACTGGGAGGTCAGTGGTGATCGGTTCCCTTCAGGGGAGATGATGTTGAAGAGGCAGTAGAGGCTCAAGCTCAGCCAGAGTATAACAGCCACCCCAAACCCTTAAATCTCTATCTCTGCTGAACAGGACTCACCTTTTTTCTGCCCAGCTATATAATAGAACTAAGTTCACCTCAATACAATCTCTCTCCTTTCATTTTCCCTCTCATCTTCCAACTCTATTTCTCTATGTTAAAACTTCAGTTTTTTTTGTTGGAAATCTAAAATCTAAACTTTCAAAAACAGCTAACAGTATTGGTATAGATCCAAACAATAATGAGGTGATTGTGTAACATAACAATGTGCACTGCACAGTTCTGCATTTACTGTACATCTCATTCTTGCTCCCATTTCTTTCTCCTGCTATCATGGAAATGAATAAATGGTGACCTTGATTTTCCATGTACATACTCAATATCTGCATAGATATAACTCTCAGCATACCTTCAGTATATGTCTAACATGCATTGATAACTTCAGAATTTTGTCATCCCTGGACCAAGCAGATATTAGTGTGTATTCTCCCTATATGGAACAGCAAGAAACATTTTAGCATTTGCATCAGTAGATAAATCAGACCATAAAGTAAAGTATGTATTTCCTTGGAAAGCAAATTGCTCTACACTGAATCATAAATAGCTCTCATGGTGCTTTTGTACTTCACTTGTATTTGGTGATTAACATTTTAAATCTTTTATTAGGTTTGATTCTGTTATATATCATATTGATATGCAACTTGTATTTGTGTTTTATATGCATCACCCTGTCCTGTGTTTTACAAAATGTTGCACTTTGAAATTGTTTGCATCAAAATAAAATGTTTCTGTTTCCTGTAATTGCTTTAATAGGTTTTGTCATGAAGCAGTTTAGGCTGCATTTCTTGTATGAAAGATGCTATGTAAACAAAGGCTTGATAGAGAGACTTTTCTGCATTACCAACTTGTTTATTAGACTCCATTTGCAAAGCTATGCTAAATGGATAAAACAAACAACAAAGACTTAAACCAGTCACGTTACAGGGATCATGTTAGCACATCTGCGCCAAGGATGAGTGAGACCCCACCAGGTCCAGACGTGAGACAGCAAAGGTGGTGTTTGAGAATGATCAAGACAGATAAACAAGTACTTGCAAACTAGATGTTGATAGATGTAGTTGTCCCAACTGCAAGGCCCTCCAAGAAGAATAAATATAATATTCTGGAAAAATATCATAGGGGCAAGAAGGAGGAGCTAATGGCAAAAGGGGTCCAAGTAGAGGGAGAATCCTTTGGAGATGTAATTCCCTAGTTGGGAAAATTGCTCCAGATCTTAGGAACAACATCAAAGCTCTCTGTCCACCCTCACTTTCCTACGGTCTTTAAATGTAGCACTGAACAGGTATACAGTAACAGTGAGATCAGGCTACAATAAGTGAGTAAATGTAGGCTATTGATTTTAAATTTGTTGTTATGAGATAACAGCACCAGGAGAGAGACAGACTTTAATGTATGCCTTAGTTTAAGGTTGTTATTGCATTTCAGAAAATGTTTTCTTTAAAAACAATGTAATATGGCACTTAAATGCAGTTAATGTTGGTTTTTTTTGAGAGATGATATTGTATGTAGGCAATAAAAATGCTACTTTTTCTGAAAATTAAACCAAACTATTGTATATTATTGCTCTTCAATAAAACAAAAATATTTCTTATCTGATTACTTGATTAATCGATGGAATAATCGGTAGAATACTCGATTACTAAAATAATCGATAGCAGCAGCCCTACCTAAATATAGAGTTGACAGTGTGACCAGTAAATGTATATTTAAATCTACTTCCTCTTTGTGTCAGTCTTTGGTAAAACATACGAGACGGATGTCTTGCCAAGAAGGTATTTAAAATTTCAATCTACAGGAATTTGTGAGTATACTACCCAACAATACCTTGTCTTCTTACATGTGCACAAATTCAATTGTTTTCTTTCATTCATTCAGGATTATTTTTTGTTGTTTCGTCTGCACCTCTCAATATTCTGTTCACTCTGCAACTTCAGGCTGATTTGCACTCTTTTAGAAAACCATTTTCTCTACTCAGCATCCAATAATTCTGCAGTACACCTTCTCACCTGCTTGCTTCCCAGTTTTGCATTTTACCACACTTTCCAGCTTGCCCCTCTCTCCTTGTCAGCTGCTGCCACTCGCCTTCAAATGGCATAATCCCTGTCATATTGTCACATTACAGAGTTCAGATGCTAATGGCTGCACTGCTAATCCAGCGGCCGGCAAACCTGGACCAGTGCCTATACCCGCTCTGCCCGGCTCCGTAACAGCTGCGCCTTGCTCAGTCAAGCCAACGATGCACCATCACGGACACAGGAGCAGTCAGGCTGGTGGTGGGAGGACTAGATGGTAACATGGACATTACAAGGGAGGAGGGCAGGAGGATTGAGATATGGTTAGGACCGCATGGAAAGATATGTGCTGGACAGGAGTGAGATGGAGGAGAGAGAATCTGTATGTATATGTGCTGACAGAGCTGAGGGTACAAGCTGCAGGTCAGGGAAACTAACTTGATGTTCATTGTGCAAAGGCTTCTTTGGGTGCAAAAAGATGGATGAAAGTTTTGACTAATAAAAAAGAGAAAGTCCGGATTCACTAGAGGGAAGCATATATAAACAGTAGCTTATTGAGCTGTGGATGTGAATGAGCCTTGGTCGGCAATAATGGCCATTATTGTCTTTTACAATCATTCTGAAATAGAAATTTCCCATGCTATGGGAGGCAGGGAATGTACTTAAGCTCCAGAGCATTCAGTGTTTGTTGTGAAGTTGTTCCAACAGATCTTTCATCCAGTTGAGGAGGAAAATCTGTTTGCCTATAATCTAAGTATAACACCACTTATCAAAAATGTAAAGTGAATTAAAACCTCCTCCTTTTCAATAAAACATCTGCCTGAAAGCACCATCCCATTAGCGAAAAGCAGTCATTCAGCTACTTCAAAATAATTTAGCTAATTTGGCTGAAACCTATGGACTCTATTGGGACACAGAAGTGGACTGAATACATGATCAGAGATATGAGGGCTCTTTTAGGAGGGGTGGTGAAAGCGTCTCCTGCTCTGACACGAACAAATTAGTGTGTGTGTGTGTGTGTGTGTGTGTGTGTGTGTGTGTGTGTGTGTGTGTGTGTGTGTGTATGCATGTGTGTATGTGTGTGTTCTGGGGAGGGGGGAGTGCTTCAGTCATATGATGGATGGCAACATCAGACACACGTCCTGTTAATAGATGATTATAGTACACCAAGATCGACTCCAAATCACAGTGAGCTATGATACAGGCTGAATTGCTCTGTTAATTTGATTGCTGTGTTTTGGGGCGAAATCAAACCTAAAACAGGGATGGGCAAATCAAATTCCAAGTTAGAAACAGAATTATCAGATATCATCAGTTACAAAATCAGGAAACAGAGGCTTGCAATGTCTGATTTTAAAAGTCGCAGAGAGAAGAGACACAGACCGCAGACCTCGCATGAACACACAAACTCTCATTTCAATCTTGCAGTATGTAAACAGGGTGCCCTTTGACCCCCATACTCAAACAGAGCAACGTTTGGAGAGTGGATGCAGAGTCTGTTTACTCAGCTCTTGTGCACACAGTAGTTTGCTTCCCGTCTGTGTGTTCATGCTGTTTACCTTTCATTAGACTAGATGATGTGTCTATTACAGTAGAAGCCCTTAAGTTACCGTAATATTCACTTTTCATCATAATTTACTCCCCACTTCCCAGATTTAAACATCTAACAGGACACAAAAAAGTACAATGTCAGTCCTGATTTGGACAGACAGATGATATACTTGTAGAGGTTAGAAATATTTATTTTTATTTCTGACAAAGGTACATCATGTTAAGAGTAAAATATGTGGTAATGTGTCATTCAAAAGCCTCTGTAAGACTGTATAAGATGTCTGTATTTTAAAAGAATAGAAAAAGAGAATCTTGTAACAACTGGTGGCTGAGTACATTATATGCTCCTCTACATTCACCATTATAATAATAGCTCTTCATTACATCACTATAAAGCATATGTTACAAGGAGACTGCAGTATGTAGCTGCTGGCTTAAATAAGCATTCTTTGACGAAATGAGTTGTTTCTGATGTGCTCACTTTCTTTTGAACATTTTCCTCCCACTGCTGCTCTGGACTGAAGAGAGGGCCTTGAGTTCAAGGGTGACAAGTTCAGCCAACACACAGCACCAACACGTGTGTGTGAGAAAGAGAGAGAGATTCAAAAGTTTTTTTTTAAATAGAAAATGTAAATGAAAAGAATCTGAAGGATGAAAAGAAGGGAAACTTGAGTCCTTTCCTGTTACTGTTCAGTCTTTATTCCTGGTTTAAAAAGAGGGTCTCGAGGTCAGAGTAGTTGGGAATGTGCACCGAGAGGGTTGAAAGGAGGAAATGCCGTCTGTGATTGCCTGAGATTCCCAGAGGAAAATCGGTGACACTTGAGGAAGCCTCTGAGGCTAATCTATCATTAGCATTCTGAAGGAACTACTGGAACTTGGACACACACACACACACACACACACACACACACACACACACACACACATTGGCCTGATTGCCACATTTATGAATTTTTGCACACGCACACAAATGTGAACAAATATTATGCTGCAACAGTGCTCCCAAAAAGAGCCATCTGAATGAAGCAGTAAACAAAACAAAATGAAATATATTTTGTGATTTAGACTGGCGGCATAATAAAACACATTTAAAGACATCACCTTGGGCTGTGGGAAATTGGGAAAGACATTTTTCACCCTTTTAGGATGTTTTCTTGAAGTAAATGATTAATCAAGAAAAAAATAATCATCACTTGCAGCCTGAATTCAATCAATATAAACTAAACCCAGAGAAAATATACTCAAACTAAAACAAGACTACATTTGTTAAAGAGTCTGTAACAAAGCAAATTTAAGACATGAAACAGCAAATAGTCCGAACGGAGGATGTAAACAGAATAAAAATCATGTAGGGGCAACAGGAGGGGGCTCAAACTAAGATACCTTATTATGCATAAAAACACACACAAGTGGACAAATACACATGAACAGAGTTTGATCTCACTAGTCCATAGTATGGTAAAAACAATGAGGTCTGTCCCAAAAATGAGGGAACCCAGGCCTGTATTGATCATCTGCAGTGGATCAGAAGACGTCTGTCAGTCCCTCAGCCCACTTTATACAGCCAGAGAACCCAACACAACCCTAGCCTGGTCCTACCAGACTCTCGTACATTTACAGTTTTTTTCAATTGCTTACACACTAAAATTAAAACTTTCCCACAATTAGCAAAACCTTACACTCATGGGGCAAAACACTGGCCTAGATTTGCACAACTGTAAGCACATTGTCAGCTTCACACTTTTTGCAAAACATTACACACAGTGATTTGCGAAACACTAAACACACTTGTATGCATTTGACACAGAAACTTATCATGATGTCATTTCTTTGCGATTTCAAAGCAAAGGCTTTCAAATGAACACACCCATGAACCAATTGGTTAAACACAGCCACCAGGTACGCAAACATATGATTGCTTAATTGTACACACACCAATTGGGTTTGAGCACTATATAAAATGCAGCAGGTAAGTTCACCTGCCTTCAACCAAAATGGAAGGAGTCAGAAGAAGAAGACTGAGAGTGAGAGGGGGAATCCACAGAGGAGGAGAAGGAGGTAGAGGAAGAGGCCCAGCCAGAGGTAGAGACCGAGGTGGAGGTAGAGGAAGAGGGAGAGGAAGACCTGAAGCTGGAGAATATGCTCAAAGAAGAAGAGGACCAAATTGATCAAATGAAAGTCGCGCAACACTAGTGGACCATGTTGTGAACCACGGATTGATGCTGAGGGAGGCTGGACTAAGAGTTCAGCCAACTCTTAGTAGATATACAGTGGCATCTGTCATAAGGATATTTCGACAAGGAAACAGGTAAAAGAAAATCTGTCTACAGTTACAGTAATCAGCTGCTCATTGTATGCACCATATCAGCACTTTTGATACCCCTCCCTGTGACATTTGAGGATTGAGGGTCGAGAACGACAAGGAGGAAGGGGGCCCATATTCACGCGAGGGTTTATGATCTCCGGCCCCAGGCCCAGGTACCTCTCATTCAGGCCATGGAGGACGATTGTGACCAAGTTGACGCTGCAGCTGTGCAAAGATGGATTCGACATTCAAGACGGTTGTCTTGCCAATGAGGATATTGCCTGTGATGTTGATGAAATTCTCTGGCCAGATCCAGCTAGGCGAAGAGATAATGTCTAGTATTTTCTGTACTTTTTCAGATCTTTTTTTTTGTTGTGTTTTTTCTGTGATTGTAACCTGTACTAGACACCGTATTTTATGTTTGTCTGTTGTTTGCTGAGCTAACAGTGGTATGCACACTAGTAGCATGAAAACTGGGACTTGTTTTGTTGTTGATTCTCCATGTCGACATGTTGACTGATTTGGGTATATGGAGAGAAATAAATTATATTTTCCTCAGTCTGCAGCATTGGTCTTGTGTAGTGTTTGGTGAACTTATTGTAAATTTGCACTTTCTCTGTGTACTTCATTTACTGTACTCTAATCACTGAGAAGTAGAATTGCTAAAAGTGTTTTAGGTTAGCAACAGCAGTGTGTATCTGGTTCAAACATAATTAAGTCAAATGAAACGTATGTGTTTCATATGGTTTACAAAATATGGTTTTTGTAAATTAGTGTATAGTTTTTGCAAGAGTTTTTCATTTTGCAAAGGGTCTGAGGTGTTCTGCTAATTGGGTGTGTGGTTGTGCTAATTGTGTGTAGTGTTTTGAAAAAGACAGTCCCGGTTTTCAAAATTGTGCTTAAGCAATTGAAAAAAACTGTAATTTGTCAATGGAGAGTCTGGCCACTCTCCATTGACAAGTGTTAACTTCCTTGAAGGCAGGTACTCTGTTGAAGTTTAAAACTATTGGATCTGCCCAGAGCCACTCTGGATCTGCCATAACCAGGCACGGATTAATGCACAGGCTTGCGTAGGCTGCAGCCTAGGCGCCCCACGTGTGCAGGGGCCCCGGATTGGCCAGACAATTTATTATTTTAAATTTACTTCAGCGTGAACAAAAAAAGACCCTAACTGGCCCATAAGAAACATTTAAAAAAAACAAGCAGGTGATTGAATAGATTGGGTCACATCTAGAGGTGCAACGATGAATCGATTAATCGATTAGTTGTCAACTATTAAATTAATCGGCAACTATTTTGATAATCGATTAATCGTTTGAGGCATTTTATTATTATATAAAAAAAAAAGATTTCTCTGATTCCAGCTTGTTAAATGTGAATATCTTCTAGTTTCTTCTCTCCTTTGTGACAGTAAACTGAATATCTTTGAGTTTTGGACAAAACAAGACATTTGAGGACGTCATCTTAGGCTTTGGGAAACACTGATCCACATTTTTCACCATGTTTTGACATTTTTATAGATCAAACAACTAATCGATTAATCGAGAAAATAATCGACAGATTAATCGACTATGAAAATAATCGTTAGTTGCAGCCCTAATAAAATTGATGAATACATGAGGGCATATTGAATTAAAATGGGATCTAAAAGTTGCCAGAACAAAGACGCAGATGTTGCTGCCTCAGAAAGACAACATAAACACCAAAAGAGGTAGGCTTCTTCCAAAACCCTATTTAAAAAGAAACTGGCAAATGGTGAAACGCAGCCAAGAGAATGGCTGTTGTATTCCCCCTCAAAAGGCATTGTGTTGTGCCGCGCAAATTATTTGGGAACAGTGATATTCAAGTGACTGGAAAAATGCAGCTGCACTCTAGCTAAAAAACGAGTTGACAATGAATGCAAATATTGGACCAAGGTTTTAAAGAGGGTGGTTGCGGTGGTGAAAATCAAGAAAGAAAAAGTTCTAAAGGCGGGATGATTATGCAACAATATGTAGCCTACATGTTGTGCTGCTGTTTCATTATTGTTGTTAATAACAGTGTTATGTGCTGCTGCTGCTGTTTTTTATTTTTTATTTTATTCAGTTTAGTGTATTGCACAGTGGTTTGTGTCTCAGTAATGATCAGTGGTGGAATGTAACTAAGTACTGTACTTGAGTCCAAATGTTGAGGTACTTGTACTTTACTTGAGTCTTTTCTTTCATGCCACTTTCTACTTCTACTCCGCTACATTTCAGAGAGAAATATTGTACTTTTTACTCCACTACATTCATCTGTTTCAGCTTTAGTTACTAGTTACTTTACACATTAAGATTTCTGCACACAGAACACATGTAGTTTATAAAATCCAATGTTTTATTATAAATGAAACTAGCCAACAATATAACGCCCTACAAGTCCAGCTGAGATGATTACTGATTACTGACTGTTGGTTTAGAAAGCTAAACGTGATTACCAGCTTGCTGTTGAACTATGAATACAGGGAATTCTGCTTTCTTTTGTTGAATTCTTTGTTTATAGTTACATTTCCATTGTAATCAGGGGCGGACTGGGACAAAAATTCAGCCCTGGCACTGAAGCTACACCAGCCCACATCACCACGGCCATGCAGCCTCACCCACGGACATGTGCATTCACTAATTGTGTACAGATGGTGAAATAATATAAGCAGTACCTTATGTAACATATTTTTAAATATTTAATATAAGTAACTGGCAAACACTACTTTTTAAAGAATTGGCCTTTGGGGGAACACATAAAGCAGGGGGGTCTGGGGGTCCTCCCCCATGGAATTTTGAAGGTAAAAGACTTGACTTGAAAGACTTGAAAAATGTCTATATTTATGGCAAGGAAATAACAAAATTCTTGTTGCAGGTAACAATTCAAAATACAAAATATAATGGAATATTACTATATTCAGTAGTCCAGTAAGGGGGCTTCCACATCTGGGACATGGGCCGGATACGACATCAGCATGAACAGGGTTTTTTTTGTAACTTTTTTCCCCAAGGAGCACGTTTTGCTCCCAAGTTGAAAAATTTAGGATTGACTTACATAGGCTACTGCTTTTACTGCTGTACAATAACACAATCATGTTATGGATACAAAACGTTGTGAAGTGTAATGTTTTCTATCGATCAAAAATGATCAGTGATGTTGAATATAGCCTACAATGTAATGGACCACCATAGTTCATGCATACATGTGAACCATGGATTAATTGCGGAGTTTAACCTACATAGTTTAAAACGTGACACTACATGAATGGGGCACAGCAGAAAGACGGAGCAGAACGACGCTGCTTGTTCAGGGTTTTCATGTGTACTCCTATAGGCCTACACTTCAGGCGTTAAAACCAACTGTACCAAAACACAGAATTAGACTACTATTTAACGCGACGAGATGTTTTTAACCAGTAATGAAACTGTGTAAATTTAATACTGATGCCGTCAGACGACCGCGCAGGCAGACAGCAGTCGGAGCTCCGGCGAAGCTCTTCGCCTGTCAGCAGCGGCTTCTTGCTGCGTAGCCGGTCCCCCAGAGCAGCATGATCACCTCAGGTGACGTGCTTTGATTTTGACTGAACGTCCCAATTTGAGTAACCTCTGATTGGTTCGGTCGATTTTATTTATTATTATTTATTCTGACCGGCCCACATTAAAAAAAATGGTCCAGCCCCTCTGGCATTTGCCAGAATTGCCAGATGGCCAATCCGCCCCAGATTGTAATTGTTTTGGTGCTGTGGTGGCAGATTATAATATCTGGTAATCTTTCCACTTACATCTCTGTTGATGTTAGTTTTATGATGTAGTTTTCTCATTTTACGTGTGTGTGTGTGTGTGTGTGTGTCAGTCAGTTCAACTTATTTGCGTGTGGAACATGTATGGCACTAAATACATTTTTCCAGTAAAGCACAATGATTAAGGGGGGGCTTCACACAAAGAGCAGCCTAGGGGCCCCTGACCACCGTAATCAGCCCCTGGCCATAACCAATCGCTAACGTTTGGTCGTGACGTTTGGTCGTGACGTATGTCATGCGCATGTGCAACAAGAGGGGAGACCGACAAGGCTTATATTTAGCATTAGCATCGCTAGCGTTAGCCTTAGCTAACTCCTTCACCACTAACAGAGCGAGCTGGAAAATCTAACTTTTCCGAACCCCGTGGGGAGGAGGGCCACAACATCATGGCCACCAACAAAACTCAGCAAAGCCATTATGGAACTACAACTCTAGCGCGCGGCCTCAACGTCATCATTCTCAGCCACTCCCTCTGTTCGCTGATTGGATCGCCAAAAATTTGGCTGGAGAAAACCCAAGAATATAGAGAGCCGAAGTCACGCCCTTCCGGTGGACCTCATGGGTCCTTAATTCAGAAAAAATATGAATGGTAGTGAATGGGGAGAGGCTAATTATTTTTTGATCCCGCCATGGATTACAAATATGATGTTCGTCAATTTAAAAGATAATTTTTCAACCGAAGAAAGTCCCAGTTAACCGTAGGTTTGTCGTAGTGCCACTTAGTTTTGTGTGAAACCGCTCAGTGAACTACATCTCCCACCTAACACAGTTTACGTCACCTAGCTTGATGCTCAACTTGCTCGCTAGCTAGCTAGCTTAGCTCTGTTCCACAACACATGTAACGTCATCTTACCTGATGTGTTTTATCCAGGGAAGTGTTTTCAGCAGAGAAGCAAAAGAACAAGCGAGATCCGCTGCTCATTTGAGTAACGGTACATGCCCGCTACGATACACACAGACATCGTAGCTTTAACGAGATGTCATCCATGTGACACTAAAGTGTGTATTCTTTCTAATTACGTATTTTCAGTCTTATACTTCAACAGTTTAAAAATACAGTAAACTGAGACTTTCTTCAGTTGAAAAATTATCTTTTAAATTGACGAACATCATATTGGTAATCCATGGCTCAATTCAAACAGGATCAGGCTAACACAACCCCCCTTCTCATTTACCACTTTACATCTCTCTCTCTCACCCCTCCTGCCTCTGCGTCGCAACTAGTCCTCTTGATCCATTTCAGAGGTTCTCTTCCCCCCTCCCCCCCTTACTTTTGTTGCCTCATCTCCGCTCTTCTTTGCCTTCTCTTTCTCTCTGCTTCCATGTATCAACCTCCTTATTTATGTAAATCCATTTGCTGTGAGAATGAAGCTTGTCTAATGTCCTGAACACTGCTGGATTTCATGCCATTTCTTCCCAGTAACGTTAGAATAATGAAAATGTAAATAGCGTTAAGCTGGGTAGCTTAAGACAACCTCTTAATGAAGGGAGATATATATATATATATATATATATATATATATATATATATATATATATATATATATATATATATATATATATAGAGAGAGAGAGAGAGAGAGAGAGAGAGAGAGAAAGAGAGAGAGAGAGAAAGAGAGAAGGCATTTTTCAGCTTCAAAAGAGTCCTGACATCCCAGGCTACAACATCACATACAGCAAGCCACTGAAGCATGCGTATGGGAGCCAGCTAGAGAACGGACATTATAGATATTCAAGATGTGTTGTAAGAGCTGCCTTAGAATAAAGTCTGAAAAAATATCCTTTCAAGTGACATTTCAAGTGTTATGCTCCAAACACCATTCTCTCGTGTTTGTGTCTTCAGGATTTTCCTATGGTTGCCAGTCATTCTCGAGGGAACAATCCCAGGCTGGGATCGGTGGAGATGATGTTAATCAGGCTTTCGTTTTTGCCTCACTCTGAAGTAGCTGTGCATTAGCGGGATAAACCTAATATTTTGTGAGCAGTGATGTTATCAATATTCCCTATGCCTCTAACACTGTGTGAGGGGGAGGCGGTTATGTAAGAAGGAATCCAGCAGGGTTTCCCTTGAGCTTTGCAGAGAAAGTAAGGAAAGAGCCAGGGAGAGAAACACATCAGTATATAAATGAAGAAAAACACAGAAAATGGGGCAGAGGTGCACAAAGGTGACCTCTCATATGCTGTTGATGAAAAGATTGAGTCAGGAAAAGGAGAGGGGGAAGAAAACAGAACAACCCAGAATAATTAGTGATTTCAAACAGTGATTAAAAGACAGAGAGAGACAGGCAACGGGAAACAATAGAGGCATAGGAAATAATTAAAATGCAAGATGAATTAAACTGAAGGATAGGTTTTGCTTTTGTTTCAGGAATACTTTCTCAACAAAGATAAGTGGTTGCTGTCAACTTTATTAATGTCCTGTGCCTCTATAAAGATTGTGGATCTACATAGACCGCAAAACAGCATGTGTGTCCTTCCTATGCTGCTCAACCTTGGGATAACTCTGCATTAGCACATCAGTCTGTTAAGTCAATCCCAGAGCTACTCAGCCAAACAGTCCATTGGCTTGATCTTTGATTGTAAAAGCCTGGCAGGATGGCAAGTTAATCCTGGAGCGTAGTAGGCCCATCAAGTTGTCAGGCCAGGCTCAATGTCAATAATAGATTTAGGTCAAACACAAAGGCATGGGGAAGACCTGATCTTCTAAAAACATACCTCCACCAAATCGGATATAAATCTCAAACAGTATAAGTATCTATCTATATGTACGTGCAAAAAAATGCCTTTAAAAGCTCTTTTTAATTTAAAAAAAAGAGTATAAAATCTATATAGGTTCGGGGAGTTCGCTGCATAACTTGTTATAGCTGCCTTTTTTATTGATCGCCATCTGAGCTCAGGCACTTGACAACGTGAAGCAAGAGAAAGGTTATTGTGCAGTCATCAGAACCACCCACATCTGCAGTGGCGCAGAAAAATGAACTCGGAGCAGAACAACTTAACAGGAGTGGAAGGAACGGCAGCAGTGAAGGACGAGGGAGGTGCTGTGGCAACAAAAGGAGTGGAAGGAGGGCGAGATATGCAGAAAAGATCGAACGAAATAAAGAGTGATGGAGAGAAACAGAGAAAGAAAGAGACAGAGGCAGACAGGGAGACAGCACTATTTACGGTAGATTAGTTGTTATGGTGATAAGCAGAATGGAAAGGAAGGGATGTAGTTGTCAGGGTGATGGGGCTGCACTGGGCGACTAATGATATGTAAAAATAACTGTGCTTAGATTTTGCCCTACCTTTGCAAAAAAACAAAACACACACAAAGATGCTCAGATGAATACACAGAAAGACAAAGCAGTCTGTTGAAGCAGGCTCCTCTCATTAGCATTTGGAGACGTACTAAGATTCCTCCCCCACATTCTCAGCATGGAGCTCACTTTTTTTTGTAAGTTTTTGCTTAATGAGGGATGGTAGATAGTTACACACAAACACTGGGGATGCATGTGTGTGTGTTTGTTCCTGTGTGTAACGCTTGTAGCTCTGTGCTTCTAAAGGTCTGACAACAGCAACTGAGTGCATATTACTTTGGCGATGGAGATGGCAGAGGTCTGTGGGTAATCGTAGTTTAAATGGCCTGAAGGGATTTCTAGAATGCTGGTCTTTTTAGTTTTACTGCCTGCGGTGTAACCTCTAGGTTTTCCAAAGGTATCTGATGTAAACACTGTCAAAGAACCATCAAACACACCTCCATGCCAGGTGCCAACAAATAAGATCTCAGTTATGTCAATAAGTACACATATTGTATGTTGTGGTGGAATGCCAGTAAACAACAATTGGAGAAACTTGTACTTCTACTAATATAAGTATTTACAATATATGCTAAATTAGACTTCTACTCCACTACATTTTGGAGAGACATATTATACTTTTAACTGTACTACATTCATATGACAGCTAAAGTTACTAGTTGCTTTGCAGTTTCCGATTTTACTTAACAAACATCTTAAGAAATATGATGCATTATTGATTGAAGAACCGGACATTATACAGTTAAAAAACAAATAGCCTTGATCAGCCACAATGTAACAATGCTGCTCCGGCACCCGGAGAGCGCAGACCTCTGCCAAGGTCAGGGGTGCATTCACGTGCTCCTTGGATGGTCCCATTTCCCGAGTTGGGAAGTCGTTCTTCCGATTTTGGTGTGTTCATGAGCTTAAGTCGTAAAAATGTAATGTCGAAACTAGGGCTGAAACGATTCCTTGAATAACTCGAATAATTTGATTACAAAAAAAATCCTCGATGCAAAATGATTTGCCTCGAAGCTTCGTTAAATCAATGTTACCAACGTTGTATCGCTGACGGACGGTGTTTCCGCACGGATCATTATTACCGTCGCACACCAGACGCTGCTGAGTCTGCTGCTGGCGATGCCAGAGCGTAAATAGTGAGGGGCTAAGAGAAGAGACAGGCTGGAGAAAACGACAAAGTGTCCAAAGTTTGGAATCAGATCAAACGTAATTAGAACGAAAACTCTGCGTGCTCTACTGCAAAATCGAACTAGCTTACCACAATAATAGCACAACGTCAATGCTTCAGCATCTCAACAGAAAACATTGAGTCTAACTTAATCATCCATTCCACGAAGCGGACCCGACAAAAGTAAATCACAGAGTCGTATGAACGATGAAACTACACCAAACACAACAACTACCAAAATCAAAGACAAGAAAATACGTAGTGGTGACCGCAATCTGATCTAAAGTGCTGACATGTTGACTATCCCTTCGGAAAAAAACAGCTGATTGTTGCACCATTTTCTCTCTCTCTCTCTCTCTCTCTCTCTCTCTCTCTCTCTCCGGAGAAACAGCTGATCAACGATCTAATAGCATACGTGTAACAGAGCTGTGTAGCATTGTAATCAAATATATAAATGAAAACTGTTTGAGTATAACTAATATTTACATATAGGCCTATATACAGACTTGTAGTTCTGAAAGTTAAGTTGCACAATTTAATGTAATGTTTATGTATGTTTAATGTATGCCTTTGTTTGAGGTTGATATATTTGAAAAAAAAATCTTTAAAAAAAACAATGTAATATGGCACTTAAATGCACTTAATATGTTTAGTTTTTTGAGATATGATATTGTAAGCAATGTAGGCAATAAAAATGTTGCTTTTTCCAAATATTTAACCAAACGTTTATTACTGCTCTTCAATAAAACAAAAGTATTTCTTATCCGATTAATCGATGGAATAATCAGTAGAATACTCGATTACTAAAATAATCGATAGCTGCAGCCCTAGTCGAAACAACATGGACGCTACAAAGAAGTTGTTCTTCCACCACTTGTTGTGTCCAATATGAGAGAAAACACAAATGGGTAATTTTTAACCCAACAGGATCAACACAGGAATTGCATTTTCATACTGATCAGTGAGCCAACATATAATAGACACTCAAGGCTTCTGGGAAATTAGATATCACAACACACTTACACACAGAGCAAACACCTTTCCACTAGATCACAACCATTTAATGTGGAGTCAATTGCCTTGATGCCTATAAAAGTATCTAGTGGCACTTCTCTTCATTTACCAACATTTAATTACCTGGGAGTCTATATTTGAAGTATATATAAACCCACTCACTTAAATGCACACACACACACACACACACACACACACACACACACACACACACACACACACAAATGCTACAATACATTTACTTGTGCCACAAACGATGAAATTAAATGATTCTGCAGCATAATTGCTTCACTATCAGTGAAAACCAGCACACATATCAAACCAAACGTCTCTCTAATCATCTGTTCACTTTGGAATATACGACCTCCCTCCTCCACACACCACACACATCACACACAAACACACATACATGCAATATCCCTGAGCATACATTAACTAGAGAGAGTAATATCCCCAGCTATAAAGGTCTTTAAATGGAACCGTTAGAGGGGATTTAAAGACCTACTGTATAAAAACTACCTACTGTGATGTGGTTTTCTCAAGTGTAACCCTCTACCTGGCCCTTGACAAAAGTCTTACTCTTAGTGTGCATCTGAAACACATCATACTGAAAAAATGTAGACATCCTCCATATTTTGAAGTACTTTGCCTACACACTGGCTTAAAACAGAGGCACAAAGCGTCCAATACTATAATAATTCCAATCTGTCATTGATATCATCTTCCTTGTTCATTACTTTAGTCAGCAAAATAATGATGCAGTCAAATGCAACCCTCTATCTTCCTATAAAAATCAATGCATTGTTGCTTGATTGCCTGCATATGCTGGTATATCCTTAGGCTGTTCAGCTGTTGTGAACCAAGCAAAGAGAACAGGCTTCCTATCTAGACAATGCACCATCCAGGGGCAGTCTGGCTCTCCACAAAAAAGCCATTTAATCTCCAGTAGTCTGCATGTGATCAATCTCCCGGCACAGTGTTACTGCAGCGCAGGCCATTCCTCATCATTTAGAGAGAGAGGTATTGACCAGGCCAAGACAGCCTCCGTAGTGCATTTGTGTGTGTTGTTAGCCAACGGAAAAGAATGTTGGCCAGTGTATACAACACATCCTGCGTTTGTTAGAGCTATTGTGTACGTCTACGTGCTTTTGTAAAAAGTGAATGTGCCTATATCAGAGGGGCAAAAACAGCAGGATAACAAACATGTATATGTTTATAGTTGGACTGTTTGCATATTGATGTCTTGTGGGCTGAAACAGCTGGCCATATTCTTTATTTGGGCGGCTGTGGCTCAGTGGTAGAGTGGTTGCCTGCCAATCGGAAGGTTGTTGGTTCAATCCCTTGCCCTGCAGTCCCATGTCTAAGTCTCCTTGTGCAAGACACTGAACCCCGAGTTGCCCCTGATGCTGGGCATCGGAGTGTAAATGTGTGTGAATGTTTATCTGATGCCTCGGCCATAGTGTATGAATGTGTGTGAATGGTTCCTGTACTACGTAAAAGCATTTTGAGTAGTCGTTAAGACTAGAAAAGCGCTATATAAATACAGTCCATTTACATTTATCAATACATCCTTAGATAGATATTCCTGCTAAGTGGCTCACATAAAAAAAACAGGCACCAAGGACGAGCACAGCATTGTTAATGAACATCAAAATGAAAGACAAGACGGAGGCTGAAACTACTCTTGGATGGGGAGCATAATTTTAGACATGTCAAATTAAAGGTTCAGGGTGATTAATTGCTGCAGTCATATATTTGTGTGTGCAGATGTCAATGTGGACAGTTGATCTGTCGATAAACTTTTCCTGCACAAGCATCTAGGAAGCCTCGAGGGTATGAGACAGGCATGACAAGTAGAGACAAGGTCTCACTACATCTTATTTGTGTGGGTCATTTAGCCCATCTACTTGACAGGGAAATGTATAGACAGGCACATTTCAGCTTTCAAGTGTCAGGGAAATTGCACCAGTATGATTTGTGAAATGAAGGAGAGCACCTTGACAAATAAATTAACTGACTGGATTTTGTGATCCTGTCCCCACACTTATTGTGAGGTTATTCAGGCGTCAGCCCCATGGACTTCATCCCCAACACTGCCTTGGGGCCATGTCAGATTTACAGTTATCCATGACGGGCTCTTATCAGGGATTTGGAGCGAGACTTTGCAGAGTCATCTAGTCTAGAATATTGGTATCGTTTTTATCCCCGCTCAGAGAAACAGCAAGAGGCCAAGGTTGGGATATCACAAGTCACACACACACAAACACACACACACCTCTGACATATCCTGATATCCTGCTGGGATCATTGGGTAGCAATGCCCTGTCATATCAGAGTATGTAAACAGCAAGCTGACTGCAATGGCTTTTGGGACACCACACTACATTAGACCAGCAGTCACAGCTGGTACAACTCTCTGCAGCTTTGAGTCTTATCTGTTTTTACAATTACACTCTTTAAAAGGCCCAATATATAGTTTCTTTTGAGCATATGAGTTAGAGGCTCATTTGCATACATTGCTGCAGAGTTTGAGTAAAAAAAAAAAAAAAATCAAAAAAAGTAATTCTGCATTTAGTTTTTCAAAATAGAAAGAAAATAAGCCAAGTTTAATTGCCATTTTCACAAACAGACTGGATGTTAACAAACCTTAAAAACATTAATAAGTAAGATTTAGTTGTATCCAGGATTGGTCCTGGACGATGACCAATTTCAGAGTGTAAGCATGTTACATTTTTGTGTATTTTGTTGGAGAGAGGCTCTATGTTTTACTTACATTGTAACTTTAAAGTGGAGTAAAAAACTACATTAAAGGCAGTTGCATCAAGTCAAGCACTCCACATATTTACTAGATAGTGTCTCTACTGGGTTGGGCTACTACATGCGTTAGACATAGCAAAGCTCCCATTCTTGCATCTGAGCCGAGTGCAGTGTTGTTATCCACTGCAGCATGTTCACTCATCCCTGCAGGCTGTGTTAAAGATCCATTATTCCAGCTAACAGACCGGTCAGCAGGCTTGGATGTGTTTAGTGATGTGTATTCTCTCATGACATTTGGAGTGCATAAATGGACAGTGTTCATGTGGCGCTTTATTTTTTGTCTCTGTATGGGACAGCAGAGGCTGTGATAGCGCAGTCGCAGCTGTGAGCAATTCATAATCAGGGCTATTGTCTGTTTATGTCCTGGCAGTGAGTCAGGGGCAAAAGGCAACACACACTGGGCGCCTGTTGACCATTCTCATGATGCTACACTACATGCAACCTTTGACCAGGTGACACTGATTGATGGGCAGGTAGTCCCAGCACAGTGCTCACCCTCTGTACATGGTGAGTACATGGAAACGATGTAGGTTACTCACCATATCCCCATGGATTTAACCAAGGGTGTGGGAAACACACTACTATATCACTGTACTCACATCACAAGTGCAATGTCAAAAAGGTGGTTAAAACTGTTCCTACAGTAAGTGTGTTTGTATTAAGTTGGTGATCTTAGTGTGACTGCTGGGCTAATGTACAGTAGCTTGCTAGGTTGATAAGCTTTAATGGTACTGCCTATGATAACAACATCAGACAGGAATCTCACTCTGCCATTTTCTGCTCTAACCAGACCTATTAAGGCTTATAACGCTCCCTTCTACAAAATTACTTAAGAAGTGGCAGGCTTTTTTTTGTTTGCTCACATGGCAGTATGTTAACAATAAAATTGCGCACATTTCATTTTCAGGTTACACAATGGGGATTCGAGAGACATTAGCCTCCATAACAAGTGCTGGGTTGTTTGGGGATTTTGGCATACTGGCCACAGCCATAATTGCTGGTCTTGTGGCCCCATAAAAAAAATCAATATCAAAGAAACAGCTGTAAAACAATGACTATTTTTAAGCCCCAAAAAGCTATACCAATGGATTGTTTCATGCCATTTATATGTGCAGGGACACCAATCTGCAGGCTTGATAGCTGGCGATGAGGTGGTCTTGCTGTAAAAGTTACATTGCTTCACTGGTGAGGACATCTAAATGGCAAAACACAGGTAGCGTAGGATGTGCCAAACCCCCGCATGCTTTGTTTTCTATGTAAGCCCACCCACCGGCGATGTCTTGATGTATATCATTGTAGGTTGACGCACATCAACTGGTAAGGATATCCCACTGCCTTGTTTCCCAGCGTGTTGTGAATTCAATTTCCCTCATCAACCACCTTTGTCCATATGTTTTTGTTATCCTGTATACCAGCACAAGATTGTAAACTATTACAGTATGGTCCTTCTTAATTAATCCGCTGTTTGTTTTTCAATCAATTGACGATTAGAGATCCCTATGTGAAGTACAAAATAGTGGCTTCAAATCTTTTATTTTGTGTTAGAGAAGTCACAAAAATATAAATCATTCAATTGACTCAGAAATCTAATCAAGGAAAGAAGTCACTGTCAAATATGCTAACAGTTTTACTTAATAACAGACTGACTGCTCTAGATTGTAGTAGATTAATTTTCTGTTGATCTAATCCATTTATCCTACCCATTTTTAGAAATACTTCTAAACACATTTTTTTTGTATATTGTTCTTGATCCCCTCATCTTGCTCTTAACAATGTTTGACATAGCATTGTGCTGTGGTGTGCAGACCACCAGGTTTTGTTTTGTTCTTACCCATATTTCACATTCTTCAGTGTGGCTTACAGCCTCCTATTGGCTTTGCGAGCAGACAGAGACCCCAGTTAAAGAGTCCCTGTCTTGTCTGATTAAAGGCTGTGTCTTTATGGGCTCTCCAGCAGAGAGGCTGGAATGGGCCTGCTCAGGTCTGACTGGGCTGGGTCGGACCAAGAAGGAGACAATTGGAGTCGGATGGATGGACCCTGACAGCTTGTCCCTGTCAGAGACCTGCTCAGAGTCCCTGCGAGTGACTCTCACGCAGTGTCAGCATGGCCTTGGTCAGCCCACTGCACAATCATATCAAGGTGAGAAGACATACTGAGCAGATTGCCTGGAGTAAAAACCCTCATTTTCAGCAGCAGGGCATACACACTCCAAGATGTGGGTCAAAAACGACCTGTGTACGAAGACCTAATACATCCACAGATGTATGTGCGCACACAACAAAAATCACAAACCAAAAACAGCAATTTTTCCTAAATGATATCCAATGCTGTGGAGCTTGACTGGTCATTAAAATCATGAGCAGTGTCAAGCGTGGCGCAAATAATAAGGCAACAGAGACACATGCAGCCTCCACACCTCTGGGAAACTCATTAGTCCAGGTCACACAGACCCAAGCAGACCCCACATTGAATAATTATAGGATTTCAGAGAGCTACAAACTCTGGGAATAAAATCCAGACATTGGGAGGGAAAATCAATTGAATAGCTGCTTTATCCAGTGTCTCTTGAGGGATAATCAAGCTCTCATAGCTGATCCCTTACCCATAACTGTTCAAGGTTGTGGAGTCAAATTCCCTACTCTTCCCGCAATCCTATAGAAACAAGAGTATTCCCATCTGATACTGAATGCCCAAGAAACAAGTCATAAGAACAATAATTCAAACACGAAAGTCTCTCTTTGTCTCCAACTTCCTTTTCCTTCCTCCAAGAAAGTTGTGTTAAAATGTCTGATTTGGACTCAATAATTACTACCTATAAATGACTTTGACCTAGGTGCTAGTAAGAAACCAACCAGAGGTGGTTATTTGAAGCTAATTTAATAGCAATCATGAGAGTCCAGCTGCTCCCTCTCTTTCATCCCCAGCATATGAAGACAAATATCCCAAACCTTTGAACCAGAAAACAATCAACCACCAGGGACTTTATCAGCAAATTAATCTCTTTTACAACTGCATTTCATCTTTAACAGACACCAAACCTTCATCCTGTTCAATTTGTCAGACTAGTTCTAGAGAGAAGTATAGAGAAAAGAAAGAAAAAAAAGGCAGAAAAAATAATTTGACAGGTTAGGGCAACAGTGTTTTTATAAATTTTTCATTGCAATTACAATTTTCAACAAAAAAGGGTCAGGTATATTACTGTTGCATTTATTCAATATAATATGTATTTGTGTTGTGTATGTCTGCATCAGCTTAGCTTTAAATTAGAGGGCAACACAATTAAATATACAAAATATTGAATTCAAACACAAAAGGCTGTGGTACTTTGTTGTACATTTAAAAGAACAGATGTCAAAAAACTGTTTTTTAGTAAGGTAATTAAATACTAAATCAAACTTTGATTTCATGCTGACAGCTTATTGACATTAGCATTTGAGGCTGCAACCTATGATGCATTTTTTTTCAAACAAAGATGATACATACTCACAGGGAGCGAGTATGTATGTGTATGTAAATGTGCATATGTGTGCTCACAGATGTTTTTTTTGACGTGCTTTTAGGCCTGTGTGTGTGTGTGTGTGTAACACAGAGAGAGACAGGGAGAGAGGAAGCGACAGTGTCCATGTCCCAGATTACAAGTTTATTGTGAGCTTGTCTGATTTCCCACATGCCTCCATTAATAATCTTCCAAGCAGAAAGAGAAGCCTTTCAAAGTGCCATTAAAAAGTCAAATTGCCCTGTGACACTCCATCACCTTTGACCCCTCAGTTGGGGGTTGCTATCAACTTAAATGCTATGAATATTCGACCAAAGGACCCAGAGGACCCACTTGATTACTCTGATGGGCTGTCCCGTCTCTGATCTATATGGAAATCCTGCACGGACCAAAGCGTACAACCACACAGGTGCTCATGTGTGTACATTAACAGTCAATTGCCTATTGAGGACAGCTCAATAGATAAAAATAAGTTTGAGTTAAATTCCATTAAATTCCTCTCTTATTTTGTTACTGTATTCTACAACTATAAGAGAAAAAGCTTGTTATGACAGTTAAATGACCAAAGCCGTCATATGCTGTAACTTAGTTAATCATTGTGCAATAGATTTTCCGACTATAAAATTGCTGAATCAATTATATTTCATTGGTCTTTTTAAGGGCCTGATCAGGCTAATAGAATGATTTCACTGATATGAGCTTAGCCTTGTCCAGATGCTCGGAGAATTTGACAACATAGATTTACAACATACAAATACATAGGTCAACTCTTATCCAGTTTTTTATTAGCAGCTGGAAGTTAATAATTAAACTTTTATTTCAATTAACTTTGCCACCTTGACCAATAGCAAGCCACCTTGACTGGGCTGATCTTTGAGGGAACGGAAAAACGAAGAGTCCAAAATGGAGGAAGCTATCTTAGCTTTTTAGCTATATTGCGCCATCCAGTTGTATTTAAGATCCTCTGTCAGAGTATATACTGCTCCAAAAAAGAGGAATGGTTTGCAGACAGTTATGAGACAGGAGTCGATAATACGTCTTTTAAATAAGCCCTATGAACCGTTAGTGACTGAGCTAACGGGCTTGCTAACTGACAGAAAGCCAGTTAATTTGGAGAGCTTTTGTCCTCTTTCAGTTAGTCTTTATTGAGTAAAATGACATACATTCCTGACACAGTACTTAAGCTACAGTACAGCTACACTACCAGTGTTTCCCACACATAGACTAATGTGTGGCGGTGCCCCACACTATCAACACCGGCCGCCGCACATTGCGTTTCGTTATTATTTTTTTTTAATTTAAAACACGTTCTTCTTCATTTCCTTTCCCCGCTCTCCTCCGTCTCTCTGTCACTTGTGTCTCGCTCACATACACACACACACACACACACACACACACACACACACACACACACACACAGCTCCTCCCACCGTGCTTGGTGTTTTCAGCGCCCAACTTCGCCTTTCAGGCAGCGCGGCAATGGTTATGTCAAAGAAGTTATGTTAGTGTTAAGGTGAGGGTTAGTTGCCTGTAAGGCGACGTTGGAGGCTTAAAACACCATCGAGCCCACCGTGAACACAGCATCTGTCTCCGTAAAGAAGAGAAGACGGCTGGCGAAATTCACTAGTTCACGAAAGGTTGGTATCTATCTCGTGAACACCTTTACACAATCACACATTCACAATCACCAACCCGACTCTTAGCAAACAAGCAATTGCGCCTGCTTTAGAAAGTTAACTAGTCACAAGTTTGCGGTAAAATGCAGTTGGGTTGTCGAGGTTAAAACACTATATAGCAGCTGTGAATCAAATAAACGTATTATACATTTTTTATAATATTTTTACTCTTACACTGAATGTTAGCTGCTTCAATCCAGATAAGTATTGAACAGTATTTTCCGCGACTGAAAAAGGAACGTGTTGAGGATGAGGACCAGCCTGAACCGGAGGTATCAGTCTGAAACAGAGCTGAACAGTCCGACCAGTGGAATTAGTTATGTAATTAATTTGTTTACAATATTTTCTGGCTTCAACCAGTGAAAGACAGGTCAGGGAGAGAGAGAGATAGATAGATTCGTTAGGCATTGAAGTAGGAGAGGAGGACAGCATCCAACAGTGTGTCCTCCTTAGTTTTTGATACTTGATTGTTACAATAATAAGTACCCCCCCCCCCCCGCCACAAATTGCTTTCTAATCTGTGGAAAACACTGAGTACTGTACTTACCCAACTAGCCCCTGCTAACGCGTACAGTATATTTTTAAGTTTGTTTCCTGGGTGTGTGTTAGTTCTGTTTAGTACTGTAGGTGTATGGGTAAGTGTGTTTGTATTCTGTGTCACTGACCATCTTCTTTGCGGGTTAAAGAACATTATTCATTGATAAGTTGCCCTTCTACTCTTTGTGTCTATCTGTCTAGTGGGTGTGCTTCCTTCAATATAAAACATTTATTTAAAGGTCAGTCCTTAAATCTTCAGACATGCCCGTTCATGTCTGCAGTACAAACCCAGCCAGACACACAGAGAGACATAAAGCCCAGTATGTCACGATCACACACACACACACACACACACACACACGCACGCGCACGCGCACATGCACGTTCCTGAATGCAACCAATGGTTTTTAGGGAGAGAAAAAATAAGTCTTATCTTGCATGATTTTCCCTGCCAAGTGACATTTTTAACTAACCAAATACTAGTATTAAAGTGAATACAGCAATGCAAAAAAAGTGCATAATAATGCACAAGACCTACGTTTTCTCTGTAATGGGAGCTTGTCTTCACAGTGTTTTAACTGACTACCTGAATCCCTATATGTATTCCTGTCATGAAAACCTTCTACCTTCAATCTTTTTGCTCTCCATTTTCTCTTTTGACCTTTGCATTTGTTCACAATTGATGCTCAATTTGCTGGCATTTAGAGCCAAAATGAGTTTTGCAGTAACCCTTGGTGACCCAGTCAATGAGCAATTGGATCATTTGGTAGCTGTCAATCTCTATAGTTTGAGGTAGGTCTAGCTAATTTTAAGAAGTACAGTGTATATATTTGTATGCATTCACATTCTTTAGACAGGCAAAAAAGCTGCACTTATATCTAAATTGCTCAACAGCGCTTCCATTTTCTTGTGAGTCATTCTTCATTAAAGCATGTAACACACACACACAAACACAAACACACACACACACACACACACACAAAGACAAACACAAGTATTTCCTAGTAGCATCTAAAGCCTTCAGAACAAGCTGTTTATGACAACAATAAACAATAATTAAAGATTGTTCACCAGCTCACCACAATCCAACAGTGACAATCATTGTGATTTATGGTCTCTAGTGTAGACAGAAGTTCATAAAATAAAAATACAGTTTATGTCAGTGAAATTTACCAGAAGCCTCCAAATTACATCAATGACAGCGTCAGCCATTGGTGGTTGGCGGCTACCATAAAATGCAAACCCAACACTGGAACACACTCACACACATACATAAAAACACTAATTGAAACCTATGCACAGGCTTCAGACATACAAGAAAAGAGATGCATTAAATACCTGAGCCTCTCTTGGAGACCACCTTTACGCTCTTGGATAGCGTGATGTACAGCAGGATCAGCAGAGGGCTGGGAGGTCTCATCTTCCCCCCCCGTCCTCACAGCCTGAAGGAGACGAGACATGGGCAGGGAGAAGGAGGGATGACAGGAGAGAGAAAAGGGGAAAGAGAGTGATAAGTCACTGTTTGTACATGAAATCAAGTACCTCCTTGTTGCTACTAGACAGGAGTAAGTGTCAGTTTGGACACACACACACACACACACACACACACACACACACACACACACACACACACACACACACACACACACACACACACACCCCTTACTTGTAATGATTTCCTCTCATGACTGCAATGGAAACAGCTTATCATAGCGGGATATATTTCACGAGAAACCATTCCCTAAGATGCTGACGAATCAATGAAGAAATAATTACATGTGTAAGAAAGACCACTTTAAGTCGCCCGCTTCATTAAAAAAAGGGGAAACCTTGAAGGGGATTTCAAATCATCACCTTGTGACTCGCACAGATGTGGCAAATATCCCACCCATATCCCTTATCGACTCATATATCATAAGAATTGATGGAGTTGAGTCATTCTCCGTTCCTCATCTTCTCTGAGTAAATGACATAATCTAACATGTAGTAATTACCCTTTAATAGCCAGCTCCTGAAATAGAGCCGGTGCTGCTGTATAAATTTGATGTTAAATTTTTAAAAAAAGAACACACTCATCAAAGTAACAGTTTATAAGCTTACAGTGTTAGATGGAAAAGCCCTTTAAATCAACCATCAACTGTAGAAGATTTACAGACAAAATAATACACAAATTAAAAACATAAGGATGCGAAACTACTGAAAGTTTAAAATGGTAGACATGTTAAAGGAAAAGTTCAAAATTTTTTGGAAGTACTGTAGGCTTATTCGTTTTCTTGCCAAATGCTAGATGAGAAGATTGATGGCACTCTCATGTAGGGCTGAAACGATTCCTCGTATAACTCGAATAATTTGATTACAAAAAATCCTCGAAGCAAAATTCTTTGCCTGGAGGCTTCGTTAAATCAACATAATTAAGGTTGTACGGCTCACTGTGTTTCCGCACGGAGGATTATTACTAGCGCACAACACGTTGACGCTTCTGTGGACACAAGACTGACGGCCCAGATTACAAATGAAGGAAGATGAAAATAGCGAGGGTCTAAGAGACAGGCGAGAGAAAACGACAGAAAGTTTGGGATCATTTTAAGCTGCAAACATGCTGCTGCATCATCTCTGTAGAAAACATTCAGTGTACTCATCCATTCCACGGAGCAAACCTGACACAAGGTAATAAACGTCTGCTGCTCTCGTCCACCGCGCTGTTTTACACAACTAGCCTACAGCATGCTACTCTGCAAATAGCCATGTTTTACCAACAAGCTAAAACGAAAGCTGTCGGTTTGTAGTCTGACTGTTTATTAGTTTGCTACTAATCTTTGGAAACTTAGCTGCTGCCGGAGACAAACCGGCTCCTCCCCCCAGCATTGCCACTTAATATGCACGTGAATGACGTCATCATGCCGGTGATGTCTGCATTCTTTATTCTTTCTCCTCACTGTGTATTAGGCTTCTGAAAATGTGTCCCCCAGAACAGTGTAGTTGAATAGCCCTGCTGTAAGCTTTGTACCGTCACATTTACCCTCTGGTTAGTGAACAGCTCTTTTGCATATCCAGTGCAAAGAGCCAGAAGCAAGAAGGGGAAGGGGGTGAAAAGTATTAACATTTGGGCCACCAAAAATGTACTTTTTTTGAAGGGTCTTGGAATTTGGCAATACAAAATGTTGCTTTTTCTAAAAAAGGAAACCTGTCTTTTTTTTTTAGTAAACAGCAATAATAAATATTTACTATAGCTGTTAACTAAGTATTTCTTACTAAGTATTTCTTATCCGATTACTCGATTAATCGATGGAATAATCGGTAGAATACTCGATTACTAAAATAATTGATAGCTGCAGCCATACTCTCATGTTTCATCGTTGAAGCTACTACCAGCAGCTGTTTAGCTTAGCTTAGCATAGTCTAAAGACTGGACACAGGAAGCCTGGCTCTGTCCGAAGGTAACAAAATCCACATACCAGCACCTCTGAAGCTCAATAATTAAACACAACTATTTCTTGATCGGGAACAGTAAAGTGTAGACAATGGTTGCCTGGCAACTGTCATTTTTACACTTCAGTTTTGTACGGATTAAACAAACGAGATATAACATGTTAATTAGTGAGCTTTAGTAGTGCTGGCAGGCAGTTTTTGTTAACAGAGCTAGCTGTTTGCCCGTTTCCAGTCTTTGTGGTAAACTAAGTTAGGTGGCTGCTGCTGTTAGTATGTTCATATTTACATTACTGATATGTGTGGTATCTTTTAAAATTACTCTCGACAAGAAAGCAAACAAGCACATCTTTCAAAATGTCGAGCTTTTCCTTTGAGCTGGGTAGAGTGCCATTTCCTTGTTTCATTTTAAGCATAGACAGCATCAGAGAAGCAAAAGGTGACAGAGGTGGCACAATCAGAGCCCTCACTCTACTAAAGCTGCCAGTCTGGGTAGTTGTATGTGTCAGAGGTACCAGACAACCAAACAGAATAGGGTGATTGAATGAGAGGAGCAGATTCACATCCAGCCAGATCCATGTTTCTGTCAGTGCAACTATAGGAGTAGGAGAGCACAGCAACACATAGCAAATTAGCCCAATGAACCAGAAAGGAGAAGATGTGGGACCTGGCCTTTGGAAACAGAAACTAACGGCGCAGAGAGCCAGGAAGGACCCCGGAGTCTGCGGCAAGTCACGTGCACTCCAGATTAGCATATCTAATGAAAGGAACCTCTCTCAGTGTGTGTTTACATGATACTCGCAAGGCCCGCTCTGAAAAGAGGCCTTTCTCTCCTCCTCGATCACATTCTCCTAGGAAACAACGTTCAGTCGATAAACACCGCTCTGCCAATAACATTCTGGCAAATGACACAGCTGAAGGATTGGCTCCTCTTGTTCAGATAAAAGGCCTTTAAAAACACTTGCCGATAAGCTGGTTGGTTCTAATTGTGTGTTTGTAGCTGCAGCGGTAACCCCACGTTTAGTTTATAGCTTAAGAGGTCATTTCAGATTTCAATTCAATTTAGATAAGAGACCTTAATCTGAATGACCATGATATCGCTCTTTAAAACATTCTACGACCATTGCTGCAGTACTGTCCAACAATTGAAGCTATAGCATAAGTTCAGTCAAGAAGACCATACTTTTGCATCGTTAGGCCTTTTTTATTTTCACACATCTGCATGCAATCCTCACACACATGCTCACTCATTATTCCTTGCTGTCCTGTCTGGGGCTGTCAATTATCTTATCAGCTGCTCTCGTCAGCTGGTCAACTGATTTTATCCATCCAATTGCTCAGCAACACACCTAAATTGTAAGCCTATCATCCTGCTGCTGCCTCGGTTTAAAAATGATTCTCTCTCTGCCTTTAGTACATTAATGCTGCGATTGTGTGCATGGTACGGTCACAGCTGTTACGCTATTTAAATCTGTTTTCTTCTTCGTTGTCCATTTCAAATATTCCCAAATGGCAATGCGCCCCTCCACCTCCCCATCACCACCAGTCTTTGCGTATTCTTTAGCCCATCAGCTTCATCATCTTCATCAGAATCATCATCTTCATCAGAATCATCAGAATCATCAGCCACCACCACCACTACCAGTGTCTGGACTTCATGGGGGGATTTATCTTGCTGCTGCTCAGGGCAGCCGCCCCTTAGTTACAAATCTCCCTGTAGAGTCTAAGCGCCTAAGACTTTCTTTCAAGACTTAAATATCAAATATCATCTGTTGTAATCAACTTTCATCTTTACTTCATTCACTTGTCTCTTCTGATTGAAATGTAACAAGACAAGCATAATGGAGGGACTTGCAGCTATGGCAAGAGTAAAAAATTGAAAGGTCAAGAAACATTGGGGAATTTCTTCAATCATACACACACACACAGACAGACACACACACACACACACACACACACACACGAGATACAGATGACATCACCATTGTAGCTGCATGATATTAAGTTCTCCATTGCTACATACTGAAAAACACTAGTGCACAATGTTAAATTCTGCTCTTCAAAATTGTTACAAAATCATAAAATGTCACTTTAAAACATTGGAAAAAACATCCATATCATCACACAATTTAAATTAGGATAATTTCTTATCTAGACGCGCACCATACTGTATAACCACAACATCCCCAGTTTGATTCTGGCTGCAGACCTTTGTTGCATGTCTCATACTGTATTTCCTGTCTACATCTACTGTACACTGTAAGCTGTCCAATAATGCCAAAAAAAACTCACTTCATTCCAAGCTGTTGATACAAGTTGATTTAACACAACCAAATGATTGGCAGGTTGTGTTTCTTTAGCTGCAGGATTGGGAGCTGCCCTCCGTCACTGCCTGATTTAATAGAACAATGCCAGTGACACTCCTCTGTGTCCCAATCATGTCAAGCCTTTACAAGCTAAGGGGGGCTTTGGGTCCTGCCAGCCATGACATCACCAGCCTGCCATCCTCACACACAGAGGGGCATTGTGCCCCCCTCCTAAAAAACACAGTCAATGCACCTCATCTCCCCTCACCGCTCATCCCATTCCACTCTCCCTCCATTCTCACCACAAATAAGCTGAAACTGCTGCACAAAAAACCCCACTAAAAAAGTAACTTCTAAGAACACAGTGCTCTTCCCAAAACCTTTAAAAGCAAAATCAAACACATAAAAAATGTTGGTGACAATATATTTTATATATAGATTTTAAAGTACTGCACTACAGTAATAAGTGGTATATAGTGATACATATTCTTAACTATCTTAACTAGCTTGTACGGTTAAATAAAGCCAAGCTGTCTTCTCTGAGGCGTCAGGAGCAGGTGTGTTTGAGGAGGCACACACAGAGGCATGGCGTGATATCCATGCTTCAGCGATGCATGAAGCATGCACACATCATCACACACCGTAGCACAAAAGCCGTTTGCCTGCTGCTTTTTTACCAGAAAACGAGGGACGTGGCATTGCACTGCCTGCTGCCTCGTCCTGACAAAGCAGCAGAGGAATTTACTGTCTCTTGCCATTGTTATGGAACTGTATCTCCCAGGATAGCTGTATCTCCTCATATTTTTCCTTAATGTTTCCCACATTCAATTATTACCTCACACTATTTGTTGCGAGCACATTCCCTCTGCTGTGTGCATGTGGTGTGTGTCTGTGGCTACTCACATATTCAAATGTTGATCTCTCAAGACCGAAAAGAACACGCGCATTTACAAATTGCAAGCAGAACCTAAAACCACAAACATTTTAATTTCCAGCTCTGTTACTGTTGCTATAGCATGCAATTGTGCCATCTTAAGACAGAGAAAGAAACCTCCACCATCTTGGCACAGCAAACTGTGGATGATTGATCATGTGATTTAGGGATTTAATCCAATTTGAAGGCAGCCTGCGCTGTGGTTTTAGGTAAAGTACATTTTCATAGCATTTAATAGACGCAGCTCTGTGCCCCGACAGGACTAGAAATGCCGACAGTGAAAATGTGCATCTGAAAATAATTTACCTGAAACATCTCGCCGTTTCCCTTGGAGTCATGATGCTTCATCTGGTTTAAAAATATACAATATGTCATCTAGTGTTTTTACTGTAATACATAAATCGGATTACTGCATGTAAAGCTGTATTTTTCTTAAGAACTAATGAATAAAAACCTGACATCCTCATTCACTGTTGAAAAGATTATAAAATTGTAATTTTTAGTATCTAAATGGACAAATAAAGTTTAATCAACTGGTCTGTTTAATCAACAACGTATGAGGCTCATTAGGATGAGTGCTTGAAGAGAATACATGAAGGCCTGTGTATCAGACATCTCTGCTAGCAAGGTCACAGAAATAAGGAGTGTACCCCTGAATCAACCCAAGATACGGAAGATAAGGAAATAAACTTTCTCACACACACACACACATTACAAGACCAGTAGTGGTTTTCGATCAATATTGCATTAGTAATAACTGCTGAATATGAAATGATAATTCAGCAGGTGGAAAAATACTCTTCAGCTGCACTCAGATCATTAGCCTGGTGTCAAGAGATGAGAATATGTATATACGGTAGATGTATACCATCCTCCATTCTAGGAACACTACATTATTCATATGCTTGAGCAGCTACTGACTGTACAGTGTAACCTTTAAAGCTATGCAGTAAGAGACAGTGAAATGACTGATAATATGGAGCTGGTTCAGTACTGGAGTCAAACGCAGCAATTGAAAAATTCTGAAGTCAGAATTATTTAAAATTAAAGTGTGCAGATGCAACTCTCTCACATTCACTGCCATTTTCTCTTTGATTGTAGTTTTACAGTAGCTATGTCAACATCAAATGTGACACCAACATGCAGAGCAGCCAATAACAAAGACAAAGAAGAGTAGTATAAGCACAGAAAGCACATACACACACACACACACACACACACACACACACACACACACACACACACACACACACACACACACACACACACACACACCACAAGTGAGTGAGTTAGATGCGTTCTGTGTATCACTGTGTCAAAGAGATCCATGCTGGGATTGCTAGTAAATGGCACAGCACACTGCAACGATGCTTACTGTATTGTCTACCTGTTCCTTCATCTGTGCCATGTGGCATGTGTGTGTGTACGCGCATGTCAGTGTGAGTCAGGTCCCATGAGTATTGTTCTGCAGCAGCAGCAACATGAATCATTACCTCAGAATAAAAAAATAAGCTCTGGTGGGAGGCTGGGTGAGCATTCGTTAAAACGTATTTGACCGCTTTTGACCATGGGCAGCCCTCGTTAATCTCCAGAGGTTGGCCATAGGTGGTTAAAGTTAACGAGAAAGGTGCGGAGAGCTATGCCCTGCCACAGTCCCAACATGCACCTCTTCACTGAGTGAGATTAATTACCACACAATTCTGAGCCAATCCGAACCTCTGCTGTTCTCCATAGACACACAGATACAGTACATGCACTGAAAAAGCAGATTTGAGCACATAAAATGCAACACTGTGTGCATAATTAATTAAATGAGCTTCAAGGCCAACTAAAGCCATTTGCACATGATCAGTCAAGAGCAGAGCTGTGGGTTGCTGCGAGTGAGTTCAGACACATTCCACCAGCAGTGAAGCATTTTCCTCCAGTGGTTGTTTATTGCTTTCAGCTATATCCCCCCCGTGCCCAGGCCCATTGTCAGCTGTCCAAGGATGACTGGCTGCAGAGACACTCTCATGCTTCCAGTTTGCTGCCTTTGATGGAGAACAGTGGCCAGCGCTCTCCTCACCCATTTAGTGAACACACCCCACTGGGAGCAGCCAAACAACCACTGACACACAGATAGACTAAAAATACTGTCAAACACAAGCACACACACACACACACACACACACACACACACACACACACACACAAATTATAGTTTTTAAGATTCTTACAAAGCTTATATCCTATATCTTCGTAAAAAATGTACAATTTTCTTATATCATTTCCTGCATTCAGATGACTTCTTCCAGTCTGTTATTACTCTCCAGGCACCCTCATAGTGTTACTCTTATCCTTATAGATTAAAAGGGAGGTAAGCATATTTGTATTTAGTTATTTGAATAGTAAATTACAGGTGAACTCTGTTGAGGTTAAACTATATTTGGTATATTTTTTCTTGTGTGCTTGAATACAGGTACATATTTTATATATATTTTGCAACTAGTGATAGTGCTGACTGTTTAGTGTGCATATGTGTGAAAGTTAACAGTATAGTAAATATACTATAAAATAAAATTACAGTCATACAGTTTTATTGTAAAGCACACTTACAGTACGGCTTTCTTACTATAAAACATAGTTCAAGTAAAAGAGTGATAAATGGGCAATAAAAGGGTTTTGTAAAAGTACATAAAATGTTTAACAATGTTGTGTGTAATACAAAAAAGGGCTTCAAGTCAAGTAATGGACCAGTCCCTGATGTCGCTTTGGTTTGGATATAAATAATAAATAAAATAAGATGCTCCTGTTCCTCATCAATCATGTAGCCAAGCAACAGAGCCGGGCATTGTTGTACATTTGCTAAATTGCATTCTTCATCAACTTAAGTAAATAAAAATACCACCAAATGGTTATTGATTGGTTTAAATAGATACCAGGCGTAGAATATAATGCCCTTAATTTGCCAAATTGCAGTCTGATATTGACAGCAGCTATTAGAGGGCATCCAAGTGTTCAGTGTAATGCCAACACAGTTTTCTAAATGTGTAACTGTCGTTTTTTGCAGTGAGAGACAACGTGAGATCAAATACATCCTCTGCAGACAATATTAAAGAGGAAACTTTTCAATTTGTGAATAAAATGATGTTGTTTTGGTTTAAACTAAGGGTGTGTGTATCCCTCTTGCACCTCAGTGCTCCTACTGCTCTGGTGCATCACATTGTTTTCCCTCTCATGCACCTGCTCGTTACCAGACTCCAAGATTTGTTTTAGGATAATGTCAGTGTAAATGATATTTCCAAATTTAAGTTATTGTTTATTCATATACATATTAAGAAAAAAACTTGTACGCTTGAGGGGAACTGTGTGGTTCTGTGGACCCTGTAACACAACCAAGTGGATCTTTCACCTTTTATCAACTGAGTTTGGTCACCATATATTGCACTGTCTAGGATAAACAGTGCAGAAGCTCTCATGAAACCTTTCAATCCCAAAAAGAGAAAGAGGACTGTGATTGGCTTTGCACACTTGAGCAGATAGACATACAGCTGCTATAGAGGAGCACAGTCCCCTGATGAGGAATCAGCAGACACTGTTTACAGTAGAGACACATTGCCATATGTTGCAGACTGCACAAAAAAACTGATGAAAAAGTTACGGTGGCATGCAGTATATGGAAGAAAAAAAACAATACATTTGCAATATTCCCTATTCTATCTAGCCTGCAGCTGTGAAATCTGCTGGATGTGCCTATATTAGTGGTTTGTGGAGAGGCACTGCGGTTCATCCTCTCAAAGTGACAGGGGTTTCTTAAAACAAAAATCCCTGAAGACAGGAAATGCTGGCCTGAGCGGTTTTCAGCTGGAATATGCATTTACGCTTTGGTATCCATGACAGGTCTATCCTATTGTCTAAATGAGGCTAATAATTCTTCTCTGCTCGGTCCCCAGAGTCTTGCCTGTTTAAAAACCGATTCTCTGCTTGACTAGGGACAGGCTGGGAATAGAGAGAACTGAAAGAAATGGAGAGAAAAGTGTTGGAAAGCTGAAGAGGAAGATACCACAAGAGAGAATCCAGCCACATGTCAATTATCAACTTGTTACTATCAGTGCATCATGACACACGTTAATGTGACAAACATAAAGTACAAATCTAGGTTGATTCCCTAATTTCCTTCATCCCTTCAGGGCTCGACAGTAACGGTTGCCCGGTTGCCCTTGGCAACCAGATTGAGTCAATAGGCAACCGTTTCGTGGCTTCTGGTTGCCCCCCTTTGGCAATCTTATTTCAAATGAAGTCTATATTTTATTTGGTTGTCTCTGTAAAGTTTAAACACTACGTTTGTGCGCAACACAACATTTCGGCTGTTGTGCAACCACTTTCCACACACGTGTGTGTGCCGTGAAAAGATACAGGCAACGCAATTTTCTGTTCACATTAATGCTGCATGTTAATGGTGCTGGTGGCCGGTATCTACCGAACGGAATAGCAACACGGATTTCAGTGCCTCATTACGGTGCAATAATAAATAATAATAAATGTCTGCGCTGCTCTCTGATGCTCCAAAACAGACGTTAGAGGCAACAGAAACATCATTGCATGTCACGCTAGTAAACACTAATAACACGTTACACTTGGCAGCAGGTAATGTTAGCCTACCATTCGCTAAAGTACTAACTAAATTAAACACGGTAAAAATGCTGACAGTTAAACGGTGTAGTGTGACTGTATTTCACTGTAGAGGATTCTAACAGCGGGACAACAGTCTGCCGCTAAAGCTATGAGCTTAAAGACACAAATTAGCACTATGGTCACTGCTGTTGTCAGAAAAACAAGACAGACGTGAATAAAGGTTGCGTTTACTTTAAACTGGTAAACCTCATGGTGCAATCACAATTATTGTAAAATACCCTTTTCTCATCTGTCTTTGTCTTTTAACAGCAATTTACTGGTAAAATAAGTAATTATTGTTAAAAGTTATTTGTTTTTTTATGAATTTCTTTATTGGAACACATCACATCAAATGACATAAATCTTGTACGTTTACATGTGTGACCATCATTTTTTTTTTTTTAAAGAAAGAAGAGAACAACAACAACAATAATAACAATCAAAAAAAGAAAATATACAAAACTCAAAACCCATCCAATTTCCCACCCCAGGTTGGTCCTTGTTATTACATTTTTAACAATTATTTAAATTCCCCCCTTTCTTGTGCTGATCCAAAAATTGATCTGATCCGTGACTCAAAACTGTGATCCGGACAGTGAGTTTTGTGATCCGTTGCACCCCTATTTAAGAGGGATGGGAAATGATATTGCAACAAGCCCTTATCTCATTGTTTCATTATTAAAATGTGTGGTATAGTTATATAAGAAATAATTTGCGCCAAATATAGGCAGTTTAAAACATGGCAATGTTGTCAATTTCGGCAACCAAAAGCTGATGCCTGGTTGCCAAGCTGGCAACCACTTAAAAAAGTTAGCGTTGAGCCCTGGCCTTGACTATTTTATGACCTCCTGTGTTTATTTCATGTTACTTCATGTCATGTAGGCTAATATTTGTTTGTCCTGTTTTTCAATCAAAAAAATATGAAAAGAATCTTCATGAAAACAATTCCCTTGAATCGTACAAGTCCTGTAAACTGTATCAATGGTTTTCATAGACAGATAAAAAGAGTAACTTCAGCATATACTGTACAGTGCAATATTGTATTAACCACACAGGAGTTATTTAAAAAAAACTTTGCACTGACAGATGCTCTCGACCTATTTGTATCAAACCGTCAATCAGATCAGCTATAAATAGATCTATCTCTTCTATGCCTACTTGCCTGTACATATAAGCTATATCTTAATGTTTCTTTTAGCTGTTATTGTTTTTGGCTTTTTGGGTTGAGAGATGTAGAAACCTCTTTTGATTCTCTGGATTACAGTTTCTTGCTTTGGATTGTATGTTGCCTGTCCAGTCTGGGTTATGACTAACAGCAGGCAGGTCCTAAAGTAACCACAGAGAATCTTAAAGGTTTGTTGGTTTATTTATTATGTAAGGTTTATTTCTTGGCAAAAGACACGGAAATCAAAGAATCAGGTAGCAGAAGCTAGGACGCCAGCTCATCTCAGCTCTCAACTCTCGAGAGTGCACATTAATATAAAACAGTGATTGAAACTTTATGATCAATCTGATGGCGACAATTGACTCCTAGTGATGGATGACAAAGAAATAATCATTTTAAAAATTATCACTGTTTTCGGGAAAATGAGCCCAAGGAGTTTCATAGAGCTAATTACAATAATATCTTAAGGCATGCATTTTACACCTTGGAGATGTACTTTACAGTTTACAGTTACAAGAACTCTCTCCCTTCATACCGGAAACTACACACACCTCAAAACAGCATTGCAACTTACCAAAGAGAGGGTAAACCTGTCACAGAATTGCAGTGAGGTGGAAAAGTCTTCTCTCCTACTTTGCTGCCAACGCACACCCAGAGATGCTGTCAGTTTTGGCAGAGAAAGATATATAGGCTTCATCAGCAACTGGACCAGTGTGAGCAACTTGTGGGTGGTGCACAACAATAGCTACAGCCAACCGAAAGCCAGCCAGCCACACACACTGTGCACGTGCGCGTGCACAGTGTGTGTGGCTGGCGCACACGCACACGCACGCACACACACACACACACACACACACACACACACACACACACACACACACACACACCCTGGGGGGTCTTACTTGTAATGATTTCCTCTCATGACTGCAATTGAGATTGTGTATGTGTGTGTGTGTGTGTGTGTGTGTGTGTGTGTGTGTGTGTGTGTGTGTGTGTGTTTGTAAAAGCCCTATTAAACAGATGAGATCTTATTGAGCGGATGGTATTACACACTCGCTGGGGACGAGGGGGGAGGATGGGGGAATGGATCGAGGGAGGATGGAGAATCAGAGAATGTTTTATTCAAAATGTGCTCACCTCTTTATCTGTTGCTCATATTTACACCACCCCTCCACTGCGTCTCACTTCAGCTCTGCTGTGTGTGACCTGCACTCTTTGAACACGTCTTAGTGACCTTCAACTGTCTCCGACACTCTCACCTGTTTGTCTCAACCCAACCTTCGTGTGCACTTCACTGTTTGACACAACAGGACTCCTAACCTATTCTCCAAATATGGTACCACCGAAGACACAGCTCAACTACAATAGACAATTAACGCTTTTAGATTTCTTCTTTCTTTGCACGAATGATGCACAGGCACAAACATGCAGCCGTACTGTAGGGCACATGATATGATGAGTATGTTGAACTATCATTAAAACTCCAATTGCCACGTCTCCAATGTATAATGATGCATAGTGTTATTGTCAAACACTGATCTATGCAATCATATCTAATGCTACAGACTATGTAGCAATTAATGTGTTGTAAATATACATGCAACAACAATGTGATACTATTATAATAATGTCAAAGATATCAGATGGATAGTTTCTTTGTTCTTTAGTTTTACACAAATATGTTGAAATGGATGCTTTATCCACACACACACACACACACACACACACACACACACACACACACACACACACACACACACACACACACACACACACACACACACACACACACACACACACACTAATCATTGATTGTTCTCCAGCCACTGCTGTATCTATTCCACAGTGCAGCTGCTGTGGGTCTCAGAGAGGGGAAAAGGCCCTGCGGGGAGCAGTCCAGTTATCTTAGATGGAATCTTATTATAGGATTTATGTGAACAGAAACAGAACTGTAAGACAGGGACTGTGTGTGTGTGTGTGTGTGTGTGTGTGTGTGTGTGTGTGTGTGTGTGTGTGTGTGTGTGTGTGTGTGTGTGTGTGTGTCCCTGCTGGTAGGTTATCCAAGGTTTTGCCAAAGGAATATGGACAGGGCTTTGACGATTGCTATCCTGGCCCGTGAACAGCCACAGCTCTTCACAGGCCATGTGTTCAGTATCTTTTGTGTGGCGTATTATAATTAGGTACATAGTGCTGCCATATAACTGTCATATAATAGCAAAGCGCTGCAAAGAGAGCCAGAAATGAGGAGGCATACCTTTCTCTTTTTTTCTGACACCCTGCAAGGCCTGGGCAGGCTGATCTGCACTGGTGTGTGGATGGAGGGAGAAAAGAAGCATGATGGGGGAGAAGGAGGAGGAGGAGAGGCAGCAGGAGAGAGAGGGAGAGGGGGGCATGGCAGGGGCTGCAGGACTAGGAGAAGCGCCAGACCACTGCTGGAGCCAAGAACAGGACTGGGCTTGTGTGTCGGATCAATGTGCACAGACATACAGACACACAGGCAAACACACACAAGCATATGCAGTATGGGCAGACACATAGATGTCACTGACCCTCGACAAATAATGCAATGTCACAGCTCCAACAAACAGACACCCACACTTAGTGATCATCTTGTAAAGATCCACCAATATATGTACTTAAAGAGTACTTCAAGTTTGCCATGTTTGTGTTTAATTATGTTCAAGAATGTCAGATTTTAGCTATCCTCTAACAAGGATGGCATCTGCTCCTGCGTGAACTCGATTGGATTGGACGAGTGTTGAAAGACTTTAATAGTTGGCTGGGATTCGATACCCACTCATTACTGACCGATGCCACTAATAGCCAGCATCCTGTACACAATGTGAGACGGCTGTTCCACACAGTGCAATGTTTATGGCCGTCCCTGGGGACTCATTGCACTATAACAGAGACCACTGCAGCTGACAAAATAACAAGGCAGAGTGTTGTAGCATTAGGAAACAGTAGGAACACCTCTTATTGGCCCTCATTTATGAAACGTGCATACGACCAAAAACAGGCGTAGGACAGGCGTACGCAGATTCCTACGCAAAGCAAGGGATTTATCAATTTGAACGTGAGCGTAGACTGCGATAAAATCTCACGTCTGGTCTGAACTCGTGTACGCAAGTTTTCGAGTCAGTGTGGACTTGCGGTGCAGCATATAAAAAGTTTAACAGGAGAAGGAGAAGTCATCAGTTGATCACTTATCAGCAATGGCAGATCTGGCTCTTTTAAAAGACCTATATTCGCCGGTACAACGGTGCACACGTATGCGCACGGGCCACGGTGGAGCACTCCATTGGCTTGATTAAGGGCAGATAGCTCATGGTCTTGCATCAGCGGGGGGACCCTACTATACACGGCAGAAAAATTCTGCGACATTGTTTTAGCCTGTGGGGTTCTGGAGCCAGATGACCCGATCTCCAGCACAGCCCCAACTGGGGCTATACGAAGGAGACAGGATATTATTCCTCGCTTTTAAAAGGTTTAGTGTTATGTTTGGCAATGATAGCCTACTCAATACAGGAAACATGACGATGCACAACATTTTAATTTATTCTTCAGGTTTTCATTTCTCTTTTAAAGTGTCGTTAATGGCCACAAGTGAACAATTTTTTTTCTGTCATTGACCGACATATTTCGGCTTGTTTTTCCAGCCCCTCTGCTGTCAGGAGACAGGGTCGGGGTGGTGGTCCTGCACGGGGGGGTGGAGGACACGCGCTCTCCCTCACAGCTGTTGCCTGGCTCTGACTCATGAAAAAAACAGTAAAAGTAAAATAAAAGACACTGTATAAACTCTGCTACTGTGTGTTTATTTAAATATAGGTAAACCATATAGGCCTAACAGATTGCAATATAAGCCTGTATATTACTATTAGGACTATAGTATACATGTGTCAAGGATGTATAAATTAAATAAACTTCAGCTGGAGTCCGATTTACTACGGCAACACTGTTGACTGCATCAGTGATCTCTTTCCATTCCCCATTCATTCTACAGTCTTTAATAACAGTTTTCAGGCTGCCAAATCTACACACGTAAGTGCAAGTGAACCTGAGATATCAGGGTTTCAATCTCCACCTCTGAAAAGTGCCGCTTCTTAGCTGGATTACGTATCTCCATGTCGTAAATTGTAGGGGCGAGGCCTCAAAACCGAGAATATATTGGGGCGTGATATTTAAATTATGATCGTCGCCAGCCACTGCATTTATCAATGTACGACCGATCTTACGCTCTGACTGGTGTGATACAAACGTTTCGTGAATCACACGTGAAGCCTGTCATAAGATGATTTCTGCGCTCATATCTGCGCTGGTTTCTACGTTAGGTTGATAAATGAGGGCCATTCTCTCTTTGCTTCTTACTGCTTTTCTCTGTCTCTCTGTCTCTCTCTCCTTTGCCAGTTCTCGCATGACCTTGTCTGTGTTTTTGTCTTTCCGTCTTTATAGCTCAGAGCTGGGGCCTTCTGAGTGGATTTCAGAGACAAGTTGACAAGCCAACCAACAGAAAATTGAGATAAAGTCCTTCTCTCTCTCCGTCTCTTTTTTGTGGTCCAGTCCACCGAGAGATCGCAGCTTACAATTTCACTGTTGTGAGCAAATCTGATCTTGGAAATTCTGACAACTTTCTCACAAGTGACTGCCAGCTCTGAGATTATCAAAATCTTATGTCTCCAAGGAATGCTACAACGGTGATTCACTTTCCACACCAATTCTGCAAAAAAGAAAACTATTAAATTACACATCTAAATGCAATTTCATCCTGTAAGACAAGGCAATTTGCCCAGACTAATCTTCTGTGTGTAAATGTATGTGTGTTAGACAGAAAGACGGAGGCTGCATTTCTCTTTTTTACATTGCTGCACTCTTTTCAGTTCTGTGTACTCTATGTGTACATATAACACATTGGAGCGGTTCATATCTCATCTCTTACACGCTTGCCCATGGGACATTGGCAAGATTTTCCCAGAACGAATGCAAAGTGACAGCTGAGAGAATGACTACATACAGCTGGTTCGGTCTACCCTCCCTGTGTTATGACAAAGCTGATGGCAACATGCGGACAGAAACTTGAAAAGAATTAAAGCTGCAAGCAGCAATGAACGGGCCCTCGCCCCTTGCCCCAGGGGGTACTGGCGAACGCCGCTCCTTGTGGCCGTGCATTTGCGCAGCACTCAGACACTGCAAATCATCACCAATGAAAAGGGAAGTCTCTGCTGAGTTCAATGATATTTCACACAATAGTGTAAAAGAAATGGGTCATTACTTAATAAAGGGGGCGTGGCTTAACCATTTGGGGCAGGGCAAACCGTCACCAATTAAAAAGGAACTCTTTGCTGAGTTCAATGATACCTCTCACAAGAGTCTACCTTAAACGGTTCACAAGTTAGGAAAGGGGCGTGGTCTGTGTACATGGGTATGGCTTGAGTATAGGGGGCGGCTCAATATCACATGTAGACCACATATTCTAAGTTTCATGTAAATCGGAATAACTTTTGCCAAGATACAACCGTTCCTGTTTCAGCAGCCACCTAAAAGTAGGTTTCGCATATGAGGAACAACTGTGTTAAGTTTTGTGTCCATCAGAACAGCCGTTGGCAAGATAAAACCGTTCCTGTTTCGACACCCACCTACAGGAAGTTGGTCCTCCATAATTTGCGCGTTGTTTTAGCTATCAAAATTCTTTTGATAACTTTTTGTTATGAGGGTCCGCCGAGTCTATATGCAAGTTTTCGTGCCGATCGGACTCACGCCCCAGGAGCAGTTAGACAAAGTAGGTTTCCCATATATCGATATTTTGCTGATTATTTAAAAAAAAAAAATTAAAAGCGCCATCTAATGGTCGATTGCCACCAAGTTTGGCACAGATGCTAAACCGGTCATGAGGAACAACTTTCTCAAGTTTTGGGGCAATCGGAATAATTGTTGCCAAGATAACGCAACTTCCTGTTTAGACAGCCCCCTGGCAACGCCCGAGTCCAATCACTACAGAACTTAGCAATTTTCACCAGTTCTGACATGTGTGCAATTTTTTGTTAGTTTTCGTGCATTCTAACTCCCTCAGAAATGCGACGAAGGACTTGGAAAAATAATAATAATCCTTACAAAAACAATACGTGCCTCGCACTTTCGTGCTTGGGCCCTAATGAAGTCAGAAGCATACAGTCTATGGTCAGAAGTAAGATCTATTCAAGCTTGTTCCCATGACAGGCATGGTCATGTGTGAAATAATCAACATTGTTCAGGATTCATAACTTTTCAGGATTCATAAGAGTCCAACCCTGACGACATCTACAGGCCGATATTGGCTCAAAGTCATAGCGCCCCCTAGTGGCAACAGGAAATAGACCTAAAAGTCAAGGCGCTATACTTTAACGAACTCCTCCAAGAGATTTCATCTGATGGACTTCAAATTTGGTCTGTACCATCTCATCACCTTAAAGATGAAAAGTTATTAAAAGAAAATCTTTTCGTCAAATGGTGTGGGCGTGGCGTGGTGGCCATTTTGAGTTGTTGTGTCTTTAGTGTACATTGTCATATCTGCCCGATTTTTCTCACGTTTGACAAGGGTCCAGGCTTGGACAACATTGACTGTTGTGAGGGGAGATTATGGAGCACTGTTACAAATTCACTTGACTTCCACTTTTGATCTATCAGACAACGGTCATCATTTGCATGGCCACAAGAAGTCATAAGAACATAAACATAGATCGTTTTAAAGCATCTAAAAACTTGGTTTCAAATCTTGAGTATTTCTCTTTAATTCTCGACTAAAAAGCAACCCAACAACGGTAATTGCTTTTTGATTTAAATATTGCTAAATCCTGACTGGTGTACAGACGTACGTCACATGGCCCTTTTCCCAAAAGAGCTCAAGAACTTCAACCTACTGAGAAGAACAAAAACAAATACAGGAGTCTTTCATGAGAAATAACCAAAGCAAAATGTTGTGTCCATGTAGGACCTGGTTGCTCAGAAGCTGAAAACACAGACTATAGAAAAATCTATCAGTAGTTCAAAAAAATCAATTTAATATTGCAGTGTTTGGATACAACAACCTATAACAAGTTCCAAGTTCTGTGAGAGGAGCAGAACCGTGTTCATGACAACTTCTATGTATTTACTTAGAGTTCAATTCACAATGTGGCAAAATGTGATAACAATGTATTTTTTTTTTTTATTTGTTGTATTTAATACACACACACATAGGCCTATATTTTAATAATAGCCTATAGCCTACATACAGTACATACAGTATGGCTATAGACTTTAAAGGCTATTTTAGTGTAAAACACTACAAATGTTTGTATGAAAAGAACTATACAAATATAAAGGCTAGGCATATATTATATACACACAAACGCACTATCCATTATTAATAATAGATTGGCTCTTTATCCAAATCTGCCTGTAAGCTTAACATCTTCCACCTTCCACCTTCCACCCACCTGAATGAATTATTTTCTACGATTTAGAGATCCGCATGGACGATTAACTGGCCCTCGGCAGTCCCTGCAGGGCTTTTTAAATGATGTAGGCTGTTGTATTGATGTTGCCTATGAGTGTTTTCTATAACGATTTAGCTTACTTTAATGATTAGAGATGCTGTTTGTAAACATTTCCATGCACGCAGAAATGTCACTGCAGCTGATATCGTCGGATATTTAAGCAGCAAAACTAACTGTAGTTATGAACTGGACAGAGGAAACAGAACTAGACCTTCAGATTCTGAAATAATTCTAATGAAGTTGCTGCGGTTTCTCAAGCGTCTCTCAGACGCACTTACAAATGAAGCTGTCTGTCCGACAGTAGCTCTGCTATGTTCACATTTTAGAGAACGTTAATAATATTTTTTCTCGTTTTAATCAGAATGTTAATTTGTATGATCTGACCGGCCCAATCGGTAACGTTCGATTAACCACCGAGCCGCGGATATTACCGCTCTCTCCCCTTTTGTCTCTCTCTCTCTCCTACGTTCGCTCTGTCACGCCTCTTTGTCTACATGCCGCGGGTGTCTTCTGCGAGGATACCTCAGTGTATCCTCGATTATAACTCCTCCGAGGAGTCTCCTTGATGCTCAATCCTCACTCCTTGATGTGCATTTTAGGATTTGGGACTTCTTTCAAGATGGCGCGCTGAGAATGATTTCCGGGTCACAAGCCGGAGGATTCGAGGAGTCGAGGAGGTACAAATTTGGGAATTGGGAAAAGCCCTAATAGTCTCCGGTCAGAATGATAATAATTCCCTCTGCACAATTTGAATTGTGTTAAAATAGGCAAATTAGGGAAAGTCAAAGCCCAAGCCATGGCGAAACAGGGAAACATTGCAAATTACTTTATAAAACCAAGCGGCGGCCGGTCTAACGTAAATCAAGCCAAGAAATTGCCCGCGAGGACGAGTCGGCACCAGCTACAGCCCCTCTCATTTATGCCACAAACGCACATCGAGATGCCATCCCTATGATCACAGCTCTCCGTGGTTATGAAGGCTTGACTTTCTCAACAGCCTGCAAGGTTCTTATTGCGACTACGGTGACATCTATCTGGAGTGGGTCAAACTGGCCAAGGTAGCATGCATAATTCCCGTCTTAGTGTGCCTTGACCAGTAAAAATAAAACCTTACAGGTCACATGACCAGTACCAATTTTTTCTAGCGGAAACACTCACTTACTTGAACGCAAACATATGTGGCCATTTGCTGAAACACCTGATACTGAGACTGCCTTGTTTGGATACAATGATTTGTGATTAAAATAGCATGACTTTTTTTTCTCACATCCAGCATTACGGAAGTGAAGTTCTTACAATCATATTTTCTATTTCTATACGAGACATTTGAGGACGTCATGTTGGGCTTTGGAAAACACTGATCAACGGCTGTACAGAAAATCAAAACAAGCTTGAGTACCTTCTTTTCATTTACTTTTTACCACCTTTTATCGGCTTTCCTCTCTTTTTCTATTCCTTGTCCATCCTCTTCCCTCATTGATTTAGACACACTGGCCATTTTGCATGAAAGCTCTGCATAAATGTCTACACATAAAGTTTCACCCGGTAAGTAAAGCAAAAACCAACACAACTTTAGTGACTGCTGACAGGTATGGCTTTCAAATGACTGAATAAAAAGCTCAAGCTCCTTAAAGTGACTTTGACTGGCCTGACTTTTTTTTACCACATTGACAGCTGTTGAAGTACAGTCAAAGAAAGAAGTGAAGTTTTCTGAGAAAATGCTCCAGGTAGGAACTTCGGGCAGAAGTTAGAGTATGACACAAAAAATAAGAAACATAAGAAGAAAGGGAGCACATCTCTGCTATGTGCTGAGAGAGCAATGGTGTCAGAGGTTATCAGTGAGGAGATATAAGTGGAGTTGAGCTCAAGCATCCATTGCCAAGTATCCTGTGGTCTCCTGCTGAGTCTAAAAAACATTTGTCATCTGATTTGACTGTTAACAGTATTTGCTGTGCCTATCCTGTTCTCCACCTTGGTGATTTGCTTACTGCACATTAATCAACATTGGCATTCAGCAACATCATTGCAAGTATGCCGAGTTTAGCTCAACAGCTACTTTGCACCCATGGTCCTAACACAACTAATTAATGGATAAAATACATAGTTGAGTTTTTTTTTTAAAGGTAAGGGGAAAAAACTGGAGGTATCACATCACTTCGTCAGAAACAAAAAAAGGATAAAACACTATAAACAAATGTGGGGTCAATCTCTAGAAATATCAGATGATTAATGAGTACACACCTGAGTACATTTAAACCCTAATTTATTTTAAAGATTAAGTTTGACTATACTACAGCAATTACTATTATAATTATAGCTGCTCTGACAATGCAGTTACATGAATTGAACGTCTTTCATCCGATTAATAATACCCCTACATTATGAATGATTGGGGTAAAACTCAAGTAAAATAATGTATGTTTAAATGTCTTACTCACATTCAACTGGATCTTGCAGATCACCCCAGTGCTATACACCCGGGGTGCCCAACCACCAGTCTGTGAACTGGTACTGGGCACACTGCAAGGATATACCATGATTTGCCAAAAAAAAAAACTGAATAACACAGTGGAACTTTGTCTGTGCTGCATCTTACCTCACCCCTCCATGTCACTCCCAGAACAGGATACAAATGTTAAACTAAAGAAGGTCATTAGTACTTGAGGTCATTATTCCATCATCAACCAATTAGTAGGCAGTGATCTGCGTGTGCGGAGCTAATGGTGTTTTGACTACCTGGATAACATGAGTAAAGAAACAGGATGTAAAAGGATGTAGGAGAAATAAAAAGCCTAACAACCCCCAAATGGCTGCAAAAAAGGTTGGGGACCCCTGCCCATACATAACATTTAATTAATAGCACATTTTTTACAGGGATTTGAGAAAACATAACCTGGAAACAGATTTCCTGACAGTTGTGTGACCCAAACTGAAATCTCATGTTGTTTTGTTTTGTTTTCCTAACCCTTCCCAAAATCATTCTCCCCATTTCAAACTCAAATACTGTTTACATATCTAGTACTGAGAGTAGAAGAAGATCAAAATAATATTAGTGCCACAACATCTGTATCTGACCATTGGTCAGACCTCTAAGCGCCAATGCCTTAAGACTTCAAGCTCAAAAGTCTTCAAACCAGCATTTAAATGCTGTCGTCCTAATTTGTGAGATGGAAACCAGATTTATTGCACACGTTTGGTTATTTTGAAGGGCAGTTAAACAAGCAGTATTCTCTCTGCGCTGTTTATTGTTCCTTTATTGTCAATCAATGTGACAAGGGGGAGATGGTCTTTTAAAGCATGACCCTCCTCCATATATCAATTCCAATAGTTCAGTGATGAAAACAATGTGCATGACACGTAAGTGTGTGTGTGTGTGTGTGTGTGTGTGTGTGTGTGTGTGTGTGTGTGTGTGTGTGTGCGCACAAGGGTGAATTAATGAATTAGCTCTCAACCGCAACCTATCCTCAACCTTTTCTGACAAAGGGACACAAATCACTGACCTGTCCTTTTTGCTGTGATCTAAGGGCCTTCATGACAGACTATTTCCAGACACTGCTCTGTATTCTACATCAATGTGTCATTATTATGTGATTGTATGCATCTGTGCATTATTGAACATTTTGAACCCTTGAGCCAATATGCCTCAAATAAATCCTCAGCACCCACATCAAAATGATTATTTCTAAACAAACCGTGTTTAATCGACTGCATGCCTCTGCGGCACTCTCCATCTGGAGGATGCTGTGTGACAGCTTCCCTTAAATTACAAATATCAATCTGCCACAGTGGGAGCTCAGCTGCCAGTGGCCTCATGGGTGTCTACGTCAAAGCAACCAGCCTTCAAAACAAAGCCATCATAACGCTGCGCTTGTCATATGCTTTGTTATGAGACAACCCACATTCGCCACCTGATCACAGTTCAACTGAAAGGACCAAATAACTGGATAGCAAGGGCTTGTGGCTTCTGATAATTAAAAGGAGGTAACAGCTAAACTGAGCTGGATTCTGTAAGGAAGCCCAGTACCAGGCCCAGCGTGTGGCCATGGGACAGCTCTGTGTGGCTCCACCCCTCTCTCCCTCCACGGCAGGGGCCGACAGACGCCAGCACCAAGGGCTCCCAATCTGCTGCGTGATCAGTGGTACTCTCCCTAAGCGCGTTTCCCCTCCTCATCACCGGCTGTCTATCCGCAGCAACAGAACCACTTACACTCCATCCACCCGCTTACTGATACACTTCACCGCAGGATAGCCTTCGGGTGCTCCTTGGGAAAGCAATGGGTCTGCAGGGTGGCCTAATTCAATCAAGGTTAGGGAAAAACACACAGATCATTCATCACCAACACAGGCTCAGTCCAGGAAGACTCACTACCAGTTCTTTTTTTATACTAGATGACCATTAACACACAAACAGATTGCCTTGCTGTGGTCCCACTGATACCAAATAGGGGTTATCATACAGTTGTCATATACAGATATTAAAATATGCTCTGGATTATTAAAATATATAGATATTGAGCAAAAGTAATCACAGAAAAGCAATGCAGTCAACTATTAGCCGCACTTTAGACATCATGACTCTCCCAGGGTTAATTTGATTTCCACTTGGGCCCCCAACTGTGTATATAGCAGACATGATGTGCGCCTTGTGCATTATAACACGCACAATTGGGCGTTTAACCCTGTGGAATCCAAATAGAAAGTCTCAATGGCACTTTGCTCTAAGACACATTCATAAACTGTAACAGTGAGTGGCCCTTTTTATGTGCCAGGAATGCAACGGCTGAGAGAGAGAAAAAAATCCCGGAATTCAACATTGGCAATACCGACAAAAGTGTAATGTTCTGTATATATTTTAGTTTATTGTAGCATCTTTTGTACATTTTACACAAAATAAAATAAAAATGTATTCTGGGTTTGCATTTGCATTTATTACTAGCATGAAAGACTGAGAAGAAGTAGTACTTTCTATAGTGTTGATATGTTTCATTTTCACAAAAACAATTGTCGCATGGCCAAGCCAAGCACCACTTCATGATGATCAGCTAATGGATTTTAATATCACTCAGTGCACATGATGATGCCATTTAAAGCAAACACTGTAATGCAAGGCCAGAACTGAAAAAAGCATAGGGCACAGGATATATGTGTCATTGTGTCATTATACCAAGAGCAGTGCAGCAATGGGACTTAATGCGTCAATTAAAATGGGTAACATGTAATACGTATAAAACGTATAAACATAATGCACACAGTGGTGCAATGAATGTCATTACAACAGACAGACAGACAAATATGACAAGACAACTCAGTTGGCCTGAATTCTCAAAGTCCTTTCCAAATGTATTTTAAATGGTTAGAGCTCATTCAGAGACTCAGTGCTTTCTTATGAATGCACTCTTCTCCCATATGTTTACTTGTGACATGCTCACATTGGCATACCAGATGTGGCTCTGTGGCTGCTCAAATATTTAAATATAAATTGTAAGTGAAGCCAAAGAGAATTAGTGCAGCCAGCCACTGAGCATTTTAACTCACAAAATCAGCCCAGAGTTGAACAAAGGAGCTGTCTGTTTCAGCACCACGGACAGTTCCTGTCATCTTCCCTATGAAGAGGCGCTGCTGGCAGCAGCCAGGCCTGCCAGTTTTATCTGCTGCACTTTGTAACATCAGACAGAAGTGACTTTAGGAATTCATTAATGCAAGGCCCTGTGGTCATAAGAATTACGCCGAAGATCGAGAGTGACACAAAGACATATTCTTTCATGACTTTCTTTTGTTTAACAATGTGAATTGGAGAAGTGGCTCACCTCCAACTGGCCTCTGACACATCCGCTCTGCCAGCACAAATACATGTAGATATGGTTTACCTGACAAACTAAAAAAAAGCACCTGATTTATGGAATAAAAGACCAGGCAGGTGTCTTCTCAAAATGCAGCAATGGTTGGATTTGTGTGTGTGTGTGTGTGTGTGTGTGTGTGTGTGTGTGTGTGTGTGTGTGTGTGTGTGTGTGTGTGTGTGTGTGTGTGTGTGTGTGTGTGTGTGTGTGTGAGAGAGAGAGAGAGAGATAGAGAAAAAGGAGAGAGAGCCTACCTTGACACAAGCGTGCGCTCACTGACAGCACATTTTCAAGATGAGCCCAACAGCCACTAACCGACAGACCACAGACAATCTCTCTTCAAAACAACTTGTAGCAGGGTTGCGCAAACATAACAAAAAAGCATAACGATGACAATTCCTTAGAGTTGCCACTAAAGCTCAAAGTGGTTTCCGGCATTTCTGATCCAGGCGCACTTCCAGAAATCATTAAACATCACTCAGACTCTTGCGTCATGCGTCGGTATTCGCGCGGTTCCACCCAAGGGAGCGCGCTGTTTGTCCTCACGGGAAACTCGTACAGTAGGTCGAAATGGCAAAAAAACCACGTCTGATAGAATGCACGCTGATAAAGCATAAAGCTGTACAGTTAAATGACCGTAATCATACGGATAAGCTTTTGTCAGGGATATAAAAACGAAATGACAGCGTGTGCGCGAGTTTTGGCATCTAGTGTTTTATGTCTCGAATTTGGACTCTGGAACGACAGTGACACACTCGCACACACAATCATTTCAAACTTAATCACTGGGAGTGTGTGCGTGAAACACACACACAAACAGAGACAGAAAGATATAGAGCTATAGAGAGCGATATATAGATATATAGATAGATAGATAGATAGATAGATAGATAGAGAGAGAGAGAGAGAGAGAGAGAGAGAGAGAGAGAGAGAGAGAGAGAGAGAGAGAGAGAGAGAGAGAGAGAGAGAGAGAGAGAGAGAGAGAGAATGAATGAATGATAAGTTATTTTTCTGGCGCAAGCATTTAAAAAAAACTTGGCTCCATTTTATTGTCAAATCACTGCCTCAGTACAACCAACAACCTATATCCTCCTTATGAAGACAGGATTGTGCGTCTAATAAGGCTTACTGGTGGACTGCCTTCAGGGAAAGCTGCCGCTTCGTTTACACCTTTATCTAAATCCTCTCCTTAGTGAGCTCCAGTGAGCCCGGCGGGCCGGTGTGTGAGACTGCACTGCAGAGGGCTCCTCCGGAATCTCCATCACAGAGAGATTCCCTCTCACAGTGCGACATATACCATAAGTTTAATTATGTATCTATTGTTTTTTTGATTGGTTTAATCGTTGTTCGACTTCTTCTCATTGCTGCAACAGTGGCAGATGCTGAACTTATCCTCCTCCGCTCAGAGCCTTTTTAAACTGGTGAATATCACATCTCCACCACCGGTTTTTTTCTAGTATAACTGCTGCATCTGTTCAACAGAAGCCCAGAGTCATAGGCGGTCAATTCATTGTGGCAATAATCCAAGAGCCAATTAAATTGAGGTCTGCGAACTTTATGAAAACATTATGAAAAACCTTCTTATGTCGGCAAGCCAAAAGAAAAGCTGGCCTACCTTCAACTCGATTCCAAAATGGTACGACGCCGTTTGTCAGTCAGTGGGGAAGGCTTTGGACATCACAACTCCAGGTCAATAGAGAAAACACGTTTCCATAAAATGGGTGCAAGCCAGTGATAGTCTGTGTCTCAGCGAGGTCACCCATTCAGCCAATCGTCCGGTTTAAATCCAAACAGAATAATGGAGATCTTGTCTCTGTCCTTTGGAGAAGAAGTGCGCAAAGCGCTCTCCTACGCAGATGTGACTTTGCGCGCTTGAAATAAAACGGATGCTAGGTAGAAATGAAAAAAGAAATAGGCTACTACTACAACCAACACAAAAATGTATATCAAAACGAGTGGAAGCAAAACTGCCAAATGATCATCCCCCCCCCTTCCAAAAGCTGACAGCTGACTTTTACGCAAATCGTGCTTAATTAGCCTACTAATCCTCTCCTGGGTGCTTCGCCATCCCAGACGCACTGGTTGGAGCGATCCCCACTCAGCAGCGCCGCGTTGGAGATGGTAAAAAGAAATGTATGGCTATAATGGCCAGATCCGATGGGGGGGTTTCCTCCACAGCTCCGCTCTGTAGTTGCAATGCACACGACGAGAAGGATCTCTCCCCGGTCCTAGTGCACCACACACCGTCCCCTGCTGGCTCTAACACACGCCGCGGCTGCACCTGCACTCTGTCATTTTCATCGATTTAAACAGTGAAATGGATGAGGGGGAAATAAATTACAACAGACACCTATAACTCAACTCAAAGCTACAACGCTGAACAGAACGGGATGTGCAATAGGGTCCTCACTTGTTGGAAGAGGGGGGGATTAAAGAGAGAAGGGTATAAAAGGAGAGAGCGAGCAACAGAACAAGACAGGGAATAGAAGTAACATTGAAGCCCAACACAGTCGGTCCCGTATACTGCTCATGTCCCAGGCTTTTATGAGAGGAGAGCTTGAAATAAAGTCTGAATTCAAAGTCTCATTCGTGTTAAATGTCCGTGCAAATCTGCCGTGCATGACAGGATAGGGTCCTATTAAATGGCATGCGTTTGGGATGAATACGTTTGTAGTTATAAAGAAAAAGACAGAACATCGTGAGCAATATGGAAATCAAGCAAGTGGAATCTTTGAATCATGCAGTTAGAAAGTGATCAAAGGAGCCAAACGTTGTTTGTGGTTATGAAAGTGGCCTGGATCTTTCAAACCCAAACCCAAATTATCTTGCACTGTGCTCAATAGACTTCATGACTTCTTAAGAACACACAGGAACACCTTTAACTTGAAGCAATTTTACTGTAGTAGTGGTGCTATTGTTATCCTGCTAGAAGTTAATCACATGACTTTAAGCAATTCACAGATATTGCAGCCTGCTGTTTATGAATGATGGTCATACCCTGTTATGTGTTTTTTTTTTCCTTCTTCCAATTTGGTCACTGGAGACACTGACAGACCGGCTCACTCGACTGATCTGGAGAATGTTAGTGAAATGTCTTCAACTCTTTAAATGCTGGGAGTAGCTCTGTTTGGAGAAGAATGAGCCAGTAGTATATGGGGTGCCGAATGTAAAAGTTCGGTTACAATTTTTTAGCTGATACATTTTCAACATTTAGCTCACTTTCCTCACATTTAGCACATTTTCCTCACATTTGAGACAGAAATTATATATATATATGTTAAATGTTAAATCTAAATGTTAAATGTATATCTAAATGTTAAATCTAAATATTATATCTAAATCTTAAATATATATCTAAAAATTATATCTAAATCTAAATCTTAAATATATATATAAATGTTATATCTAAATGTGTCGCCAAGTGTAAAGCTAAATATTTAGAAAATATTCAAATTCCCAAGGAAACCACGCCCACTGCGGTGGCTTCAAATCCCGCTGCACCCAGTGATGCCCCAGCAAGGGGTATCTCTGCTGTAGCCAGTGGGTACTTGGAAAGATTGTGGAGCAGCTTAACTAATCAAAATAATAATTGAATTATGATTGATTTAAAACAATAAATCAGCTAAAACAGCTCAACACATATGTTAAAACATATAGCAAGTAATCAATGGTAGAAAAAAATAGCTAACAGTTGAAATGATTAGCTAAAAGTAATGGATGACTTTTGAAACATTAACCACACTTCAAGTAAAAGGTCTAGTTAGTAGAATTTCTGACCAAACAAACCTAAATGTTTACAGTTCAATTGCATGAAAATGTAAGAATATTCACTTTAATATGATAAATAGTGTGAACACATTGGAAATTGATAGGGCGGGGTATGTGAGTTTATATGACAGGGCTGTGGGGGAACCTCAGAGCAGAAGGGTTAGAAAGCACTGATCTACAGTATTTTAAATTATTGACCGACGGGTATATTACAGACATGCCTTAATAGTTGTGTTAATCACAATACTGTTGTGTTGAATAACATATCTCCGTGTGTGACTAACGTCATCCTTCCCAAGCAATCTAACATTAGCCCAGCATGGATAAAGTCCAGCTATGCAGCCAACATATTCATCCGAACACAACTAAAATGTCACAATCCAGCCACTTTTAAGAAGTTTGTAATACTGGTTACATAGCTAGTTATCGTGTTTTATTAACCTTAATTCTGTTTGCCAAGGCTATATTTTATTGGCTTGCAAAGTAGCTTTCCGTTGCTAACGTTAGCTAGCTAATTTATGTCAAAAAAGCAGTAGCTAACTAATGTTACTGCCAAGATATGGTTTCATTGTAAGACAGTGTAAACACAAGACAACACTTGACGAGTCTTGCAACACCGCTCTGGTCTCTAGTGAAATCATATCTTGGCAGTAGTTAGCTAACGTTTCTGCTTTTTGAGATAAATTAGCGTTAGCAACGGATAGCTCCTTCGCAAGCTAATATAGCAACACAATTCAGGTTAATAAAACACGGTAATGTAACCAAAGTATTGAAAACTACTTACATGTGGCTATAGTGTGACAGGCCTACTGCTGTTCAGTCTCGCATTGCGAGACCTAGCTAACTTAGCTAGTTACAGTGCTGCGAGGCCTGTTCAGATAGGATGCATATGTCGGCTGCAGTGTGTGAGCTAGATTGCTTGTGAAGGATGAGTCAAACTAACGATAAACACACAAGGAGATATGAGTCAAACAAAACAACGGCATTACAGTACACACAAATAAAGACATTTCTGTGATATAAGTCAATAATACAAAATACTGACCGAAATGTGTTTTAATCCAGTAACATTAGTCGAACAGCTCCACTGTAGTCAGTATTTACTGTACCAACAGGTATTGACTGAAAATTGCGGTGCAGCGCGATTTGAAGCCACTGCAGTGGGCGTGGTTTCCTTGGGGATTTGAATATTTTCTAAATATTTAGCTTTATGCTTGGCGACACATTTAGATATAACATTTAGATTTAATATTTAGATATATATTTAAGATTTAGATATAACATTTAGATTTAACATTTAACATTTAGATATATATTTAAGATTTAGATATAACATTTAGATTTAACATTTAAGATTTAGATATATATTTAAGATTTAGATTTAGATATAACATTTAGATTTAACATTTAAGATTTAGATATATATTTAAGATTTAGATTTAGATATAATATTTAGATATATATTTAAGATTTAGATTTAGATATAATTAGATTTAACATTTAAGATTTAGATATATATTTAAGATTTAGATTTAGATATAATATTTAGATATAAATTTAACATTTAGATTTAGATTTAACATTTAGATTTAACATTTATATATAATATATATATATATATAATTTCTGTCTCAAATGTGAGGAAAATGTGCTAAATGTTGAAAATTTATCAGCTAAAAAATTGTAACCGAACTTTTACATTCGGCACCCCATAGTAGTAGGCCTATGTTACAAACATTCAGCACAAATATTAGAAATCAAAAGGGAGAAATTAATCTATGTATTTAGTTCCCCCACACACACACACACACACACACACACACTTCTGCATTCATTTGTTTCAATAGGCCTGTTAGTTCTCCGTCTATGTAGGTGGAGAACTTGTTTCAATACATCCAATCAAATCGTTGCATTAAGTAGTAACGCCATTGTCCAACATAGGTTGACCATTACAGTGACTATCAGCCAGACAACAACCTGCTACACAACACAAGAGCAGCATACTTTGAACAACCACCAAGTTTCCTTCTTATCCAACTTAGAAACATGAACACACACTTGGCTTGTTGGACGTGCCACCAAACAAACATGCATCGGGGAAAAGTGCACTGCACAGCATCAGACAGTAGGCTAAATACATAGCTAATTAGCTACTGTAGCAGCAAATGAAACACAATTTAAAACGTACCTGCAAATGACACTTCGGTCCGTTTAGATGCTAATGCTAATGTGGCCTCACGCTGAAGTACCACTCTGTCTGCCAATAACTTGTTCACTGCAAGTAAACTTTAAGTAGCTACGCTTTACTTTGTCTCGTTACCATGCTTATTCAATGCTGCAACTCATGTGTCAAAGTCTGTTTCCCCCTCCAATAGGCCCTGTGTTTCCCTCTGTTAAAATTATGTTCCCCCCTCGGTTGTGGTTATAGGGATTAGGTTAGGAGTTAGTTGGATGGTGGTTAAGGTGATGGGAAATAATACATCTGAACAGTTACTGTACCCACTGATCTGTTCACAGTCAAAATACGTGCTGGATCGTTAAAAGACTTCCTCAAAGGCTGGTCTTGTGTATTCTTCCTCCTCACTCCGCAGAGCAGAAATAAGAGCATTGGAGCGGCCTTCATGATGGCGGACCTGGACGATTTCAGGGGTCAAGTGAGGAGCGAGGAATGATCAAACAAGAGAATTGGCATGTACCCATTGACAGGGAAACAGATTAATATACTATGTGACTTGAGAAGGGTCCATCACCAATAAATCAATGAGGAGGGGCAAGTTTGTGCAGGAATTTTTGGTTTTCTTTGGAAAGGGAAACAAACTTCGACAACACCTGTACCGGAGCTTAGCCTTCCAGCTACTGTCAATCAAGCATAGGCAGAGAAATGTCCCAAATACTTTTTTTCTTCCTTTTAATAGTATAACACTATTTCCAATACATTTAAAAACATGTTGACATTATTGTTGACTCTAAAGGCCCTGCACACACTAACGACAATCCCACACGGGTGATTTAAATATTTTGGCTAATTAGACCTCGTCTCAGAACTGTGTGGGATTGTACAGACAAGTGCAATAAAACTAACAGGGAATGTCATTCAAGCATTGTTAGGGTGGGACAAGTGACATCTTTATCATTCATTTCAGTACATTGAGTCCAATGGCGTCACTTAATGCTCAGCATAGCTCTGCCACTTTCTGCCTGAGTTAACACAACAACACACTGATGAATACTTGAATTAATGATTTGATATTTGCTTGAGTAATACAGAACTGTACTCTCTGCCTCCCTTAGGTGTGTGTGTACCTTCTTTCTGAGGCTGGTTTAACATCTTGTTGGATAAAAAGTACTCTACAATAATAAAACATTTGGGGCATTGCATCAAAATCAAGACCCAATCCAACACAAATTAAGCTGAGTTCTAGTACAGTTTTGATCATAGAGGGTAATAAGTCAATTTCAAAACCTCTTTTTTGTGTCAGGACTTTAAATTCCCCCTCTCCAAAGTCAGTCCCAGTTATAAGACTCAAAGGCCATGTTACTGGGGTCATATTTATTGATTTTTGCACAGTGTTTCAAACGGTAAATTGGATTTTATTGTTTCACTTCTGTGTGTAAATGAGACGGCTGTCGACAGCTGTTGATGACCAGTCATTTCCTCCCTTTTCTAACTTTCATTCTCTACATGACTTGCTGCTACAGAATCACTTATCCATCACAAGAAATGTACAGAGCTACAAGTCTATACACTTCTCAACATCAAACTCTCTTTAAATGCCTATTTCTTAGGTAGAAAATGTTGTGTACCTCATTGTGTACTGTATCATGTATACTGTTTTATAAGCAAAATGTTCTTAAAGTATCACAAATGCAAGTACTCAGAGCAGAGAATTGTGCCATGTTTGTGTTACACAATTACTGGATCATTATTATTGATGAATTAATGTGAGGGTAGCATTTTACTGTTTTAGTAGGTTAAACTTACTTTTACATAGCCTACTGTTTGGTAGTTTAATCTACGTGTGTATAATACATTAAAATGTATTAGCTCATTATATGTTTTATATGTAAAATCCTTATTTGTTTAGCATTATAACTGTTAAAATAATGAAGTGCAGTAAAAAGTAGAAAATGTATATATAAAGTAGCATAATAAAGGAAATACTAGTAATGTTCACGCACCTCAAATTTGTACTTATGTGCAGTACTTGAGTAAACACTGAGTTACTTTACACCAACGGACATTACCTCCCACTTCAACCATTCACATAAACAGTTTTTGTGTAAAGAACAGATCTATTACAACTGATAAAAGTCATAACTCATTCATGTAAAACAGCTACTCCACCCACACGCCCCAGTGCAGCCTTTTGATTTTGACTTTTGAGGATTTTCTTGCTCTCCTTAACTCTCTGATGGCATTTTGTTAAATATATCGTATTGCTTTGTATTAATTACAATCTGTTGATGCATGAAAGCTGCTTAAAGCCATTTTTAACAGAGTCAAGTCAGTGAACAGTGATATTTTTTACAACATAAAATGAAAGCTGACAGAGAATATCAATCACTTCAGAACACATAGATCCTTTTCTTCTCCATTATAGGGATTATTAGCAGGTTTACACATTATCCTTCATAAGTAAATTACCCTCAGACAACAGCAATGATGTTACAAAAAAGGCTCCTACAGACCATACACTATAAAATTAATGAATGTTTTCATGAGCCTAACAGCTCAAGGACATACAGGAGAAGTGCACTCCAAATGCACCTGTGTGTTTGTGTGTCAACATGAGGACACCTCTCTTTATCAAATCCCATCAGGATCTAGATGGGAAGGAAGGGGGCTGGCTTGTATAACCACACTTGCCCAGGGCTCAGGAAACTCGTCACAGACGTATCTGCCTCCACAGTTTTTCATTTTAGAGCATGAGTAGGTACCTGACCGTTATCCGTCACGCAGATAATACATAGCCTGACCGTCATGACATAAATCCTCCTCTTCGTTCTCTTTGAAAAAAAACTCACCCACTCACTTCCTCACCCACTCTTACTCACTCACTCACTCACTCACTCACTCACTCACTCACTGATACCTGCTGAATATTCAGTAGATAAATTGTGCATGAGTGATGCCATAGAAACTGCTGACAAATCACAGGACCCCATCACATTCTACTCCCACACTTCTGTCTTTCCCCTGCTACTACTGCATCGTCCGGTCTCCTTCCACTAAAAAGCTCTCCACAGCAGCTTCTTTGACAATACAGTAACAGCTCTGTATAAAAGCTCAGTAATTTAAAAAAAGGAACCAACTTTGCTTTAAAGAGCAATATCTTGAATTAGCATCATGTCCCACTTTCACGCTGAGACAGAAATAGACTTTGCATTAGAATGCAATCTGATGAAGAAACAATTAATTCCTTGGTTCAAATTAAAAATAAGAAAAAATAATTGTGTGAATTCTCATTGGGACACAGGCTGTAGCAGAACAGATAGCTTGTGAATCACAGACAAATTGATCCTAACATAAAAGGCCACAGTCTATTTCTTTCTTCTTGCACATTTTTTGAAGTTTTGATCTAACTGGATAAAGACTTTTCTTCACACCACAGTGGGTGGCATTCAATGCATTCAACTCTACTAGTAAATACTAATGGAGAGTGCATTAATGCATACGACGGTGTTTAATGCAGATAAGAACTCTTAACCTTCAGTCGGACATTAAACTTGTTTTAATTGTTGTTTTTTACCCACCTTGTGGCAGCGCAGCAAACTGTAAACACAACATTGACATATTATACCACCTCGTAGAAATGACATATTTTTTACTAATACAGAGCAAGATCAGCCACTACCCCCTGAGGAAATACCTGGGTTTTTAGCTGCTAAATGCTCCACGTTCTGCACCAGCTAATGGCTAATTTACTCTCTTTGCTGATTGATGAGTGTAAGGGTGGTGTACTGTTGGTTTATGGAGCTTTTTATCTGAAAACAGCTGCCTGCAGTGTCAGGAAACAGATATGAAGAGGTGAGACTGAACCAAAATGGTACTACCAAAACAATAAGCTGAAAGCTGCTAAAACGCTCAGTACTGTAGAGCTGAGGGCAACTGTAGAGTGGGGTGATAATTGTCTGTGGGTTTGTCACATTACAGAATATTGACATAAACAGCTTTAAATGTGCTTAAGTGGGAAGCCAGTGAGGGATCATGTCCAAGCTATTCCTACTGGTTATTCGGCGCACATGCACAGACAAAGGTGGGATGTCAAGGTGACAGCATGATGACACATTAAAAAGCCAGTCTCACACTAATTATGGTCAAAAAGAACTGAGCTAATACATTTGCACGCACACACGCATGCATGCACAAACACACACACACACACACACACACACACACACACACACACACAAAGACAAGCAGATGTTTCACAGAGTGTGCTGACTGATACATGCCCATTGCCTAATTGCAGGTTTATAAAATCTGCAGGTTGTGGGTGCCAAGCAGTTTCCAAATGGATGCCAAGCGGTTGCCGTGACAGCAGGTCATGACCTTCCTGTAATTGTAGAGATTATACCATTTCTCCTGCTCATCTGGTATGCACATCTGTGCCAGCACAAGACCACTGACAGTCAGAGCTCACAATTGAAACAAAACCAATACATCAGAATGAGAGTCAGTGTATTGTTAGCAGTCTCACAGGGGTCTACTTTTCAAAATGTTTATTCATTTTTCAAAATTGTACCTTTATGTCTGATTTGCTCCATCAATAATTGATACTGATACTGCCAACGTGAACATCTGTTGTATACAATAAATGGGATATTTGGAGAATTTTTCATGTTGCCATTTCATCCCCTTGATGTTGTGATCACCTCCCTTTGCAACCGGCATACAGCTTTCCTGATCAGAGTGGCATCTTTGAATATCACAGTACCACAACCATCGAGATGGACTGTCCAGTACAGCTGTCTGATGCTGTAGTGCAAAATGACATTTATAATATTAATTTGAAAAAAATCAAAAGTGGAGTTAGGACACACAGAGGTAGTGGATTCAGAACAACTTGTCTGTCTGGGCTTTTATGAGAATGTACCACCCACTGTGGATGTTCACAATCTCACCATATACTGTATATAATCGTTATTGTGGCACTGTGGTGAGATTAAGTCATGACACATACAGTCTTGGAAAAGAAAGTCAGCCTACACGATTGATATTTTATTGATTTAATGTAACATTTTTATGTTAAGCCAAAAATAACTACACAACTATGAATGTTTTCTTCTGCCTAAAGGGGCTAATATATATGAACATAAAGTTAAATTTTCCTTCTGGTCAGTCACCCAGTCTCTGTTTCTTCTCTAAAATTGTTTGTTTTGTAACAGAACATTGCAGGAATGATCACTGTTTTAGTCCTGGCTTTTACACTGTCTTGTTATTTTGCTTTGTACTGAGAGTTTGTGAGAAGCTAACAGAGAAACATTCATTGCATTGTACAGCTTAGCTTCTTTCCACATACTGAGTACTGCTAAATAGTTCAACAGGGAACTAGATTTTCTCTCTCTGCGGCTCACCAACAAACCATCTCCAACCCACAGAAATTATCATAACTAGAAAACAGTGAAAGAAGACTCTCCTCACAACTGTGAGGAAGAGAGGAGTAAAGAGCCCAGTGAGTATCACTCTGAAAACTCTGCTATGAAGATTATATTTGTGAGCGCATGCAGCAAGTGTAGTGTCTCGCTGCAGCCTGCGGGAAGGCGGGGCTTGACATCAAGCCCTGCCCACATCCACGTCAGCCATTTTTCTTTGCCTACGTCACTCCCCATACGCTCGAACGGACCAAGACAGCCTGGTAGCATTTTTTACTATGAAGGAAATTATTTGGATAAATGCCATGTTTTCATTTTGAATCTTTTAATTTTATTTGAAAATGTTATATCTATAAATGTAAATGATCTGAAAGAAAACCGAATATTCACCAATTTAAAAATGAAAAATTATATTTTAAATTTTATTGTATTTATATAATATATATATTTATATATATATATATATATATATTATATATATATATTTATATATATATATTTATTATATATATTTTATTTTAACTAATTATATAGACTTATTACATGCAAAGCGAGATATTTCAAGCCTGTATTTGTTATAATTTTGATGACTATGGCTTACAGTTAATGAAAACCCTCAGAAAATTTGAATATTGTGAAAAGGTTCAATATTGTAGGCTCAAAGTGTCACACTCTAATCAGCTAATTAATCCAAAACACCTGCAAAGGGTTCCTGAGTCTCTAAATAGTCTCTCAGTCTGGTTCAGTAGAATTCACAATCATGCGAGATGCTCCTCGGATATTACCTGCACAGTAACACACCTAATCTAAGTATTTCAAAAGGTCGAACACACATACAGATGTCTAGATACAGTAAAATCGCTACGTGATTACCGTTATATGCGAGGGTTGAAGTTGCATTTTAACGGGGCAGTGCAAGTTGCTGCTGTGCAGCCTGAGCTTTCACGTTACAATATAAAAGGTGTTGACCGTTGACTTAGCTAGCACGCAAACAGTTCATTTACATGTCTACGAGCATGTTAGCAAACTACACCAGAAGACAAATACCGAGGAATATTGATAGAAAGCAGGGGAAATTAGTACTTCCATACTTTTTAGCATTGGTTAATTAGCAACCTGCCTGCCATTAGATGTTAGCTTCCGAGCTAGTTAGCAGCTAGCCCCAGAGGCTCATGAAAACAAGGCTTTCACTCTTTTCGTTTCAAAATCGGAACTCAAATGAACAAAAATTTCAGTTCACTGTTGTTGCATGAAATGTCGTTTGTGTTTAGCTTACATCAGTTTCTGTCATCTAATGTGAAACAAGAGGCTATATATCAGCTTTGCTACCGTTTTGGTCCGTTCGAGCGTATGGGGAGTGACGTAGGCAAAAACAAAATTACTGACTTGGATGTGGGCGGGGCTTAATGTCAAGCCCCACCTTCCCACAGGCTGCAGCGAGATGCTCCTTGCATGCGGTGGAAAAGCTGAGACACTAAGAAGAAACGTATGCGTACATCAGATGTAGGTGCACGGCTAAAAAGTCCGCACAATGACTTCAATGACTCTAATTGACTTTGTTAAAAAAGGTCACCAATAAGCAGACAGACAGCAATATGACCTGCCCCAGTTAATAAAAAAGAAAAAACACATACAAATACTACATTAGAATATCTCTTCACCTATCTAGCATATTTTGAGTTAACATACATTAAAACTAAAATAAAAATAAAAAAATGTTGCTGCTTGGGGGCAGCGGAAACAAATTGTGAACACAACATTGACATACAATCGCCGTTAAGTTGATATGGCAAACTCGTTAGCAAACAGTTGCTTATGTTATGGAGCAACGTTATCCTTAATTTGGAGTTGTGTTTGTGTCCAATATTCACTATCTTTTAGCTCTGTTTTTGATCTCTCCCAACTCCTGAGGAAATTATTTGGCTCTTGAGCTGCTAAGTGCTCCACTATGTTCACCAGCTAGTCACAAGCTACTGTACCTGTTCAGCTGTTTTGGCGTTGAGCAGGTAGTGTACAGTGGGTTTTTAGAGTGTCACTGAAAACAGATGCCTGCTGCAGGTGACAACTACACTATGAGAGCGATGAGATTGAACCAAAACAGTCAAGTTTTGGGCCAGACAGCTAATCAATGAGCTGAAGCTTAAAGCTGAGGAGAGCTGCAGACTCAGATAATAATTCTTTGTAGGTTCATTACAGAGAGCGACCCCTTTCACATTGTCATATGATACAATATTATAAAAATATTGATTATAGCGGCTTTATACATATGGACAATACTGAAAAACCATCAATAAGCACCATAAATACATTTGCAAAAAAAAAGTATCTTATTTGCTTTGTTCAGATGTTTTGGTGTACAATATATGAGTGTGGTAGTTTCTAAACATTTTGACCTCAAGAAAGTCTATCTAAACGTATTTGAGTTATGGAGTGAGAGTTCAACCGTTACTCTTTTCATCAACGCTGAGACACTTGTCAACATCATTAGCCAGTCTCATTAATGTCTCCCATCTAACCTGAATTATACATCAAGCAGCCAATCAAGAGCGTGCATCCAGAGCTGTCATGGGAGCATTCCTGATGATTCCCAGTTGAGGCTTTTCCTTTTAATCAGACGCCTGGAGCAGGATCAGCGTTTTCCATCTAAAGAAATACAGGGAAAGGTAGAACGAGAGAGACAGGAAGACAGGGAAGAAAAGAGAAAGAGAGAGGGGGTTTAAGGAATCCCACAGGTGCAGCAATGTAAAGCTTCACACATACTCTATCTACGAGCTTTTCCTGGGTTGTGCATGGTGGGGTTTATAAAAGAACATTCAAACATGGTTATTTACTTGTATCTATTGGTCCACTTTTATGTATGTGTTCCTTCCCCCAAATTGTAAAGAAAAATACAAAGTAAACAGATGGTTCAGATGTTGGCAGAATGGGAAGAACAGAAAAACTTCACATTATTCCAACTTGGGAGACTTTATACTCCTAATACTGCACATTGTACCAAGATGGTCACCCCCACTGCTAGCCTTGTAGTCTCATCATTCAAACAGCCTAAATTATGCTTTATGCATTTGTAGCAGTTCCAGATACAAACAAAGCGTGTGAAGTTCTTTTTAAATTGGCATGATTTGTTGTAGTGTTAACATTAGATTTTTATACAGCTGTAGCTCCCGGGGATGGCAGTTTTATAAAAAAAAAAAAAGGCGATATTGCTGCTGTCAGAAAATTAGAATTAAAACTAGGAGGTTGACTTGAGCATTTTTTACGACTAAACTGCTCATAATTATGATGATAAAATGTGAACTTCGCTAAATATTATACCACCTTTAGGTGGGTGGATTGAACTATATATAACACTAACGAAAAGCCACAACTCTACGCAGGCAGAGAGGTGTCAAATGGTGAAATTCTTTTAAAATAAAGTATGACATTCAGACCAACTACTTTTGCATAAGGGGTTTCAAAGAGGACATGCAGGAATAACCAGTACAAGGGTAAGACAGATGAAAAATAAGGAACAGTTAAGGAACATCAATCACAAAAACATAGCCACAAGGAACACAATATAGTCACAATAACATGAGTCCACTGAGTATTATTGCGACAGTCTGTTGAGGGCAGTAATGACCGTGTGCTTTCTTGCAGATCAGCGATCTGTATCTGTGGCTGTATGGGAGAAGAGTGAAGCCTGAGTTCAGGAGGTGGCTGGGGTTGTGTGCTATGGTAAGTGATTTGCATGTGATGGCAGTGTCAATGAGGGCTTGTGTTGGGAGTAGGGAGCAGTGTTGTAGTACTCGAGACCAGTCTTGGTCTCAAGACCACTTTTTGAAGGTCTCGGTCTCGTCTCGGATGAAGAGGACTCTGGATTTTATTTCAAGACCGGTCAAGACCACAACTTCAGGGATATCCCTAAATTACCTGCGTATCGTCTGATTTATGTGTTAACAACATTGCTGCAATTGGATGTAAAACTTCCTGCTTCAAATGCAACCAATAACTTGACTCATTTTGAATGTAAGTGACAGGAGAAGAAGCTCTGGCTGTCTCGGAGATGTCAGCCAAATCGTCGGTAATAACATTTTATTTATTACGTTTTATTTATTATATTTTTTTTAAAAGAGTTTATTTGCAAAAACAACATCTAAAAGAAAACACACAACAGTGTGTAAATTATGCAATGTAACGTAACAATGTAATTTTTTTTATCTGCACTAAATAGGAAGCATAAAAAAAGGTAAGAGTAAGTGACGCTAGCGAGGCTAGCTAGCTAAAGCTATCAATCTGCATCTGTACCAAAACCCTCCAGAACTCTCTTCACCCCACACCTAAATGGATTTAGCGAGTATTAGCTATATATATATATATATTAGCTAGTTGTGTACATACTGTATGTTCCAGTTGTTTGGTCTGGTCTTGGTCCTGACTCGGTCTCTCCCTGCCTTGGTCTTGACTTGCTCTTGTCTCGGTCTCAACCCCGCAAAATCTTGGTCTTGTCTCAGTTGCGATACACTCTTGGTAATGACTTGATCTTGGTTCTACGATGCTCCTGTACAGGATGAGCAGAAAGTGGGGTGTGACTGAGAGTGCCCTGAGCTTCCGGATGACGGAGACCCTCTGTTGGCAGCGATGGATGTCGGTAGTGTAATGATCAAAGCTGAGTTAATTCCAAGGGTGACTCCAAGGTACTTGAGGCTCTCCACCATCTCACCTGGTTCACTGTTCACTGCAGAGGGGGGCACTGGGTTTATTGCAGGTTTCAACGAAGAGTTCCCTAGTCTTGGAGACATTCAGGAGTAGGTAGTTCTCTGTGCACCACTGAGTGAAGTGGGAGATGGAGTGCTGATAGGCCATGATGGCGTTATTGTCCTTGAGAAGTGCAAATATGGCTGAAGAGTACAGACTGTGCCGTCGCAGCAGAGCATGCGCCGAATCAGCAGATGTGAAATCAAGCAAAAACACAGTAGCCTTATAAAAGTGAAGCATTTGTGGACATTTCCTATCTTGTGTCTTTTATATCTCTCTCTGTTAACACAAGGTTACTAAACAGTCTTTTAATTACGTAACTCCTCCTCGGAACATCAACTTTGTCTGAAAACAATTTCCCCCTCCCTGTCCCTCCCCATCGCCTCTAGTGTTCATTAACATAGAAATTGACGAGCTACAATTGATGCTCTAAAGCAAAGTTCAGACAGCAAGGTCAGCCAAGAATCAGTAATTAAGCCAGTCCTTAAAGTGTGGCAGATCTGCTTATTAGTAGTACAGGCTAGGATTCATCCGCATAGAACTGAAAATGGAAATAAAATCCATCTCATTCCCGGAGAAGCCCGCAGGACGTCAGCACCCAGCGTGAAAAACAATTACAGACTATTACATAGGGCATAGCGGGTTGAAAGTGGACTTTGTCTCCTTGCCTCTAACTGTCTTTTGAGAGATAGAAAGGCTGTCTCATATTATGTGCGTACATATGTGTCTGAATCTGTCTAAAGTTTTCATACAATGACAACTCCATCATTCCTAAGAGAGAAAAGTCGTATCAAATGGTGTATAAATGTCCTTAGAGAAGATGTGAAGGAGATCACCTGCTGCAGACTCAAAGCAACCGGAAATCCACGACCCTTTGCGCCCAGTCAGAACAAGGTCTGGCTTCTGATATGCTACTCAGATATGCCCAATTACTTGTCATTTTAAGGCCAATTTGGCCCAAATGGGGGGAAAGAGACTAAAACTTCTACTATGATTTCCCTTCTACTGGGCCTCTCTTCCCTCAGCTCACTCACATTAAACAGCCATAACAGCAAGTGGTTGAATGGTTGAAGGACAAAAGGGGTGCTTTTAAGTACAGCAGAGATGATTTATTCATTGTTATAAGCTCCATTGTATCAGAGGCCCTACCGCAGCTGGTAGAGGTGGGCTAGATCTGCACTTAAATTGTCTGACAGAGGCGTAGGCAGGAGTGCTGCAGTCACTCTTTTACTCTGTGTGTATCTTTACCTCGTCTTCTCTCTCTGGCATGGCAGTGTTGTTCAATGCCGCAGTTTGAGCAGTTGAACATGATGGCCATGAGCATGTACTGTACGTAACTGGTGTTTTTCCATAATATACGTCTGCATTAATTCAGCTTTTAGGCCCAGTGGCAAGTGATTTTCCGGTTTTCCTGTCGATTACGATGTAATCCACTGTGACCCTTTGCGTAATGCAAGAAGGATAAACATGAAGACTGTGAATTATTTAGCTGGAATATGGAACTCATACAGAGAGCGATCACACTTTTCCTCACTTAAAATTTCAGACCTCTATCATTCCTACTTTACTAGTTGTTACAGTAGACGGACATGAAAAAGCTGAATAATAAAATAAAAGGCGAGCTTTGTTATTTCACAAGGGGTTTTGGACAAACTTGTCACATGCACTGCGATTGGGAGGGAAGGGTTGCTGCAACATTAGAAATACTTCAATTTAATTCACTGACAAAGTAGCAGGACCTACACAGGTATGGGCCGGACTGTCAAATCCACCGACTCCATACTGTAATAGCAAAACACTCAGTTCATGACATGATGCCAGTTTGTTGTTATATAAATTCCTGGGGAGGATGCTTAACCCCTTTAACATTTTATCCAGGAGACTTAGGGTCTGATTAAAGTATCTAACATTGAGTACAATCATTAGTATTGCCAATATTTATGTAGGATTTAATAGCATTATAATGTGATTCTATACTATTTTGTTCTAGCAACCCCCCACCCCAAGATATAGAGTACAACTCCACCCTAACCCAGCCTACAATTCAGCCACAAAATTATGTTAATGTTTAAGACATTAATGTTTAAGACTAGTAAATCCGAATGATCAACCTTCACTCACTCAAAGATCAATCTTTTTCACAAAATCTATTTTCAAATGGTATGTAAAATGGATGTAATCTAATTTTATCCAGAGGTGGCACCGTGGTAGCTTAATAGTTAAGGTGCACACCACAAAACTGCATTATCCCTGGTTCCTGTCTGTCTCTGCACCCCAAAAATCTTTAATTTTATTCTCATTTCAGTTGCTCGTCTCAATGAATTTGATAGAATTTATTTGTGAGCGTTTAGACAAAAACAACATTTTGTTTAAAAAAATTTCAAGAGGCTTTGCTTTTGAGGAAGGATTTTACTGCTCTGGAAAAGTTATCATGGTTGCAATTATTTTATCTTTTGTAACAATGATGGCTTAGTAAATGATACAGATACGCCATTTAAGTAATTACCATTACAAAGTAATCTACCAGGATTGTGCGCTTGCATGTATTTGATTGGTCGATGCAAAGCCTTGCCGGATTACATCACTTTACTCCCTCTTCACCTACGACTGCACACCTGTACATGGCTCTAACACCACTGTCAATTTTGCAGATGACACTATGGTGATTGGTCTCATCAGCAACAACGATGAGAAGGCCTACAGGGAGGAGGTCCAGCACCTATCATCATGGTGCACTGATAACAACCTGGCTCTCAACACCAAAAAGACCAAAGAGCTCATCGTGAACTTCAGGAAGTCTAAAGCTGGCACACACACCCCCCATTCTCATCAACGGGACTGAGGTGGAGCGTGTCACCAGCTTCAAGTTTCTGGGTGTCCACATCTCTGAGGACCTCTCTTGGACCCTCAACACCTCTACTCTGATCAAGAAGGCTCACCAGCATCTCTTCTTTCTGAGGAGAATGAAGAAGGTCCACCTGTCTCCTCAGATCCTGGTGAACTTCTACCGCTGCACCATCGAGAGCATCCTTACCAACTGTGTCACAGTTTGGTATGCCAACTGCTCTGCCCATGACCGGAAAGCACTGCAGAGGTTGGTGAAAACTGCCCAACCCAATGACAATAAAGTTGAATCTAATCTAATCTAATCACATTGCATGTTGCTCAGACTCCCCTCCCTGTGTCAATGAAGTGGTCCCGCTCAAATAAAAGGGGCTGCAAATGTTCACACAGAGCTGAAGTCGGTCGGAATTTGGCCAAGTTAAAGCTTTACCTTCCAACTACTCTAGAAACCGAATATCGAGACTCGAAAAAGAAACATCTTGACTGTGTTCATGTGCATGAAACAAACAGTCATGTGGAGAGGGCTACATGCAGTTTTTCCCCATGTTAATGGGAGAGCATCTAAAGACAGCTGTTGGAACATCTGCTGGCACTGTGTCACTCATGCATCAAAAGTTTCCGGTTCATTTTGGGCTAATGGGTGAGAGGGACAGGCCAAGATGCATTGCCAGTGCACTCCAGCTACAATCTCAATAATTACAGTGGAAAGTTGTCAATGACACTCCTCTTTGTCACTGTTCAGCAGCTATATCATCGTGACATTTCATGTGTTGCAGTCATTGCCCGGTTTGTCTGGAATGAGAAAGTTTGCGGATGTGGTTGAGAGAACAAACCTCCAGTCCAGGCTAATGTCGCCCAATGTGTACGTTACCATTCCAATCAAGAGCCAGTTGAGCCAAACAAAACACAATCAGGTTCCCCTGAGTGGCACTGAATGACACTCGCAGCATACCACTATTATATTGTACATCATTTGTTTTCATGCACACTGATTTACAGAATTTATCTAACATACATTTGCCTTCTCATCAACACAAAATCAGCTTTGAATCTAATCGGTTAGTGTGGAAATATGCTTCTTTTCTCCCTCTCTCTTCAGTTTAAACAGGCAAAAACAACAAAGACACAGACTGAGGCTGAGGCTGTGTCATGGAAAGGGAATGAGAACATCAGCACAGTGGAGAGGAGAGAAGAAAGCTCCAATCAGCCAACCATAACAACACACACAAAGGACAAATGCAAAACCAAAATCTGGTGTAGTAGTGGAAGGCAGCAAGTTATTGAAGGTCAAAAGACAGACTGAGAGAGAGAAGGACAGAAGGAGAGCACTGTTAGCCTAGAGTGACAAAAGGAGGAGTGTTAGATGCTTGCCACTTCATCATTTTGCTGTGAATGATTTTGCATGAATTTGTGTGATGACTCATGATACACTGATTGATTTGCTCTGCAGCTAAATGCTTGTAATTAGTTACTGGAAGTGAAAAAATCCACCATGTGAAAGACTTTCTTATAAAAGTTAAAGTAGTTGTTTGTGTCACTCTGTCTTACTTCCTAAAGAAAAAAACTCTTCTATTCACAGTTATAACACATATGTCCTTAATAGGCCAACATATTAGATACATACTCAATATTAATTTAAAAAAAAGTTATTGTTGTGTTCATTATGGTGGGATGGAAGGTGGAGTGGGTGTGTCATTAGCAGTAAGCTGATCTGGAGTAAGGGAGCAGGAGTCTCCCCTGGCTCGCTTATGTCTGACAGCCCGAAGATTAGTATGAAGGATGTTCTTCATTTGTTAAGTGCTGATACTAATCCCATCTATCCACGTTATGAAGTGATACTCTGTCTTCATCTGGCCTGTACAGCGTCTCCAAGATCAACACTGACGGAAATTAAAACCAGAACCTGCTGCCCCTCATTCAGCCATCAGTTATTCATGTCTCTGTGTTATAACAACCCAGTGTTTTTTTTTTTTTTGAAGCATTCAGATAAATTCACATAACAAGGTTTTCAAAGGGAGTTTCCCTCTCATCATGAAAATGTAAATGTATTAACAATACCATACACCCTTACTATGTTTAAAATGCTCAGATGTTTTGCACTTATAGTACAGCCTTACCTAGTCTGGTTTGACAAGTTATTTATAGCTAATAGCAGCAACCTTTAGATAGATATTGTTGTTAATACTATGGTTACTGAGCATTCTTGAATCTGATTGGCTGGCAGGATGGAAATGCAATTTTACCAGTATAACTGCACAGTGCACTTCTAAATTAATGAACCATTATTGACCTTTACGTGAAGACAGCCACAGTAAGGCTTAGCTAAAGAGCTTGTGTGATTTGTGTGACAAAAAAAAGAAACAAAACATCCAAAGTGAATTTCAAACGTGTCTCCTCTAGAAAGTTTGATTAATGGACAATGCTTAATGCATAAGATATTCTATATTAACTTATTGTTGGAAAAACCAACAGCTAGAGATTCCACTATCAAGTACTGCATGTGTAGCCAAAGCCTGATATAGTTTTTTTTTGTTTTTTTTCTGTACCATAGACATTCAAAAACTATTATAAACAATGATGAGCCATTACGTTGCACTGGGTAACGTGTTCCTACATTATGATGAACATGAGCAGTGTAGTTTATTTGAGTCATCCGCACATACACCATCCTGCTGTCTAAAACTCAAATGTGTATTAGTCTGTAGCTGAAAATAGTCCCCGTCAGATTTACTCCTGTTTGAGTAATATTTGCTAAAAACTACAGTGCCAAGCTGTTTTTGGAAATTTGTGAGGCTTTCAAAAATTAAACTATGCATTTGTGAGACATTTTTAAAGATTTACAGCTTTATTAGGGAACGAATGGGCTGAGAACCAGAGAGAGAGAGAGAGAGAGAGAGAGAGAGAGAGAGAGAGAGAGAGAGAAAGAGAGAGAAAGAGAGAGAGAGAGACACTAATGGATAATTGATTTTGGTCTTATAATGGGAATTGTTGACAATAAGAAAAATTAGAAGAGAAAAAGAGAATAGCCAGCCTTATCCCTTTTAGTGATTTTGTTCAACAATAAGATTTCACTATACTATTTAGAGATAGGAAAAGTCAATGTGTGACTCTTTTTCATTGTTTCTATATATACTTTTGTCTCTCTTCTCTGTGACTCCATCTTTTTCTCTTCCTACCTGTATCTTTTACCACCTCTCCATCTCTCTGCCTCTCTTGTTGCCTCTCTTCTTCTCCAGCCATGGTTACATAAAATGGTGTGAAGGCCTGGCTGTGTGGGCTGCAGAGTGGAGGAGAGCCTCAGCACTTTCTGAACTTTCATTCACTAAGGAGCTTCCAAGTTCAGCAGCCTTGCAAAACCTCCTCAGCCAGCTCAATGTGTACTATTTATGAACCCACCTCCATTGCCCAAAACATTTATGTCCCAACACACTCTGTTGCCTAAATATTATAGTCCCTCCGGAACTATAATGTGCACATTTTGAAGTAAAGGATGCTATGTTGTCTTACTTTATGACAGCATGGTTTAGTTTCTGCATTTCTCTCAATGTCATTGTGTGACATTGGTTTGACCTGTTTTTATTATCTATTAAACTTGTGATAATTGTTCAGTCTATAAAACATGTTCAGCTGCCAGAACCCATATTGATACCTTCAAAATTAAAAAATCATATTTTGTTTGAACAATAAAAAAGCCAAATGTATCTGTAAATGTAATTTTCTTGTCAGTTATGTGAAGGAGTTGTATGTACCATGATTGTAATGGATGACACAAAGGCTAAAAACCACCCAACACAAAGGAGAAGGTAGTTTCTAGCCGTAGGAAAGTGCATTTGTTCAAAATCTCAAGAATAGAGAATAGTGTTTAATAGCATTGAAAAACTGAAAAACAGTGAAAATCTTTTCCTGATTACCTTATTACATTACAACTGCCCCAACAAGCATTCACTTAATTTTCTCCTGAGATGAGCTGAGGATTTATGAAGTTACATGAGACAAGAAACATTGGGGAATTTCTAAGACCAATCACACACATACACACGCACACACACACACACACACACACACACACACACACACACACACACACACACACACACACACACACACATTCACTATCTTTGTGGGGACCTGTCATTGACATAATGCATTCCCTAGCCCTTTACCCTAACCTTAACCATCACAACTATATGCCTAACCTTAACCCTTATCCTCACCCTAACCATAACCTAATTATATCCCTAATCGTACAATCAAGTCTTAACCCTCAAACAGCTCTTTAAACTTGTGGGGTCCAGCATTTTGGCTCCACAAAGCTGTCCGGACCCCACAGGTATACTGTATTCCCGGTTTTTGGACCCCACGAATATAGTTAAACAAGAACACACACACACACACACACACACACACACACACACGCTGTTTCTGGTCACTTTGAAAAAAACTAAATTGCAATAAATTGCCATTTAAAAAATTGCCATGTGCATAAACTTTAACTCCACTATTACAAACTATTTCACGTTTTTCTTTCATATGATTACATACACATGACATTTACCGTGGACCTTGGGACATCTACAAGGTCTTCATCTTATCTTAACCACCAGACACCCAGATCCTCCTCACATATTGCATGCCAAGAGTGAAGGACTCTCAAAATACCAAACCATGAGCATGGACAATGCACAACTCATACATTCATTCATGTTTAATACGTTTTTTCCACAACAACACATAAGATAAATTACTGTAATAATCTAAATGCATGCAACATCACAAGTGTGTCACAGTAGCAGAAAGTCAGACTTCAACTTTTCTCGCTTTGTGTTCAATCTTGGACAGACAACACTTTGCAGTGTTTCTTTTTAAGGGTACTCTGTTTTAAACACAATTGTATAACTATATATATATATAGTGATATAAAAAATAGATAGTGTAACAGTGACCACAAGTGGTAAACAACATCAGACATAGCATGTATACCAAACAAAGTCCAAACCATCCTATAGAATAGAAGTGTCATACACAGGATGCTGGCTGGTTGCACCTAGCACATACAGGATTCAATCTAATAGCAGCTCCACTATCACAAGAGTGGTGAGGTGTCAGTTCTCCGCGGCTCAACCTTTTAATGCACCGTAATCTTTTGTAAAGTGGTTATGAAGAGCAGGAGTCATGGTTTCCAGTGCATGGAACAGAAACATTGTCTCCACGGAGCCTTAAAAATAGGTCATGCTCCGCTCTCTGATCTACTCTGCACTGTTACATAAAATATACTCTGTTTTGTACAGAATCCCTGTTTCTTTCCCTCACTCTCACACATACATATAGTACACAAATAGAATCCACATGCAGCCAGTACAGCATATGCAGTTTGCTGAATTCACTACTAAAATATAATACATATGAAGAATTTAGGGCAGCACTTGACAGAAAAAGGCACTGCTGCACTTTTAACATTAACACACAGCCAAAGATGAGCGTCATTATCTAGACTTCAAAAAACAGCAGGTATCTGAGGTACGGTAGGTTATTGAAATGCACCATCTGTTTGTGCAAGGTTATGCAATACATCTTTCATTTGGGCTAATGGGATAATATCAAACATGGCTAGCTAGTGATGATGAATCATGCTGTTAGCTACCGGTATCATGGTGCAAAGCTTTTCTATGGACTATTAAAGGACCATAACACAGGCAGTGTTGTCATCAATACAACACTGCTCTTTATAATGCTTTACCTCTTGCTCTGCTATTTGTTTTTTGTTATTTAGTTTTTTTGTTATTGTCATTTAGTCCTATTTCCTTCACTCAAATAAGGCTTATACACTAATCACAGCCATAATTGCTGATAGTGCCATTGTTTGTTTGCAGATGAAAGCAGTTGAGATGAGAGGCCAGCTTAATGCCACAGAGAAGAGAACATCTGAACTCTTCTAACCTTTTCTATTGATCCCCAAGCAACATGACGCTTATTGACTATCAACACTGTGGTAAACAAACACAGATTGACACCACAGAACTGAAATACAGAGGAATTTCTATTCCCATCGAGAGTACGTTTAGATCATGTTATTGTTTAATCTAAGTTATAGGTGTTGCGTGTACTTCCATCCATAGTTACAAGATGATATTTGATCAAACAAAACATCCATTTATATTTAAAGACTGCTGCCCTGATCTTACTGTATAAGGAGGTTACTCCGAAAACTAAAGATCTAGCCTATGTTGTGACAATGAAAAAGTTAAAACTGTCTAGACTTGTGCCTCTGTATGTTTTCAAACCTTAACATGAAACTCTGTCAACACACTATAAGGTCAACTTGTGTGCATGAGGTTCAATTAAACATTCATCAAGTATTATGTAAACGAGGCACATGTGAAAATTATACTCATACTGCAGGAGTGCTGATTATTCAAGTAGAGTCTGCCCTACCTTGACAAAAAGATTAGTTTAAGGCCTGTTGTTTCATTGTGCACCTTAGATAAAAGTAACCACAAGGAAACATAATAGAACACAAACTAAACTGATGGAGCCAGATGCCAGCCAGTGTAAAGGCCTTAAAATTGTGTTTGCACCAAAACAATGATTTAATAGCTATCATGTGTTATTACGGTGTTTGGTGTTTTAAGCCCCCAACGTTGTCCAGGCAGCGCTGCATGGAAGGCACTAGGGTTAGACAAGGGTTAGAGTTATGGTTAGGGTTAAGGTCAAGTCAGCGGTGGGGGCTTAAAACACCATCGAGCTGTTACATATACATACATTTTATAAATTAAATGTGGCATATTTAGAAAAAATAATGACGCATTTTGGGTAATGCAAAGTAACATAAAAATAGATTAATTAAATAAAGAAAAAAATGTAACACATGTTGTCAATGACAGTTATACTTTTTTTTAACTGGCTGTGCTTTAGAAGGCCATGTAATATATTCACCAATATATCACCTTTTTGGCAAAATACCTAAAATCATCTTTTGTTGGTCTGTTTGCACTGTTAAAGGCTGCAAATCAATCAGTTCTCCAGTCCCTTTTTGCCTTGGTAAAATAAAAGCTCATTCCTACATTAGATATGTGCAGTATCTCCACTTTGTTACATGTTATCCCATTGACCCAGAAGCTGCAGCATATCTTACAGTAAGAAAGTTGCATGATACCCATCCAAAACTCCTCCATTCTCACTCCAGGCAACCCCCTTCCCGCACCACACGTTCCATTACTGTAACAGCACCCGCTTTGTTCTGACCCCCTGGGGCTAGTCCTATTGCAGGGTACCTGTGTGTGTGTGTGCATGTGTGTGAGTGGAGTGTGATACAAGAGTAGAGTCTTTGAAAAGTGAGAAAGGAAAGGAGGGGTGCCAGAAACGGGTAAACCCAAGAATACCCAGGGACAAAATAAACCTGTGCTGCCAAAGTTATTTTACACGGAATAGGGAGGGTGATGAAAATTTTTGAGAGAACAAGAACACTGCATGGAGACAAGGGTCTAAGGATCAAAAGGAGGAGGGGAGACATATGTGCATTCATTGCAACCACTCACCTAGTATGTGTCATCTGAATGTGATGTGTGCCTTTCTCACAGGTTAAAGAATACCTCAACAATAACACATTTAGTATTATTATTAGTATTTATGCGTACGTGTACTGTTCTTAAGCTCTTAAGATCTCTGTACTGAATGTTCACTGTGAACCAGCTTACATGTAACCTTATGTATTGTACCAGTGTGTGTGTGTGTGTGTGTGTGTGTGTGTGTGTGTGTGTGTGTGTGTGTGTGTGTGTGTGTGTGTGTGTGTGTGTGTGTGTGTGTGTGTGTGTGTGTGTGTGTGTGTGTCTGTGTGTGGCTGATGTAATAACTAGTAAGGGTTGTTTACTCATATTATTCACACACTCTCTGCATAGGGTATTTCATAGGCAGGATATGCTCATAGAGTACTGTAATTTACAATTGTGTAGCTCTTCCCATGCTGAGATGCCTACAACAAAAGGTTAGTGATCAATACAGCTGCACGCATGTGTGCCTAAATGTGTAATTGTGTGCGTGTGTATGTGTGTATAGTCATTAGACTCATTCGTGCTGTGTCTGCCCACCTGCAGAGACATTGCTATTTGTTATATACTGTAGAGGCACTGAAGGCCTTCTGCTTACTGGCACAGCAGGACACAATACTGAAATCAACAAAACTGTAGAGATACAGGAAGACTTGAGTGTTACAAGTATTACCTTTAATGCAGCTTCAAGTGGACTAGGCATCAGTGTCATCTTTGTCATCGGCTGTTGTCACAGCCCGGCTCTTAAATACGGGAGACACACAAGTATGTTAACGAAAAAAGTGATTTATTGGATGATAAAATGTGCTACAGGTGTGATGTGCTGTAAAAACAAAAGAAAGGAACCAAAAGCCACAACTCAAAGAGGTATGGTGAGGAGAACTGCCAACATAGGACTGCTGCTGTTCTGGCCTATACATTATATGCATGTGTCAGTTCAGCTAATTAATGTAAAGCTGTATTGTCATATTGACTTACATAATCCATTTGTTAGTATATATGAATTGATGTACTATGTATTAATCTATTCATAGATTGTTTCACATCATTTACAAATCCTTTTTTGTTTCATTTAAATATCACGATCGTTAAGGTCATGACCATTTCTTTTTTTTTTTAAGTATTAACCAATTCAGTCCCAACCTCACCCAGAAAACAACTTTCTGGATCATCACATACCCTTCACCATACCTAGAGATTGGCATGGTTTTCTTTCAGTTAGCCTAATAGCTGGTTTGATTTGCATTGAGAGATGATTTTATGGAAAGTACCCCATGCCAATCTATAGATATGGTGAAGGGTATCTGATGATGTGGGGCTATTTTAATTCCAAAGGCCAAGGGAACTTTATCAGGATGCATAGTATCCTGGATCCATTAAAATAACTGGCCTTTAAAAATAAAGATCTGCCTGCCTCTATGGGAATTTAACATCGGGGTGTACTTACTTATGCCCCCTGTATTTTAAGGAAAAACATTTATTTATTTACGATACATTATTCATTCACAAAGAAAATTGGTGTTCTTAAAGATTGGATTTTTCCTCATTTTTTTAATTAAGGCATTAAGATCAATTTCCAAAAGATGATTTTTTTATTCCTCTTTTTAGTCAACTTTAGCATGGGTGTCCTAATTTTTTCACATGACTGTATATGGTGTTTACATGCAGACTGACCCCATCAACAAAACCTCAATAATGTATACAGCATACTATACAATACATACCGGTACTATATGTCAATGTTATTTATTTTATTTTACATTTAGCATTTTGTGGTAATTCAATTTATCTAATGGCTTTAAATAGTAGGCTATAGTATATATTTATTAGCTATGTATAGTAAACAGAGGTTTGGAAATGTTGCCAAATGCCCATCTTCTGTTCTTTACATTAAGCCATAGTTAAAAGAAAATAACATTTTTGACCAAAAATATAAATTCTTCTTTCTATTTAAATATGGCAGCTGAGTTTGTTTTATTTCATTCATTCTTGTTCCACATAAGTATTACTGTAGTTGCATTTACAATTAAATACCACCATACTACAATATTTAACCATGAATGTATTATAAGAACTGGATACTCAAAGATGGCGCCCATCTACTGTACTTGAACCAAAATTGATTGCTGAGCACATAAGCCCAAATAGTTTTCAACATTGTGCGGCCCACTGCACATTTCTCTCGATAGCACTGCCCGCACGTTCCCACTCAGCATATAGACTTATTTGTTTTACAAATATAAAACCTTCATGGATAATAAATGTATAAATACAGAGAGTAATAACTGACCTTGTTTACAATTTTAGGTGTCCTGTGAGAAGTTTTACAGATGTGTCTTTTACAGTGGTCTCTGGGGAAAATGCTTTTTGGGCCACAAGGGATTTTTCCAGTGCTGTCGCTGCTGGAACACATTGGCGTCTTGCTGCGTTGAGTGGCTTGCTGAGTGTCTAGCTCTCTTAATATATCTGTTTATTTCACCTGCCACTACATATTTTCCAAAATGCCTTGCAGATCTACAGTAACATACTGTACACTGCTTGCACAGCAAGGCACTGTGAAGAATACAGTATTAATGCTGTAAAAACAAGAAAAAAAACACATTACATTACATTTAGTCATAGTGCAACGTAGGAAAGCTTTTTGCACTCCTCTTTTGTCGGGCAGTAGGATGTGTGAAAGGTAGCAGATCAGGAGCTTAGAAAGAATCCCGCACACTGACCATTACGCAAGCAATTATTTATTTAGAAAATACAACGTTTCGGTCTTAGACCTTCAATATTAGCAGCAGATCAAGCATAGGTCATTTAAAACAAGAGGAACTTGGTATTTTTGTCTCAATGTTTAAAAAAAATCATTACTGTCCATTTCGTAGCCCCTGGCAAAACACAATGAGCTCTCTAAGTCACCTCTAAAACAAAGAGAACCACACTGTGGTGTATCCTACTTTGTTGGATAGTGGCCTTTATATAACTTAATGCACAGCCTACATTTGGATCGGCTGATTCATTCAACTCATTTACATTTTCCCAGTGACCTTCCCTGCACTCTTCAATCCCACGCATTCCTAAATACAGAGTGCTGTGTCCACACATACGTAGGACAATAGCAGAGGACAGAAGGGGTGGTGCAGAAGTCTCTCTCAAATGCCTGCACACAAACAGGCACAGACTGTTCGTACAGGAAAAACGTTGTGCACACATAAGCTGGTGCTATACATCAAGATAGCCATTTTTTGCTAATTTGTCAAAGCAGCACTAATCACTTTCATAGGGCTTACAGCATCTCATCGTATAGCATTCTTAAGCTCCCTCTTAAGAATGCTATAAGATGAGATGTGGAAGCCCTACATGCATCATTCCTATGCACAGCCGAATGGGTTGTATGTTATGTTGTGTGATATCACAGCTGGGCTATAGCCTGGCAGAGCCTTGCCATAGGCTGGCATTGTGTGCAGATAGAAGGAGTAATCCTTGATTGTGTAGGTGCGGATAAGTTCTGAAAAGTGTTTTTCTCTTCAGCTTCAAGTACGGGGTGAAATGAGACTGCTAAGCCATTTCTGGGGACGTGCCTTCCTTTTCCTTTTTTGCCTTTTGGTTTCCATTCTTAACTCCCCCCTCTCTGCCTCGTACCTTGGCTTCTTCGTCTCATGCCTGTATGATTTTTTGACATACAAACTCATTTCTCTATTCATCCCATTGTGTCTTTGCTCTCTGAACATACCACCTTCCCTCTCTGTACTCTCTCACTTTGCACTGCAAAGCTACTCAGCTGAATCCCTTCCATTAGAGACTGTGAGAGGGAGATTAGTGTTGTATCAGTGCGTATGTGTATGTGCATGTCTCTTTTGGGGGTGGAAAGCCGGGAGAAAGGATTTCCAAGACTTTCTTAGTAACAGTAAGTCGACAACCAGGAATACCATCATTGACTAGAGGGGTTTGAAGGATATGTGGAGAAGCCAGAAGATCATTTATTTGTATCTAATGTGGCTGCACCTATTTTTTATTGGCTCTATCATACTGTGTAATGTTTGTCATATACTGTATACATAATCATGTTCTGTCACCATCAGGCTTGGCTATACTGCTTCTGCTCATTTGAGTAAACGAATGTACTGTACTGTATGCATAGGAAAGCAGACACAAACACATGCACACACATACACGAGTCACAATCATAAAAATATATACTCACAGGGAACTGAAGCCCTTTTGCGCACACACACACACACACACACACACACACACACACACACACACACACACACACACACACACTTCTGCATCTGCATGGGCCATCAGCCATGAGACAAGTGTGTTGCTTAGAGACCAAGAGGTCACCCCAACAACAGAGATCACACAAACCATGTGTGACATCTGTTCCAGCGTGGTGGCCACAGCCAGCACTGGAGCCCTGCCTGCTTGGAGACACTTGACAGTGAATACATTCACGTAAAGCCTTTTTTCATGCTTTAGTATCACCAAATTACTGAACAAATGCAACAGATCTTTCTCTGCCTGTGAATGATTCTTTAATTTATTGTGTTTTTTTGTCACATACTCAACTGGGGATAAGTCTAACATCTCCTCAGGCTGAATGGTGATGCAATATTTTGTGGATGAAAAAGAAATTATGTTTCACAAGAAAATTTCTGCAAAATAAAATCAGTGCCTTTATGCAAATATATTAAATCAAACAAAAATGCCAATTAATACAGCACCTGTAACTCTGATACATCTCTGTATTTCACTGCTGCTTCCCTTTTTTTAATGAATGAAATAGTCTCCTTGGATTCCCCTGTACCCTGTGATGTTTAATCAGCTGCTATGAGTGATATAGAGGGAGGTGAACAAGGGGCCTGATATTTCATTTCCCTGCATATAAGTTTTGATGTGCACAAAACAGGTGGATGGAAACACTGACAGGTAAAAACTAACATGCCACCAAAGTCACTTCTGATGAGAAAATCAGAAAAAAAAAAAAAAATCTAAATCAAACAAGTTTATTTATATACATGTAAACTAGGTCTGTCAATTGATTAAAAAATGTAATCTAATTAATTATACTCTGTGATTAATTAATCTAAATTAATCGCATACATCATTTTTGCTGTGAAAGTATTTTAAATATTTCAATTCAAATGAATCAATGAATAATCAGCATTAGTGACATTAAAGTAAAAAAAAAAACTATTGTTATTATTATTTTCACTGTTCAAATAATGGCCATAACACTATGACCTAATATTCTGAGGAAATAAATTCAAAATTGCTTCAGGAATAGGGTTGGGTATCGTTTTACTTTTTTCCGATAAAGCGGTACTTTTAAAACGGTGCCGGTGCCTTAACGGTGCCTGATCCGACGGGAGCTGGCTGCAGGACGACTCAATCACCATGAGCAGTTTTTAAAGTGGCCATATTATGCTCATTTTCAGGTTCATAATTGTAATTTGAGATTGTATCAGAATAGGTTTACATGGTTTAATTTTCAAAAAACACCATATTTTTGTTGTACTGCACATTGCTGCAGCTCCTCTTTTCACACTGTGTTCAGGTATCTGTTTTAGCTACAGAGTGAGACCTCTCAACTTCTGTAAGATCTTTGTTGTTAGTCGCACATGCGCAGTAGCTAGCTAAGGATTACATGACCTAGCTGGGTTAGGTAGGTGTTTCTGCAACTTCGGCCTGTACAAGGCAGGATTAGCCGGGAGACTTCTTCTAAATGAGGGCGCACTTCCAACTTTGTGTGGAATACCTGCAGAACAGGGACATGTAAGTAGTTCTATACAATTTATTTTTTAGATTATGGTGAATTTGTGTGTGTTGTAGCAGTGTTTTACCATTGAGAACGAGCTAGCATGCTAATGGTTAGCCCCTTAGGCCCCTCGTCTCAGCTAGTTGCGTAGAAAGCCGTTCAGATTTTGAACAGCTCACCTGGAGACTGAAGGCAGGACACATTCAGAAACCCGTATCTCACTCAAAACAGCATGGATGTTTTTTTTTTCAAAGTTTGTATGCGTTTGGAAGCACCAGAGACACAAAACAACACCCCAAATCCCAGAAAAAGTGTTTTTTTCATAATATGGGCACTTTAATGTTCTATCAGACTATAACTACTCGAGAGTCTGCTCTTGAGACTTTGCTCTAATTTTCGGGACAATTAGGGCAGGATTCGGGATTCAGGACAACTGCTTGGATTTCGGAACTGTCCCGAATTTTTCAGGACATCTGGTCACCCTGATCAGGCATCATTCTGACAGCTAAAGGTTAGCATAAAACATTTAGCATGATAAAATGTTTGTCATATAACATTCCAACCCAGTCTCCCGGCAGTTCGTGAAATGGTCATGTAATCGATTGATTCGTGTACCCGGACACGTTTATCTCCTTTTTTTTGTGATGGCCAGCACGTTTTTTTACAACCTGATCTCACAGAATTCCGTGAAATGAACACGGCCACTTAAGTTAAGGAAAAGGTCGTGGGTGGGCTTATGTTTCCTTGACACGCGGGACGGTTGGGTTTAGGAAAAGAAGAACTGGATGGTTGGGTTTAGTAAAAGAAGGACGGGACGGTTGGGTTTAGGAAAACAATAACGGGACGTGGGACAACAACGGGATGGTTGGGTTTAGTAAAAGAAGAACGGGACGGTTGGGTTTAGTAAAAGAAGAAAGCGACAGTTGGGTTTAGGAAACATGACACGCGGGACACAATCCCCGGTCTCCTGGGTGAAAGTCCTGTGTTGTTTGACCCAACCAACCTCCCTATGCGGATTTTCGGGCTTTCATACTACTTACCGTACTAGCTACCGTAGTCGCTCTTAATGAATCATGCTGTGATCACAAAAGATGCTTCCCATTGAAATACATTAGTTTAAAAAACGTGCTGACCATCACGAAAAAAAGGAGATAAACGTGTCCGTGTCCACAAATCAATAGATTAAATTACGTGACCAGACTGGGCTGAACATTTATATACTGGCAAAATTACAGTCCGACATTGCCATCGCTAGAGCCACGCTGCTGCTGTAGCTAAAAGAGGAATACAAACATCTATCGCTCATAGGAGTGTTTCCTATGAGAATGCTAGAGGAAGTGTTCCCTCGATCACCAAAGTTGGGCAAATAGCAGTTACAGCTAATATCTGTATTTAGCATCTGTTTGAGCTTGTGAATTGGCATGCTCACTGAAGCATTTGAGATACATCCATCTGCAGTGCCACTCCAGAGCAGTGGAGTGCGACTGCAGTGACAAACATGCTGTCATCTAATTTCCCACACGCAAAAAAACACAAGACACACACACACACACACACACACACACACACACACACACACACACACACACATGTGCCCTCTCATAAATGTTTGCTCAGATTGCTCTCCTCCTCACACTTACTTCTTCTGTTCAATCATTCCATCGGTCTGTTTATTTCTGACATAATTCTTGACAGCAATGCAGTGAAGCACATTGAATATCCAAATAAACATTTTTTTTAAAGTTGCCAGGTGTCAAAAAGTCCAAGCAACATTGAAGGTATACAAAAAATTGTGGAAGTAAAGGTGATAATGTAAATATATTTATATATATATGACATCTAAGCAATGTAATACTGCAAACATTTACTTCAACTAGTGCAATACTGATATAATACAGTATAATGAAAAGATTTGTAGCAATTACTGCAGAAACTGATTCAGTAGCTGTCTCTAATTTCTTAGTCTTTAGGGAGCAGTGATCACCTCTCAGCTTTATAGATTCAAGCAAATGATTGCTGCTCCTCTTTTCTATCCATCCATCCACCTATTTATTTCCAACAAAAATCTATTGTATTTGTACATGCTTTCTGTCCAATATTACAGTAAATGTGCTTTGAAAAGTTGTGCCACCTCTTTGTAACCAAACATATCGGGGTGATCTGACCTCTCTCTCTGTTCTGACCTCTCCTCCTCTTCTTTCTCTTTCACAGTTTCTTTTGCTCTTGTTGCCTCTCTCTCCTCTCCCATGTTTCTGTCCGGCACTCGCCATTACATCAGACCAGGGCCAACAGGTGACCCCACAGATGGCACTTTGACACTCAGATGTGAAATCAGGTGTTGTGCTGTACAGATCTGCATATTTAGTGTCACATTATACGCTATATTAACACACAATGTTAGCAATTCAAGGTAATTTCTAAGTCATCAGAGGTAGGGTAAGGGATGAGAGAGGGAAAAGAAAGAACAACTTTGTGAATAAATTGCTTCATTCCTCCTGTTCACTTTTCAAGGGTAAGGATGCAGCTTTAGTGTCAGGAAAACCAGAACTCTCTGCTTCTTGAGAGATGGTTTATAGATTTCTAATCTAGGCCAGCAAGCTGTAATTCTCTCTGTCTTATTCCTGCTGTGCATTTTCTCATTAACTGCATCAATGCTATGCTCAGCAAGCCACAGCAGGAATACAAGAGACCAGGAGACAATTCATATTTTGAAAGTAAAACACTGAGAAGCTGAGACATTAAGGTCAAATATGCTGACACATGAATTAACAGCAGGGAGTCTGTCTGTGTTCCAGACACTGATCAAAACAAATGGCCCACAAATGAACATCAGACAGAGACACAAGGCAAAGATGATGATGAAGGAAAGGCTGTGATTTGTACAGCCACAAATCAAAGTTGTATAAAGCTATGTTGCTGCTTTTTTAATTTATAGTAAGAACTTCCAATTTATACCCCTTTCATACATACATTCACTGACACTTCTGTCGTGAGTCGGCAAATGTAGTTCCTGTAACACATCAATATTTAGGTCCTATGACATGCTGCTTTTTGGATGTTTTTATATAGGCCTTAGTGGTCCCCTAATACTGTATCTGAAGTCTCTTTCCCGATTTCAGCCCTGGTGCAGAATTACAGCCACTAGAGCCAGTCCCACAATGAGCTTTACTTAGGATGTGCCATTTCTGTGTCTGTAGTTTTAAATGCTATTGAGGAGGAGAGAGGGGGTGGGCAAGGTGGAGGGTGGGGGTGTGGCCTTGACCAACTGCCATGCTTCGCTTGTTTTCAAGCCATGATGTCTCTCTCTTTCTCATGAGCGGGCCAAATGCTCTGGGCGGGCAAAGCAGAGAAAGGGGAGGTAACATTCCTCCTTATGACGTCATGAGGAGGAGATTCCAGATTGGCCCATCTGAGCTTTCAAAGGAAGAGCAGGATACCCAGGGCTCGGTTTACACGTATCGCCATTTCTAGCCACTGGGGGACCATAGGCAGGCTGGGGGAACTCATATTAATGTTAAAAAAACTCATAAACTGAAATTGTCATGCCATGTGACCTTTTAACAACCTCATTACATAGAGCTACATCATGTACAAAAAGCGCAACGTCTTGGTTCTCCTCAAAGTCTTATAGAGTTTTTCTATACACATGTGCTGGCTTGGCTTGGCTTGGTTTGGCTCGGTGCGTCAGCCCCGAGCAGGATCATGCAGGATTTGCATTTCCATAACAACAGAGCTACCTGCTTGAAGGTGTGTCTTCAGTGGGAAGGTTTTTTTTCGGGGCGATGGTTGCTGTTGCTATTTGGCGAGCCTGAGTGGTCAAAGGAGCATCTGTAAAACGGCGGCTAACACGTTTAATTTCCTATAAATTCAAGTCCTCCGTTATTTTGTTATTTCAAAGCTTTAATTATAAAAGCAGCAAAGTCAGAAAATGTTGGGTCTTCATCAGCAGTAATTTAACATGACTCGCAATCATGAAACATTAAAATAAAGGAGATATCTGAACGTACAGACAGGGATGCAGGAGAGAAACTACTTCAAACCACATAGATACAGTTAGAAGTCACAAAAATACTGAGAGCTGAATACTGAAAGTTTTAACAAAAAATAATGCAGGGTTAAGGCACTTCCCCATTGGCTTAACTTTTGAGGCCCGGGGGTTGCAACTTGATTAAATTCTATCTTTAACAGAAACTCTTGTTCATCCAGGCAGTCCTGGGCAGTGCTGAGAGGAGGTTCACAAAGCCAGGTCAGACAGACGAGCAATGGCTCATTCATATGTGAGGGATTAACTTGTGTCACTGTGTCTTAAAGGGGTATCAGAATATGTTGAAATAAGTTTGCAAGAGCTCCCACGACATACTGTGAGCCTCTAAAAATGATATCTTGTGGAGCCAGATAACGTCATGATTTAGAGACCGAAAAGAATATGTTTCAGTTAGACAGAAACCGCAAAGTGAGCCAAAGAGTGATGAGATGAAACTCTTCTGGACATTCTCTATTGTCTTCTTCTGGCAGGCTGTATATTCCTGTCTCCCTGTGGGCTTGTAGGAGGTTTCAAAAGATTTAGATGAGAAGGCAAGCTGTTGGAAACACCTCACAATCACACTCCCACTGGGTGCTCCATCAACAGCAACATTAATCTCTATGCACTCCATCAACAAATTACCTGAGGTCGTTTTTTCAATAGGTGATACGCTATACAGTGCGACATAGGACGAATGGAAATGCTGTGGTATTGGTTCTGAAACTGAGCCTGTGAACAGTCTGCAACAGTGTAGCTTTCATATGTATCTATCTTTATCGACAGACATTTATTTTGGGGGTTTGACAACCAACCAGGGCGGCACGGTGGTGCAGTGGTTAGTATTGTCACCTCACGGCAAGAGGGCTTGGGCCCTTCTGTGTGGAGTTTGCATGTTGTTCTTGTATTAGCGTGGGTTTTCTCTGGGTTCTCTGGCTTCCTCCCACAGTCCAAAGACAATCAGATTTGGTTAATTGTTGAATGGAAGCGTGAATGGTTGTCTGGTGACCTGTCCAGGGTGTACCCCGCCTTGCGCCCAATGTCAGCTGGGATAGGCTCCTTCCCCCATGCGACCCTGTAAAGAATAAGCTGTGACAGAAAACGGATGGATTGATGGATGAATGGATTGACAACTAACCGGTGAGGCAAAGCCATATTTGTTTTATATTCTGTCTCTCTCCCTAATCCAACTGAAGGTTTACAATTAACCTGCAGCTGGTTTAAGAAAGATAAAACTACTATACCAGCAAACAATCATTCATTCCCTCGTAACATTTACTGCTCCATATATCTTGTTATGCCAGTCACCAGCCATGCTGAAGGTTAGGTATTGGTTTGATTGGAACCTGTCCCTGCCATATGGAACTCTACAATCCTGTCACACTCTGATTCATGGGTTTGTGCCTGCTGTCGCTTAAGTTTTACGGCCAGTATTGGCAGGGTACTTTTTCACACATTCAGAGCCATTTTAGGACCTCCTCTCTTTCTTTCTGTCTCTCCCTCCTTTTTGCCTGGTCCATTTGTGCCAGCATGAATCAGCATCCCACTCTCTTTACCGATATACACGGTGATGCAAGAAGATAGGGTGAGGACAAGGGAGATGTAGAGGTATCCTGCTGTCTAAAGCTTGCTCTCTACTCTGCCTCCACAGTCTGTGTTTGACATTTTCTTGCCTGTAAAGCATGGCTGTGGAAAGCAGGGATGCTGAAACAGGTATGCTGCTGTGTGTGTCAATGCTTGTACATGCACTCCAAAAGCCCACTCGGCTGTGACCTGCAGTTTGGCTTTAACTGCTGTGTAAATCTGAGCAGCACTTTAATGGGTTGCTCACCCCTGATGCTCCTGACACACATCGCCTCGGTGGGACAGTGCTGGCCAGTGTGCTGCCATCATACAGCTGCATCCAACAGCCCCACTATTAATCACATTTTAATCACTCTGCCGCACCAAACTTGCCTAATGGAAGCACATCCCAACTCTTTCATCCCTATGCAATACATTTGTGAAAAAAAACTGCCCCAGAGAGTGAAGCAAAAGTAAGGATATTATGGACACACTATAGAGCTTTACTACTAGGGTTAGTGGGGTGCTAACATGCTTGGCACTTAGGAGCCATTTTAACAACATTAAAACTAGCAAAAGGACGCTGTAAAGCAACACCTGCTTGAACTTGCATAGAAGCTGTAATTTATCATCAGTTGTAAACTAATGCACTGCATCGCATGGTAACATTTGAACAATATATGAACGCTTAATCTTTTTAACTGTCATGTCATGTGCATGTGTAGTATCTGTAATTAGACTGTATTATATCACAGAGCTAGTGTACTTCCCACCTGTGAATATGGATTCCTGTTACTCAAAGTCTAAATGGGTCAGAAACAGCTGTATGACATTGGTCTCATGCTACGTTTACACAGGGCTGGCTATTTTCATAAACTGACATTTCAACCTCTCCATTTTCAAAAATAACATCGTGCACAGCTGTCATCTTTCAGAAAAGTGTTCGTTTACATGTACCCGTGTATATATGCTGTCAATGCCGTCAAGAGCATGCCAAACCTGTAGGTGGCAGTGTAACGAGAAGCTCAAGCCCACGTTAGCCAATCAGAATCCCGAAAATAGCAACAACAGCAACAAATCACTTCCTCTTTCTCGGCCTAAACCTCCGTTTGTTTCAGTTTACATGCAAACGTGCAAACGAAGATTTCCAAAATCTCCACTCTGGCCGGAGGTTTTAGAAAGACTCGTTTTCAGAGGCAAATTCTCCGTTTGCGTGTAAACGAAGGGCACAAACGAAGGGAAATGTCTCCGTTTTTCAAAATAACCATGTACGTGTAAACAGGGCATCAATGTGAAAACCCCTTCAGCTACTGGTAAGGCTCACAACCAGTTTACCATTCAAACCAGTTTAATATTTAAAGTAAAAACAGATCAATTACTATAATTAAAATGTTTTTAATCGAGAGAATGAGAGTGCTGGTGTCACGTCCTGCTCCTGTGTCAAGTTTGTTTTGAGTTCCATTTATGTTTTCTGTCTGGTTTTCCACTTCCTGTTTTATTTTTATACTCACCGTCTTGTCTCATTTCAGTTCTGTTTGCTTCCTGGTCCTTGTCTGCCTTCCCACCTGTGTGATTACCTTTACCCGCCCTAATGTGTTACACCCGTCTCTCGTTATCTCCCCTGTCTCTGTGTATATAAGCCCATTTGTTACTCACCTCAGTGCGAGATTGTCTGTTCCATTGTGTCAGCGTTTGAGCGAGTCCCTGTATTCCTTGTGTTCCTGTTTTTCTGATTCTTCTGATTCCCTGTGTTTTTGTACCAATGCCTGTTTTTGGACTTCCCCTTGCCTGTCGATTTGGAAACTTTTGCCCTTGAGTTTTGTTTGTGCTCCAAATAGAGTGATAGCTGGAGTAAGTTCAGATGTTTCCAAATAGTTAAACAGGCTGTTGACTTTGTTCAGGTGACTGGTATTATGCTAATCATAACATTACCATGACATATGCATCAGAAGATTAAAATAATTAAACAGAGATGATGAATGTGTGGACTCTAAGGCCAGTGAGAAATGCAGGGAAAAGCAAGAGAATGAGCAAAGGGAGAGGAGGAAAGAAGGAGGTGAGATGAAATGATTCATAAAAGGTAGGCCTTTTGCTTTAGAAAAGAACCATAAATAGAGCATATTGCTATTAGATCAGATTGTATTTTTTACACCAGGAAATACAATTATTGCATTTGGATAATTTAGTCACTTTCTTCAAGCAGCCGCTACATACATTATGACTGATGCAGTGATGTTTCTTATAAATACCTGGTATTTCTAAGCATTGCTTAGCAATAACAATAAAGAATCTATTCGTAATACACAATATAAAGATAAAGATATATAGCTGCTTTACCATGTAAAGTGCTTTGAGTACCTTTTAAAGCGCTATAGAAATAAAATGTTATTATTAGTATTAGGCTATTATAAAAATTCAGTCAGTGTATATAATGGTGAGCCAGTTGTTAACCTATCCATCAGGCCTGAGTATTGTGCAGCAGCCTCCACTCCTTCCTTTGTTTATAGAGCAGCAATCATGACTCAGAGAGGCCAAGAGAGAAGTTTGAAATGCTAAATCTACCCAGCATCACAGTGATGTAAAACCTAATGCACTGAATGTGCACGAATCATTCTGTGACCAGACAGAAAGTCAATTTTTACTGCCACTAATCAGAAAAGGCATAAAGGGAGGGGGGTGGGGAAGTATACAAGTAGAGAGACTCTGTATGTCTCAGCACACACTCCTGGAGAGAAGGCCGAGCACTGGGCTGCCACCCCAGATCAATGACCTCCCCGTCCCGAGCCTTAAGCCCTCCCAGCCCCATAACATGTCTCTAATCCCGAGTCACACAAGGGTTCATTTCCAATATATTACAGAGCGGTTAAAAGTGTATTCACATACACAGGTGCTTTTAAACCAGATGGCTGCAAGTTTAAATCCTTAGAGCACCTGAGAGTAAACGGCAAGGTCTCCTTCAACTAACAGCAGCTCATCAGTAAGTGCTGTTGTGTGAGGCACCAAACCCCAGTCATTTCAGTGTAGCTGCTGAGCAAAAACACAGCAAGGCACCAGATGTCCAAAACACCACACCTAAATCTTCTGTCCTGTTGTTAGTAAATCTTCTCCATCCACTGCACAGTAGTTCATTTTTAAACAATTTCACAACTTGCTACTCTTTTGCCACAGAGATCAGAAGACACATATCTCCTTGCTCGTTTGGTAGGATGCAAAAAACTTGAATTATTATATTTTATATTAAGATCTATATAAAATCTCTCTCTCTCTCTCTCTCTCTCTCTCTCACTCTCTCTAAAAAACAAAAACAAAGAAAATCTGGTTCACTGAAGGAATACATTATTCTCTATATTACATTACATATCCATGATCGAAAAGAAGCTGGATGAAGACAAAAATCTTATTTTACCAGCCCCTTTCTCAGATGAGACAACAAACAGAACTAGACAGATTGTCAGTCAGTTAACAGTCAATTTTACAGAGAAACTTAAAACAACTTAAATATCAACCAAACTGTGAAGCAGATTAAATATTTGTTTGTACAGGCAGGATAGAAGAGTGTTTGGGGATTCTTTATGTCTTTCAAACTAGTTTATATTCCATTTTTATTATATTATAAATCCTTGTGAAACAGCATTTACTGTAGAACATCTTTAACTCCTGTAATGTGACGTGTTTGCGAGTGAACAGGTAACACGGTGGGATATAATTTTGAGATTAATTTGGTCAAATTGTTCAGGAATTTGATACCCACAGCTCCCTCACCTGTGTTGATAAATCATGAGGCAGAGGAATACCACAAACTCTCTTTTGGAAAAGTAAAGTACGTTTTTGATAACTGATATTCAAACATACACCAATATAAAATGTATGTACACATAAATGTATCCAACCAAATGTGATTTGTGGTGACAAGCTACAGGTAAGGCCTCCGATCATAAAACTGCACTTAGATAGCTTGTGGATTGTAGAAGCTTGAATAGGCTGCATCAAAGGCTTTTGATAAATCTGTTAAGTATAGAGTTACTTAGTGTGTTATTGCAAGATGTAATGGGGAAAATTAATGTATGGAATGTGCCTTGCCATGACTGCTGCAGATACTGTAAACGTTGGAAGAAAAGATAAGTGTCTTCATTTATCGACTTCCTAACATATATGGCCTGTAGCGTCTTAAGTGCAGCATCTATAGTAGAGCTGCAGAGAAGAACAAAGACCCGGAGGTGGACGAATGCATATAGCTGATACTCTATATGGAGGAGTGGCCCCTGTCTTATCAAAACAAATAACCAGAGGCAGAAAAATGTCTATTGAAAGCTGAACAGATATCGTTCTGACTTATTGCAGCATGGTTATCAGAATTAATGCTTGAGGGTAAAGAGGGGGGGACTTTATTCTTATCAAATATGCCTTACAGAATTAACCCAGAGCTGAGCTCGGAGCGTCAAGAGGCGTTAACCGATAAAGAATGACATCAATGTGGACAGATAGCGAGAAGATTAAGCTGTGTTATCAAAATCTCCTTACACACTCATGCACACAATAACCTCAGACACACAGGTGGCAGACATCTTTTTGCAGGCATGTTAAGAAATGGATCTACAGCTTACTCTGGGTTTGTATAATTAATATTCCACAGGGACTTTTAGTCTAGTAATTAGGAGCTGAAACTCCACAGGACTCCATTAATGAAAGTCTCAACGCTGATGAAAGATTGATCATCTCTCACTTTGTCAAGCATGTGATCCAGCTATTCTTCTTGGTTTGCCCTTTTAAAATGTCCCCTGCTCAAAAAGGTGTCCGTTGGTAGCACCTTTGTGTCCTTGATAAATTCCTTTACAGGAAAAAAAAGTGTCTGGACCTTGAACAGTGGGACAGAGGAGAAGTAGAGGGAGCAGTGAAAAATGTTCCTTGTCGTTAGACACTCAATCCTGCCTAGTTTGTGTTGACATATTAAAGCAGGGACCGTAGGGAGGCCATAAATACAGTGGCCATGTCCTGACCCAACACTGCTAACCCTTGGCCTCTCCTGACTCCACAGAGGGACAACAGGAGGAGAAAGAGAAGAGAAAAAACTGTAAGCAAAGAGAACAGCAAGTTCTTCTTAAAGTGTGTGATGATTCTTCATTCTTTTTCCTGACTTTGTTTTTGGAGCAAGGTAAGCCTACTCTTTATACAATAGGCTCGTTCGAGATTAGCCAGATCTGCGCAGAATCGATCACCGGCGATCGCCGCCCAATGCATGCCGGTTAGATTTGTGTCCGACTTGATCCCGACTCGCTCTGATGTCATGCACACGTGGGCAACGATAACCTCACGAGATCAAGGCGGCCACAGTTCTGAGACGCAGGCAGCGTAGTTCACTTTTCACCGACTGCAAGACCCAGGCGGACCCAGGGCATGCTGGGAAACGCCAGCCTCTCAGCTGATCTAACAGCTGATTGGTTCAGAATCGACTCAACATGATGATGTTTTATATCAACTTTTTATCGATTTTGAATCTGCTATTTGTCTGATTTAAAGGCTTATTCTGTACAGAACACATGTTGTGTGGCTGATAGTTCTGTTTAGAAGTCAGAGAGACTAAATCTGTTCAGATTACGGATCATCTACTGTCATGCCGCTTGAAAATGTGTTCTACTTTGTTTCAGCAGTTCGGTGTGGTTTGTTTATCTTTGTCACCATAGTAACGTAGTACCAGTGCATGCTGGGAAACAGGAAGTAAAATTGCCATGCGGTAATCAGCTACAGGAGTGCGTGACCTCTACCAGTCGTCAGTTTCTGAGTCAATCGCTTTTCTTTCTCCCTTTTTGCTAAGGCAACGTCTGTAAGTATTTCTCATCGTGTAACATTAGGTTACTGCTTATTTTAATTTTGTAAGATTATTGAGACGGCTAAGAAGCTAATTAGTTCGTGCTAGGCTAAGTTAGCTTTATGTTTATTACTGCTGGTTGTTTTTACTAGCTTGATTGTGTTTATCATATAGGCTACACTGCTATGTTAGCTAAGCGGTGCTATTTACACTGTTGCTGTGTATTTGGGTTTGATTAATAATATAAACATCTCATTGTACTGTATTGCAGTTTCACAAAATTCCCAGTAAACTTCATGGAAATTAATCAGCTGTGTCCTGGAGTTTCTTGGGAGTGTTTAAGCTGAATGGAAAATAGCCCATGACATTTACAGTGTGTTGTTAATTAAAATCAGCAACAGATCGCATGTAGAGCATTTTGAGATAATAATAATAATGTAATAATTAAGACAACTGGAGACTGTGTACAAACTGATATATGGGTCTGATAACATTTTATTAAATCGGAATCGGACCAGTGTTTCTGTGACTTCCTGTTCAGCCTGAAGGCTGCTGGAATCTGGAAACTGTCCGACTTGACAGCGGACTTTTGTCACCGCCCCCGGCTGCTCCCGCCTGCTCTCGTCCACTTTACAGGTGAAGCGCAGTTCATCTCGAATGAACCTAATATAATGTTTTTTTGCTTTTTACAGTTAAAGGTTTGATATTTACGTAAAACTTTAGTCTAGAAATACATTTTATGTGCATGACATTATCCCATGGGGTGGACCATAGAGCAAAAGCCACTCTGGGTGTCTCAAGTAATAATAATAACAAATATGGTCAAAAATCAATGAGAGAAGATTTTATTTAGAATTTAGAATTTAATGTTTAGCCTCAGTATAGAATAGGCCTCCTATTTACAAAACATCAAGCACGTTAGTTCCGCCAGGGAGCAGAAAATACATTGGTACTGTCTAATAAAGGTTTGTCCATGGACATTTTCAGCATTTTTGAACAACACAACTTGCTTGAGAACAAAAAATTTTCTAAAATTTGGATGGAAGATGTCATACTACACGACACACTGAATTCTAATGAGAAATGGCAGCAAGTGGTAGTATGAAAACACTAATCCGGATTACACCAATACATTTCTTCTTGCAGGTGGTGTGAAATTGTATGATCCCCACAATTCCCAGACCACAAGATTAAGGGCCCTGACACACCAAGCCAATCTCGAAAAACCAGCCCAGACAACAGTAAGAGCAACTGATGCGCTGGCTCTCATTGCCCCACATCTTTTAAACATTGTGTGAACACACCACAAAAGCTACAGCTGATAGGCAGCTTACTACTGATCTGCCACAACATTCTGAGCCTGCATACCAATACCTGTGAAATTTCATAATTCTTAATGCCTAATTTGATACCACAGTAAAAAACTGTTTCAGTTTTGTTTTTTGTTCGTTACTGTTTTGGTGTGGAGTGGATGTGTTTGAGTAGAGGGGGCAAGAAGAGCGTGATTTATATGTATTCTGGAGAAAACGTCAGTCTTCTGGACCCACAGCCCACTGCTCTGAAGCCTGGCATCACTACACAGCCAGCATACGGTACCGTCTTCCATGAGTTCACCCGGAACTCCCAGACAGCAAGCATGTTTAGTTACGTCTATTCCTCTCTCTGCCGTTGTGGTTTTTCACATAGAACCGGGCTGGTTAAAGTTAACTTAACTGACGTTATAGAGGTCCCCCAAACACAAGCACTAACGTTAGCTAAATGTCAGCTATCGTAGCTAAATTTAGCAGCCAATGGCAGAGAGAAACAGACTTACTTTCTGATTGGGAGCTCCAGGTGAAGTCGTGAAAGCCGTTGCTGTAGATGTAACGTTACGGTAAAGCTATGCATGGAGATGAGGCGCTCTGTTTTTCTGTGCTGGTCAGACTAGAACACTTGTAGGCGTATACTGCCCCCGACAGGTCCAGAAGAGGCACAGCGACGATGCTAACAATGGCATCTGTGCTTACGGTGATTAAAAGAAATGGGCACCGTCGGTGTTTTGTCATTTTAGAATCTAAAGGTATCGCAAGTATCAGTTCTCGTGACATCCCTAGTTTGGTGTGAATCGAATGCTTGTGAATGGGTATGAAATAGTCCAAGTGGCTAAGCATCCAAACTAAAACACATACTTTATCTGACATAGAAGCCTTGTGAATATACTAAAGAGAGCTTGCATACTTGTGAATTAAAAATTGCATTTGACACGTATACTGATAGTAGTAGCTACTTTATGCTGGAAGGGATGTTTCCCTCTTTGGATAGTGATTTTCCACCCATCTCTCAGTTTACTTTTGCACATCTCAACTTCTCTCACCATTAACTCTCTACAATACCCTTTTCTTTTTCTTCCCCGTCCATACCATTTTCTGTGTCATTGATCAAACATTCTCTGCTTTCTCTATCTCTCTCATACTCGCTTTTCGTTCAGCCATATGGGTTAGTCTGTACTTGAGACCACATAACAACAGACATTTGTGTGTTCAAAGTGAGGTAGTGAGGTATCTGTCCACAACACTCTGGAAGGCACGGGAAGTGGAGATTGTTTGGTAGAGATGACAGAATTCACCACAGTCATTGATAATCCCTCAGCATTTAACAGAGCTTTTCTGAGCTGGTCAGCTCCTGGAGGATATGGACAGCTGGAGGGCAACCAAAAAAGGGGCAGAAAATTGAGGATCCAATCTAAGAAAAACCTCTGCAGTTTATGCCCACAAATCAATTTGCAGTGACAGGACTGTGTCTGTCTTGTAGATAGGTTTATTGTAAGAAAATTGTTTTGAACTGCAAAACCCACTGACAATTTAATCCCTTTTATCATTTTATCACCTGGATGACTCTAAATAGGCAAGACAAAAATGAACTCTGAGAATGCCAAACATTGTCTGTGACCTGTATTCTTAGACTGTTTGGATAGAATAGGTCATTGTTTCCCAAACTTTTTACAGTCCTGCACCCCTTCAGCCCCTGCATTCTTATATGAATTTTCCTTTTCGTGTATCCCCCACGTCACTTAGCATACCCCTGGGGGTACACATACCCCAGTTTGGGAACCAATGGAACAGGCAATAGCGAGCGAGTTTAGTTAGGTAATATTTTGGTTCAAGGTGGGCTTGGTTAACAAGGGAGAGCAGCACCTCTTGTACATGTGTATATGTATATATATATATATATATATATATATATATATATATATATATATATATATATATATATATAAAATTAACCCCATTTCTAGTCTATTTTTAGGAATCGATGGGGACTAAAACAGAGATTAAAGTAGAAAAAACACTGGAATAACATCTGTCTAGTGGTCAGAAAGATGACTCCGAATAAATGGTAATGTTGTTTTGTTTTTATATACTGATTTTGAGATTAGCATACTGTAAAATGAGACAAATATGGAAAATGTCTAGGTCTATGTAACAACCCTGACAAGACTTACACTAACAGTAGCAATATTGTACTAACTGTTGTAATCTCATTTCAAACTCTGACCCATGGTCCTAGTTCATGGATATGCAACATATTACAACAAATTGTGCCATTCACATCACAAATAGGGAATATTAAGGGAAAGAGTTGGATGTGATGACTTGACAGCCTCACAGGAGGGTGAAAAAACCCTGCTGAGGAAGGGTTTGAAGCACCACTCAAGTTGATTGGGGGTTCTCTGTCAACTTCCAGAGAGTGTCTTGTCTTATCAGTGTTTTTTTCAGTTGTATTACCTCATTTCTTCTCTGACTCTTATGCTGTACTGTAGGCATTTTCTGGTTTTCACTGCCATGGAGTCAGCAGGCCCTCTTATGCTTATTAAACGAATGTCCGTTAAGGCTCATGTTCGACCATTTCGAGGCAGCCTAAAAAAGTCCTGAAACTTTTCCAATGTACGATAGAGTAGATAAACCAATTTCAGACTCAGCTTGGGCCAACAGTGTTTTCTTACAAAAATGTTACATGAGCAATATAAAAAAATAACCATTATACACAGCTTTAACTAAAGAGCAGTGGATAGTCTGCGGGAACACTGTTTGCTTCCAGTGGGTCCGCACTGTCAGACCACATGCACACTATTGCAAGTAATCCAGATAATTGCATTCAGACACAATTCACATTTCAGATGCATGTTGATGCTTAATATCTTTTGTTTTACATAACACAAATGTCAACTTGAAATGATAGCCTACTTGTCCTATACTCATCAAAGTGTATTAGTGCACAACACTGTTTAATTGTAAATTCTTTGTTCCAACGTTACAATAGATTATGCTGAAGAGAGACTGTGTTATAAATCTGCTGGCCACATATAGCTCCCAAAGCATTTGAGACGAGATTTGAAATAATAAATGCTCATTTACACCTACACACACTTCCTGTTGCTAAGAAACTTTACTTTGGGATCGACTGTGCTACAGTACCTGGTAATCTTCACGATCACTAAGCAACCACTCATCATGACCCATGGACGTGAAGTTTCCAAGACCTCAACAGGTTTGTTGACAGTTATTAATTTATTTTTTTAAATATGTTTAAGAGAATATTTTTTTGGGCATATTTGGCCTTTATTTGATAGGACAGCTGAAGACAGAAAGGGGGAGAGAGAGGGGGAATGACATGCAGCAAAGGGTCACAGGTCGGGATCGAACCTGGGCCGCTGTGGTAAGGACTGAGCCTTGGTACATGGGGCGCACACTCAACCAGGTGAGCTACCAGAGCGCCCCTCTAAATATGTTTAATGAAACTATGATATGCTGAAATGATATGCTGAAGTTGTACCATACTGTCTGTACGTGACAGTTCTGCTATGAGAGCTGTTTTGACGAACTACAAGAATACAAGGAACAAAGCATTCTTTACTCCACCTCAAAAACTAAAGCCTGTGACACAAAGTCAAATCCCCACCTGACAATGTTTGTGTAATTTTGACTTTACCTTCTTAAAGCCTGACGTTTACCCCAGACATTTCAACTGAGTCTTTTAAAATGTGCAACAAACGTAAGATAGATGCCACTGGTTGAGCGTTTCACCTCGCAAAATGAATGAATGAAGAGGATGGATGTGCAGATACTGTACCATTCCTCCTGCCCTCCAAAATCCATGCTTCCAGCCTGGTGATTTGTGACAGATGCTATGAGCATTTGCTCCAATGTCTTTGGTTCAGCTCTCGAAGCCTGATTGAAGTTTGTACTGGAGAGGGCCGACATAACGCTGGGCGGGCACACAGGTGTCACACTTCAGACCAGCTGTTCACCGTTGTCAGGACAATGTTTGCCCTTTTCTGGTGAGCATCATCTCTCCAAACACCTGCTGGCCTGTCATAACCACAGATATCGCTCTAAACACAGCTTTGATCTAATTATGATACAGTAGAGATAATTTTGAATTACAAATGTGCAAAGATACAAAACAAGCAAGAACGTTTTTAAAGAGAGGAACAAAACAGTTGTCTCCACTCACAAAACTTGGTGAATGTAGAACAAATAAAAATAAATAAATTATTTGGCATTCGCCAGCATCCACAGTCTTCTTGTCAATTTTTGTAAATGAATGTGGCGAGTTTTGTTTGTGTTTCTTGAACACTTAAACACTTGTTTACTTTAAATGTTTACTTTAAACATTTACAAACATATAATACATGGTTTATAACACACCATAAGTACATGTTAAAGTGTTTATTAATGTACAGTATTAATCAACAATTATAATTTATCTTATCTTATTTTATAGTATTTCAAGTGTGTTTTACTATTTGTCATTCATTATCTGTTCATACGCAGCCTTTTTTTATTAATTGTAGTTGTTGACAGATACATTAATAAACACTTATATCTGCTTAAAACTACATTATAGCATGTTATAAACCACTCTTTAATAATAATAATAATAATCATAATAATTAGAAATCAGAAAAGGATTTATCGACAAGTAGTAACACTTACAAGGAATTTGCCTTGGTTGTTGGTGCATACATAAACATAAATATGAAATAAACAAACAATAACACACAAATATAAACACAATACAAATGTTTCTGTCCTCATGCGCCGTAACTGTATTGTTTGTTTTAGTTGTCTGTAGCTGTCTAGCCCATGCTGATGTCCTGTACAAATGTTTCTGTCCTCATGTGTCGTAACTGTGTTCAATGTTTTATGTTTCTGCAGAACAGGAACCTGCTGGAAACCAGTTTTTAAACGGAGTCAGGCCCATTTATATTGTAACTTAATGTTACTTTTAACTTTCCTGTATAATAAATGAAATGAAATGATGAATACAGAAACCAATGTCTATATGCTGTGTATACATGCTAAAAACAGGAGATTAAATCAAAGTGTTAACATATTTCTATGTGGATCTTTTGTCTGTGTGTGTGTGTGTGTGTGTGTGTGTGTGTGTGTGTGTGTGTGTGTGTGTGTGTGTGTGTGTGTGTGTGTGTGAGAGATACATGTCAAAGTGGAAATGTTTTTAAGGAAGAACATCTTTCATTGAGTGTTTACAGGTCCTGTGATAGCTGAAGTATATCCAAGCTGTGACAAAAAACATAAAACAATGCCTGAACAATAACAGGAATGTGTACAGTGTTCCACTGCGGCATGTTTATTGTCTTTGTGAGCCTGCAAACACTCAGCTATACGCTCTTAAGGTAAAATCTCTAGACCTTAACCCTGAAGACATATTGCAATGAAAGAATTCCCTGCGGCCCATAGACCTTGTTGATAGACAAGATGTCTGTAAAGCTGTTGATAGGACACCTCCAACTCCAAACACAGTCAATTATTACTCTTTGTATTACGAAATTCTAATCCATGGAAGTTTCATATTTGTAAAACCGTAGAAATGGCTAATAGTCCTCTACAGCTCCATGTCACTCTACAGTTTTGTGTTCGCCACACTCACTTCTGAGCAATCCAATCAAATCTGAAGGATATGGAAGATAACTTCTGTTTCACTGTAAATTTAAACATCTGTTGTAACCTGATGCATCGGATCCACCAAATGCTACCAAACGGTGGTTTCTATTGTTGTGAATCGCCACAAAGTGCAGTCAGTTGCAGTAATAAACACAATTTCTCCACTGGCACAGTATTTGCATGCTTTGGTTGTGGTCATTTTTGGCTCCACTTCTATTCCACTCCCTCACAGCAGGAAATAACTGTGTTGATGACCCTGAATATTATGGCACTCAAGAGTGTCATTACCATAAAGTCATTGGTTCAATATGTGTGGTCATGCAAGCAAAAAAGAAGGAAGCCTCACTGTCTTCTGACCTGCTGTCATTAGCTGTTAAAGCTGTAAGGAAATATGTAGCTATGTTATTAGCACCAGTTAATTCAGTGCTTCTTCTTTAAAGCTACCCAACAGCAAACCACTTTATTATGAAGTACCTTCAGTGAGTGTTGACTTAGTTGGGAACAATGGCAACAGCCTGCTAAATTCTTCTTTTACAGAAATGTGTCTATAGTTAACAGTATGTATGTAGATTTGAACCTTTCTGTTATATTGTAAGGGAGGAATGGCACAAAGGTACAGCAACAAGTGAACTTCAGATGAACATGCAGGTGACTTTCAAACCTTATACATGTCAACAAAATGTATTGCCAAATGTAAAATAAATAAATAAAATAGCTTGGTGTTATTAGCAAAGAGCCACATAGCGATGGTGGAGGACAGGAGGGAGTTTGGTGACAGAAGAAAACCATCCACAAGTCGTTCACTTACTGTAGGTGTGCAATATGTGGTCACATCTGTGCATCATGGAGGATACTGACAGCTCTGTGACAGCAATAATGGCAATCCTTTTATACACAAAACTGAAAATGTTTTGTTTTCCTTCTTGATGAATATGTGAAATTGATTAGGATCTAATCTACAAAATAACTTTGTAAGCTTTTGAATAGGATGTGTTCGGACACAGATGCACCTTTGCTCTTGAGAATACAAAATCATGGCATTCCTTGACAACAGAAGTATGCTGCGCCGCCTCATCAAAACTGACACACTGCCTACGGAGCCTCTTCTCCTACTTTGATAGATGTGAAGGTGGAAAAAAAACAAACCCTGTGCCAAAAATGTGGAGCAAAGCCCTATACCTAAGAGCTACAATGAAAATGCAGACCTGGGTGTTGGCCATCAAAACACAAGTTTATCTTTAACCTTATATCAAAGTTTTATGTTGCTTTTTTGTTGCTCTTTCCATGATGCACAAAAATTCTGAAGCAATAACAGCAAAAAGTCAAAAAAAAGATTTCGTATGAAAGCGCTAATGCACTAATGATACAATTGACATGGTGAAACATAAACACTTGAACATCATGAACTTGTGTCAACTGCTCACAGGCCTGTCTTTTATTCTCCTCTACGAGCTTCTATTCCCAGGCATGGCAGGAAACATGAAGATAAAGACATAGACCTCTAGTTTCATGGTGGTAAACTGGTCAAGATAATCTTGAATCAGTGTGTGTTCACATAAAATAAAAATATCAAATATAAAATGATCCGCTCTGATCCACACCACCCTGCTGAATGTGGAAATCCTGATTTGGGTGTGTTACTTATCACAGACTTCACCTGGCAAACAAATATCTTCAAAACAGATGCACAAACAGTCCCATAATATCACATTGAGACCATATGAGAAAAACATTGTAAACTCACAGTTAACATATGTTACTAAATGGTATAATAAGATATAAATACATTACTTAGTTACTGAAGGAATATTCTAAAATGTTACTGTGACATTAGAAATTACATGAAACGTCTCTAAACCCTACCACGTACGGGTGCTGTAACAGTGGCTGTCCACCGCAGATTGTCACTACGTTGTGCTGTACAACATGTATGTGACAGCAACTCAAAAACTCAATTATGGTTTTATAAAGATACTATAAAAAGCATTATACAACAGCGGAGGCTGGTTCATAGAGGCAGAGGAGGTTGCTCCTCTATTTTTGAGAGGCAAGAGGGATGTCAAAATATGTATATAAAAAAAGAGTAATTGGTTGAAATAAACCATTAAAAAATGTCTAATTTATAAAAAATAAATGTTCTTTCTTCTTTGAAAAACAATCCCTAACCAATCAACAACCACAATACAAGATTAACATTGCGTTGGTCCAATGATCATTTCCAAATTTCATCTTCAATTCTGAGTGTGAGTGTAAAACCATCGAGATTCATATGTTAATATAATACAACCATCAGGGACCATGTTGGAAAAAAGTGTTTCTCGCTTTTACATGTTATCCCTTGGATACCCTCCCCCCTTTTTGTCTTTCTATATCCATAAATAAACCAAACCAAACCAAACCATGGATTCATACAGTAGCATATTAGAAAACAAATTATAATGTACAATGTGTAAACTCCCACTGTTACATACTGGGTGCTGCGTCACCCCTCGTTGGACTGACAGCCTTCTAGTGACTGTGACACACACACACACACACACACACACACACACACACACACACACACACACAATCCAGCAACGTGGCACTTTCTCGCAGAGGTGTGAGTGTGTTTTTTTTTGTGCATTAGAATGTAACCGGCGCCCCAATTTTTTGAGTCACCAGCCACCACTGTTATACTGGGCTTGAAATGATACATTGAGTATATTAGTGCTTTATTAAATTAGTTTAGTTTATTTAGTTTATTGTCCCTGTGGGGAAATAAGGTTGCAGCAGAAATCACAAGGCATTTTTGACAACATAAAGACAAGAAAACAAGACAAATTATTCAGTACTTGATAGTGTTTCCCGCCTGCATATTGCTTATGTTTGCTGAAAAATATTAAAACCAATTTCATATTCAGGCTGGTTGCTATTTTGTCCGCAAATGGAAATGGAATTGGTTGAATAAGCAATTTTAGAAACAAAATACAAATTTGCTAGCGGCAGCGGCAGACTTCTTATTTTGAATAAACTGTGTGTTTCTTTCTCAGATTTCTGTAAGGAGCTGTATGTAAATGATTAGTTGGTCTAGGCTGATGGATATCTGATGGATCTCTGTGGTGAACCATCATCTCTTTTTAAAGATTATTTTTTGGGGCATTTTTAGGCCTTTATTTCCACAGGACAGATGAAGACATGAAAGGGGAGAGAGAGGGGGAATGACATGCATCAAAGGGCCGCAAGTCGGAGTTGAACCCGCAGCCGCTGCGTCAAGGAGCAAACCTCCACACGTGCGCCTGCTCCACCAACTGAGTTAACCCAGCCACCACCACATCATCTCTTTAAATACAGATCTAAAATGAAGCAGTTACAGAGCTTAATATCAGTCGTTGATATGGCTTTTACAGAGACACAAGCAGCTCATTATTTTTGATTAGCCCAACTTTTCAGTCTTGTTAGCGCCAGCTTTGCCATACAACACCGCCATGAAACTAGAGGCCAGAGAGACTGTGTTGACATTGAGAAATTTACTGTTTGCTGTTCCAGTAGCTGAAAAAGCTTTCCATGGAAGCCAATCTATGTCAGCTAAGACATGAGAAACTGAAACTGACGTGTGAGGGAGAAGACAGGGTCACACCACTACACAGATGAAGGCAGATAAAGAGAAAGAGTGAGAACCACACAAGAACCTCAGGGGAGCTGAAAACTTGCAGGCTTGAATATCAAGTTCCTGACAGAGGCCCTCAGAGCTTTGACAAAGATGATAGAAGCAGTCCAACATTGACTGCTTCTATAAAACCTCAGGCATGCATCAGAAGACCTCAGCTCCAAATAAGGTTGGCAGCATTAACCTTGCTTTGACATGACTCGTTAAGGCTGTTATTATTCATCACTCTTTGTGCATTTTGTCAAGATAACCAAAACTATACATGATGCAGTATAATCATTTACAGTATTTTCAATGCCATCGTTTAAGCTATATAACAGCCAGCCTGAATGTAAAGTACTCTCACTGTTCAGCTCTGAAACAACTTATTGTCTGCTTTCAACTCATCCCAAGGTCTCACTTTGCAATTCATCCTTGAAAAAAGGCTGCTCTTTGGTAACCTGTCTTTCTGTGTACCCTTTGAAAATAATCCATTGTATAAAGCTCTCATGACATTTTCAAATGATGTGACAAACTTATTTATTCTTTTCAATTCCTATTTTGAAGAGGCTCTGAGACTAGTAGATATCACAAACGAAGAATGCACAAATCTGATTATGAGGAAAGTTTTTCGGTCATTGTAAAGTATTGCGTTGGTGCCCATTGTTTTTATACATGGTTAGGTCAGTCCAGCAAACTTAATCAATGAGTGCAGTTGCCTGAAAGTTGTGTACAGCTCAAGTGACAACTTCCGGGCCTAAAAGTTGAAGCCAATGTAGTGCCTTAAACCTGCATTCAGTCTAATGGCCAACAGGGGCCACTCCACTGGTTGCAAAAAGAAGTCTGATTGTATAGAAGTCTATGAGAAAATGACGCTAACATGATTTATTACTAGGGTTGGGTACTGAAACGCGGTGCCAATAGGGCACCGGTTCCGATGTAAACGGTTGTAACGACTATTTTAAAAGTATCGTTTTAGCACCAGTATCGGAAAAAACCCAAACGATACCCAACCCTATATATTACCTCATAAACATTTTCCTAATGAGTTTATGATCTCAATCGCTAGTTTAGTTAGTTTCAAGTCTTCTTTAATAGAGCATAGGCGTGAGCATAGATTTTTTTAATTGAACCTTTCCATTCCTAAAGCATGAAGTTGATTTTGTAATAATGGTCCCATTTAGAGTACACTTAGTCTATATCCTTCGCATTCCACTTCCGGGATTGCTCCGGTGCTGCAGGAAATTCCGCCGGATGCATGTATTTTCCGTTTCGTTCGCTTTCTTTGTGTTGGAATTTTAAATTTGGTGGATTTATGAGGACTATGGTTAACTGCTCCTCAGATCTCTGCATGGTAAATTGAAACAGCTAGCTAGACTATCTGTCCAACCTGAGTTTTCTCTCGCACGGCTATTTTGCAGCGGCTCTGTGCAGAGTTTAGCACCACCCATGAAGATTCTGGTTGGTTTAAAGAAATGCTATTTAACCAGAGCACATTTTCCTCCCATCCCGAATGCTGTGTGGAGTAGCCAGACTCTCTTTCAGCGCGCTTTGGAGGAGGGTCTGGCAAAGCGAGACTAGAGTACACTAGACGATAAAGCAGGGTATCCTTTAGGGTGATTGACAAGTCGCTACCATGGTGATGTCCTTGGGTTTTCAGTTCAGATCCACCACTCGCTCCTCCCCAGCTCCACCCTCTTGTCCAAATATGGTCCCCTCTGGTTCCAAATAAATCCAAGATTGCAAAGGCCAGAATGCCAAACTTGAGTCCTTGAAACGGTAATCCACAAACCAATGGGTTTCTTTTATATCGTCTATGGTTCAGCTGCAGACTGTGGTGTTGATTCTCAGTTGGATCGTCAGAGTTGGTAACACATAACCAGGAGTCTTTTAATTTAATTATTTGATGGATGGATTTTATTCATGGTAATATTTATTCTCTTCAAATTAAATGTTTTTAAATGGAAGAAAACGGTTTTGCAGCAACTAGTAGTATTTTAACTATTTTGAGCAATATAATGTAATATAATTATTGTATTGAATATTTTGACTGTTATTTTGAAAGTAACGTTGTCAACGATAGATTTTAAAGATGGTACTTCAAGAGAACAATAATAGCATCCTCCTTATGTTTCTGAAGACGATTTACCCAATTAATTGTGGAGGAGTCCTATATAGGAGTAGTTACTTTCAAGCAACTAAAAGTGTTTAAAGTCACTTCATATCTCCTCTGAGACTGTTGCTCATTAAAATAATAGCTCTAAACTCAAACAGCCTGTTTATCAGCGACCACGATGGATGACACTATGGACAAATTGAGGTGTAATTATAGCGTTGGGTTGCAAGAGACTTGCAAGAGACAGAAAGCGCTAATCGCAAATTATTCAAGAAGGCGAGGTGGAGAGAGAGAGAGAGAGAGAGAGAGAGAGAGAGAGAGAGAGAGAGAGGTTTCACTTGCTGATGTCAGGAAAAGTAGCGCTGAGCATTTCAGCATCAAAAGTCTCATAAGTGGGAGTCATTTGCAAACAGGATCCCCGGAGAGGGTCCTATTTGGAAAGAGAGAGAGAGAGAGAGAGAGAGAGAGAGAGAGAGAGAGAGAGAGAGAGAGAGAGAGAGAGAGATAGAATAGCAATAGCTTCTTGCATTACCACACTGAAGACTAATCACACATCAAACATCTTCATGACAAATCAGACTTAAGTTAAATTATCAAGAGGGTTGAAAATTAGAAGAGTTTTTATCCTGATTCAAAATGAGGCAAGGGTGTCACCCATTGCACACTCTGTCTATAGGAAGCACCAGCTAGGACATGAAAACTAAAACAAATTTCACATTTAACAACATTTACAAGGTCGACGAACCATAAATTTGAACTTTTCAAGCTGCCTTATCTGTTACAAAACAGCCACCCAAAGCAGATATATTTTTTACGTTTTGCTGTTTAAAGCTGCACTTGTTCATACTTTTATTTTGACAATGGATCAATTTATTATTACAGTATGTGTATGAACCCACAGACAATTATTGCCAGACTGTGCAGTTCCTCTCAGCTCTACTGGGCATTTTAGCATCTCTCAGCTGTTTGTTATATTTTTATGAACTGTAACTTTAATGTCTTGGTTCACTCTCACAGCTCTCATTAACTTAATTTTCAGCCAGAAAAGGCAGCAATGAACCCATTGCACGCTACCTGCCCAGCACCAAATGGCAGACAGACAAAGTTAGCAAATAACTGGTGAATGTAGTGGACCATTAGCAGCTAAAGAGATATTTCCGTTACGAGTTGGTAGAGACCAAAAACAGAGCAAACAGAGAATGAATATTGGACTTGCATTCATAAAAAATATAATAATAAATTGTATTTCTACAGCACTTTTCTTAACAAAGTTACAAAGTGCTTTCCAGAGAAACAGCGAATAAAACCAAGAACAATACAGCCAACAACAATGAAGTAAAATGCAAAAAACAGAAGTGTCATAAAGCACCATATATATATATATATATATATATATATATATATATATATATTTACATTTACTGTATGTCTTTGTACATTTACAGGCATGTATGTATGTGTGTATGTATATGTGTGTATATATGTATTCTTGTGTGTACATATATACACACATATACATACACACATACATACATGCCTGTAAATGTACAAAGACATACAGTAAATGGGCAATGGCAGGGCAGGATGATAAAACGCAACAGCGTATTAAATATTCATAAACGCTTTCTTATAAAAGTAAGTTTTAAGAAGCGATTTAAAAGTAATAATGATGTGGCGTGTCTAATTTCATGCTAATGCTAATGCTGCTCCGTGTCTGCTGGATGTGTTACATTCTAGTCTGGTAGCACCTTCACTACAACATCTTTATTAGATGATAATTGTCACACTGCCCTGATGACACCAACAAGATCAATTAATGCTGCTTTAACTTATACACTTAAATACCAAAAAAACACTATTATCATGTAATGTTATCTAATGCAACAACCCTGCAATACATTTCTGAAGTTCATCATATTCTGTTTTTGACTGTGTCAGAGAATTGTGGAGGCTGTTCGTATTAGACTGCATTATACTGAAAGGTGTTTCCAGTATTTTGTCCATTGTAAGCACAAAAACAAGGGGGTAAGCGCTAAAAAGCCATAGAATACGAGTGCATGGACAGATAGTTCTGCTTCACGATTATTCATACAGGAGAATTGGTTTGGTAATTATTACCTTGACCAGTAGTGTTAATTATTTTGCACAATGGTGTGATCTTGGCTCGATGGTGTTTTTTGCCTCCAACGGCGCCTTCCAGGCAGCTAACCCTAACCTTAACCCTAAACATAACCATTGCCGCGCTGCCTGGGAGGCGCCGTTGGGGGCAAAAAACACCAAAGACTCCAATATTCTTTTTGCAGGAAAAACCAAAGTTGTGTAGCAAGAAATGAGCTCTTTCTTACACTTAATGTAACCTCATTTTTTGGCTTTGCTAAAGTATTGAAAAGTAGGATACAATAGAAACAGGGGCTGACATATTTTTGAGATCGCCATATTTAGGCTGCAGCTATTCTCCAAAGGGAAGGGAGATTGTAGGCAAGGGAGAACATAAGAAATGGGCAACAAGAGGAGTTGGTTAAGTGTGTGTGTTTGTGCATGCCCGTATATGCTGTACTCACATGTTGTTTGGAATTGCCTTTGTGTTAGCATGCCTGTGTGAGATTTGGGGAGAGAACAAGAGCTTATGAAGTTAAAAGCAAAGGGATGGATACAAATAGAAATGCATGGTGGAGTAGTGGAGATAGGGGGAGTTAGAGAGAGAGAGCCTTTATGTGATTGCAGAAGATCCAGACTTGAATATTAACTCACAGGGACCCTATGGAGCTTTAATTATTAATCATCAATCAGCATTCACTGCCAAAGCCAACATGTGCACCATGAACAATCATTTTAAAGTATATTATAAAGCATGGGATTGGAAGTATACAATTAAAAACCTTTAGATTCAAAAAGTAAAACCATTCCTGAAAAGTTTTATACGGTACCAAGTCTTAAGAGACTCAGAACACTGAAATCTTAAAGCAGAACTCCATCTAATACATAAAGGGAAGCTGTGAGTGAGAGGCTAGTACAGTACCACTCAGTGTCACGCTCAGGCTCAGTGTCACGCTCAGGTCAGTGTTCCTCAGGGATGAATTGCAGTGCGATGCTACAGCAGCGCGGAGGGTGAACTGATGAAGTGGTTGGATTGCAAAGTACTAGTAGCTCTAGAGTTTCTGTGCTGTAGAGACATTGATGACTGTTCACATCTCTCAGTTCTGACTCTCATTAGCTACTGGTTCTATCACACTGCATCTTGGTGCATGATTACTAACACTTAATTTCATTTGACTAATTGGAAGCTTATTCTCACACGCTGCAGATGGAGACTGAAAGGCATTGCAGTGGCCCCAAAGTAACTCAGTGGTAACCTCTTCATTTCACTCCGTGCTCGAGTTCAACTTAGCTCCAGTGACTTCATTTCACACTTCATCTCCCTTCCCGTCACCTACGTTCACGCACACAAACACACAAATACAAACACATCACACAGATGCACATGTTCACTCACACACTCACACACACGCACACACACACACAAATATATGTGTACCTATCAAATACATATTTGACACCATGACACAAAGTTGCAATCTATGACATTTCCAGAGAATGTTTCAATCATGAACAATCAACCTACACAAATTAGGCTGCCACGCATGGCGGAGTAAAGCTTGATGCGTGAATTATTACATTAAACAGCTGTGAGTGTATTTGCTGATATGTTCCTCTTAGACAATCATTGCTTTTGCAGTTTTTTCCAACTGAAATAAAATACTAACAGTGGGACAAATGATATTTTATCTGCTTCAGTTCATGGAGTAGAAATACATGACACAGTGTCAAACATTGATATATTTGGCATGCTATTCTGTTTAAAATGAGTAAAAACTGCAAACTGGGAAACCCATAATGCTTTGTAGTCCCATCCCATCTGTTAGAAAGCTCAGAGTAGCAGGCACTTGGACTCTGTCTCTGTCACATCATGATGCTGAGTGGCCTCACACACACAGTGCTCATGTTCAGCCTGACCTCAGCGTGGCCAAATCAAACTAGATGGCACTTTACAGCATGGAGCCACTCAGAACCCTGATGGCCCAGCACATAAAAAAACACAGGGTGGGAGTAGAGGATGTGATGTTTCTAGTAGCAGGGAACACATTTGTAATGCTGAATGTGATAGGTCTCCACATGGACATGCCCCTTACCATTCAACAGTCCTTGTCTCATACATGCAATACTATTTGTGAGTCTCAGCGGTGACTCAGTAAAACTGAACAACAAAGAATTTTAACAAGATGACTCAGTGGTGAGTGAATAAATAGGTCGTGAAATGTTATCACTGACAAAAAAGAAAAGAAAAACTTGGTGAATAATCATTCGCCACAGAAACACTGAGCGATGGATACATTGTTGATCACCAAGAAATAGTTATACCACGTACCTTACTCTAAAAACAAACAAATTACTGTTCTTACATTGTTTTACATTTTCGACAGCCAGGCTAGCTGTTTCCCCCTGCTTTCAGTCTTTATGCTAAGCTAAGCTAATGGTCTCCTGGCTCTAGAACCGTACTTAACGCACATATATGAGAACGGTATTGATCATCTTGTCTAACTCTCAGGAAAAAAGAAAATAAGCATACTTCCAAAAAAATACAAACTTTTGAGGTGAAATAAAAGGTTATAAAGCATTAAGTACTTAAGTCAACTTTAACTGTATGTTCCAAATGTTAAGACCCAGCAAATGTTTGGACAATGTTAATGAAGCTCTTAGAGGCCATGACTGATTAGCCAGGTGAAATGATTATGCAACGTAGGTACAGAGTTTAGTACACTGTTGGCCTCTGAGTCTGTTTGTGATTTAAGGGGTAGTGTGGTTAGCTTTAAAAGGGAGTCATATGGTGCCCAGGGTGTGTGTCCTTCAGGCAGTTTGCATGTGTGTGTGTGTGTGTGTGTGTGTGTGTGTGTGTGTGTGTGTGTGTGTGTGTGTGTGTGTGTGTGTGTGTGTGTGTGTGTGTGTGTGAGATACCATCTGTGGCCTGGTCACCGGCCCAGAGTTTTTCAGCTTACGGCTCCCTTAGAGGAAGATTGTTAGGGGGCATGTTGAGACTCACTGTTGATTCCCAGCTCAACACACAAGCAGCCACATTTTTATTTGCATGTTAAGTGCAGCATTTATTATCACATTATTAGCATGCATGCTTTCGAACTCAAAGTACACGATAAGAGTCTATGAACCGCTTCTACGACATACTTTCAAGGGCATAAGCTTGTATTTATGTCCCATTGTTCTATTTTCCTTTTCCCCTTTTCTTCCTCTCTTCTCCATGCTCTCTGTTATATGTCACTAAATCCCATAGCAAGACGGGAGTTTCACCCATTTGTTCAAAGGGATGAATATGAGCTTTTAAAAAGGGCTCAGTTCTTTCAATCCCATTTCAGGAATACACTTTTTCTGACAGCTTTGAGGCTGAGGAAGTGTTTTGCTGAAGAACAGGCCCCAAAATCACTCTAATGCTGTGTCGGCTCATAAATAGCGACAAGCTATAAAGTTATGTTTTTACTGTAGAGGGGAGAACATTTACAGTATCTCATTATGGATGTTATGGAGAGCACAGATATCATAGTGTTATGATGTGGCAGAGGTTTTGCGTCTGAAAATAAGAGAGGTCCCTGCCTTGTTTTGAGTGTGCTACAGTATGGTAATGGCCATCTGTTGGTAGTGCAGCAGTGCAGTAAACTACCTCTGATGGTCCGACAAGATGAGACACACAGACACACACACACACACACACACACACACACACACAATCTACAAGGATGACCTCTCTCCTCTCTCTAGTCGCAGCAATGCATGTGTGTGTGTGTTTTTGTGTGTGATCCCATGGCTTGTCTACAATGCTCTGGGGTGAGTCAGTCAGGGGACAGAGGAGGATTGAGCTTCAGCATGAGGACGAGGAGGAAGCTTGTAAATGTACATATTCATGCTGTAAAATGTTTAAAGGACACACATATCCTTTATGTCTGACCTGGCTGCACAGGACACACTGTCTCTTTGAAATTATGTTTATATTTTACCAACAAGTATGTATTGAATACGTAAGAAAACAATGTCGCCCTGATTATGTTTTTTTAGCCACACTTTTCAGGTGTCAGTGTCGGTCGTTCACCAATTTGATCCAGACTGAAATATCAGATGCAATAATGTCATCTCTCATTGCAAAATACAATATTGCAAATGAAATACATTCCTGTACCTTGTGTGGAAAAAGCAGCTGCATCGCCTAATAACAAAATCCTCTCAGCAGTTTGACCCGCTTTATCAGTAAAACACGCTGTACTAGGAAGAATATCTTTAGGTTCAATGTGGTATTTTCACAGAAGCAGGTGAGTCTTTAGAAAGATGTGAGGCTATGGCAGCAAATTATATAGATATTCTAAGTGAGATATTACTGTGTTTGCACAAAAAGTCGGCTACATATTCACATTCATTCTGCTCTATATCAGCTATCAAGCACAGAGCTCATAGTTTACTGTGGTGGGTAATGTTTTACTCAATTTCTTTTCAAATGCTGCATGATCAAACACATTTACTTTACTTTACAGCTCAATCATTGCATCATCAATGTGTAGGGAACCTTACAAACTGTTTCATCAGATGCCGCCTGTGATATTTATGTATGCAGTGTACAGTATGGAAGAGTGTGTGCAACTATATATGAGAGCATAGAGAAAGAGAGAGTGAGTGAAGGATAAACTCCTGCCACTTTATGTCAATTGATCCAAAACACTCTAGCTCAACTGGAAGTATCTCACGTCTCTATCTGTAGCCCTCAGATGGAAGGGACGGGCTTTGTTCTTATTCACTACCTCGACTTTTTTACCGTGAAGACCATATAGACAAATTCCTATTATTACCCCTTTGATATCGCTCGGCACTTGCCAAAATGCTGTGAAGATTTTGCTTTGCAGTGTGATGTTAAATGCATGTTGTGGGATGTACGGTGGCCCTGAAGTGCAAATCACAACAGCAAAAAGAAAAACGTCATCAAAAAATCATAAAACACAACGGCAAATAGGAAAACAGAACGGCAAATATGAAAACACGACAGCAAATATGAAAACACGACAGCAAATAGGAAAACACGACAGCAAACAGGAAAACACGACAGCAAATAGGAAAACACGACAGCAAATATGAAAACACGACAGCAAATAGGAAAACACGACAGCAAATAGGAAAACACGACAGCAAATATGAAAACACGACAGCAAATAGGAAAACAAAATGGCATTAACTTCTACCAGAAAAGGTAGGGCCTATCTATCAGAGGACGGAGCCTCCTGATTGGACAGACGGACTGTCTCTCTGTTAAAAGTAGGCGCTTTTCCGTGTTTTTCACCTTTCCTTCCTGTTAAAAGACAGACAGTCCGTCTGTCCAATCAGGAGGGTCCGTCCTCTGATAGATAGGCCCTACCTTTTCCGGTAGAAGTTAATGCTGTCGTGTTTTCATATTTGCTGTCGTGTTTTCCTATTTGCTGTTGTGTTTTCCTATTTGCTGTTGTGTTTTCCGATTTGCTGTTGTGTTTTATGATTTGTTGAAGTGTTTTCATATTTGCTGTCGTGTTTTCCTATTTGCCGTTGTGTTTTCATATTTGCTGTCGTGTTTTCCGATTTGCTGTTGTGTTTTATGATTTGTTGAAGTGTTTTCATATTTGCTGTCGTGTTTTCATATTTGCTGTCGTGTTTTCCTATTTGCTGTCGTGTTTTCCTATTTGCCGTTGTGTTTTATGATTCGTTGAAGTGTTTTCATATTTGCTGTCATGTTTTCATGTTTGCTGTCGTGTTTTCATATTTGCTGTTGTGTTTTCATATTTGCTGTCGTGTTTTCATGTTTGCTGTCGTGTTTTCATATTTGCTGTCGTGTTTTCATATTTGCTGTCGTGTTTTCATATTTGCTGTTGTGTTTTCCTATTTGCCGTTGTGTTTTCCTATTTGCTGTCGTGTTTTCCTATTTGCCGTTGTGTTTTCCTATTTGCCGTTGTGTTTTATGATTTGTTGAAGTGTTTTCATATTTGCTGTTGTGCTTTCCTATTTTGCTGTCGTGTTTTCATATTTGCTGTTGTGCTTTCCTATTTTGCTGTCGTGTTTTCGTATTTGCTGTCGTGTTTTCCTATTTGCCGTTGTGTTTTCCTATTTGCCGTTGTGTTTTATGATTTCCTGTTGCGTTTTTCTATTTGCTGTTGTGATTTGCACTTCAGGGCCACCGTAGGGATGAGATTAAAAAAAAGCAACTGTGGATGTAAGTACAAACACACACACACACACACACACACACACACACACACACACACACACGGCCATGTAGCCAAGCAACAAGTGCACAGTCACATATACATTCATATGTGCGATGAATGATATTAAGTGCTGAAATATATCAAGTAATCTTTGGTATGTGTCGTGAGTAGTTTGTCCACTATTAATGTTAAAGTGCTCATATTATGCTCATTTTCAGGTTCATAATTGTATTTAGAGATTGTACCAGAATAGGTTTATGTGGTTTAATTTTCAGAAAACACAATATTTTTGTTGTACTGCACATTGCTGCAGCTCCTCTTTTCACCCTGTGTGTTGAGCTCTCTGTTTTAGCTACAGAGTGAGGCATCTCACTTCTGTTCCATCTTTGTTGGGAGTCGCACATGCGCAGTAAGGACCGCTAGCTAGTCAGTCGCAGAGTATGAGGGAGTGCCATGCTAGCAGCTAGGCGAGCATTATAACGTGTGTTACAAAGTGACACACGTTCGTCACGGAAGTAAAGGCTGGACTACAATAGAGCTGTTTGGAGCAGTTTGTGAACAGTGTCTTCTCTGGAAGATGGTAAATCCCTTTGGCATGGATTTTGGGCTTTTTCTATTTGTAAACCTATAGCATGCACAAAAAGATATATAACACAATAATGGAAAGGGAAAAAGCCAAAAATCATAATATGAGCACTTTAAGTTATGAGTTCTTCTCTATTCAGAGGTAAGCTGATTAATACTTTTTTAACAGTTGCTTTTTCATTACTTATGTTATCTTGGCATTTAAAGGTATTTCCAGAGTTACATTTGATTACAATTTCTTAAACTTCCATAACTGATTGTTTTTGTCCACTTGGAGGCAGCAGAAACAAGTTGTTTCTTATTTACACATCCAGTAGTTATAGAACAACATTATCATTCATTTGGAGTCGTGTTTCGGGTCACCTGATGAATGTAAGTCCAATATTCACTTTCTTTTAGCTATGATTTGGTCTCTACCAACTCCTGAGGGAAATATCTGTCTCTTTAGCTTCTAAATGTTCCACTATGTTCGGCAGAGAGTAGGTAACTGTGTCTGTCCGCTGTTTGGTGTACAGCAGGTGTACAGTGGGTTTTTAGAGCTTTTTCTCTGAAAACAGCTGCCTTCTCCGGCCTAAAACGACACTATGAGAGGGGTGAGAGTGAACCTTAACAGTAAGGTTGCATTGTTTTCAAATTGTCATTTGATACATTGTTATTTTAAAGAATTTGGTTATAGCTGTTTTAATGTTTTGCCATGTAAAGTAAAAAGCGCCCTTTTCAGGCTATGCATAATCACAAGCCAAGGAGTGAAAGTTATATTTCAGGGTTGAAATTATTCTGCATATTTGGAGCATTTTCAAACTTGACTATTCTCTGAGGATGACAGGCACTTTTCATATTAAATGCCACCAGATGACTGCTTCCACGGGCTAAAAAAAACTCTGAACTTAAGTTGATAGTCTCTGTTCCCAAACAGTATAATACTGTTTATATCCCTCAAAGTGTCTTCAACAACAACATGCTCAGACAACTCCTTAAGACTCAACTGTTTCTAAACACATTCAAACTGAACAAAAGTGAGCGAAACAGGAAATGTAAAAATAGGAATAAGAATAGGAAATAGGAATAGGCAGCAGAAGAAAGGTAGGCAAGTGTGAATCTAAATTCCCATGGTGTACTACTTCCCTGTGCTGTGCCGATTGTGGTGGTGTTGACTGATTAAGCCTGATTTTGGCTTACCTGTGATTGCCGTCTCATCAAGATCCTGAGCACTTAATGCCCTATCTCTGCCAAGTCTCACAAACTACATTCTTCATTATAACAACACTACATCCTGGTTTCCAGTGTCCTTCCATCCAAACTCCCAATTTCTCCCTCCACTTGTACAAGAGGACATTTCCCCATTACCCACCTCTCAGTCCCGTTATCATTACTGAGCTCCTCTTCTCCACTCAGCCTCCTCCTCTTGAGCACCACCTCCCCCTTAAAACCTGGCAATTTGTCACATGCTTCCTCTTCAACAAAAGCAGGAGTGTACCATGATTGTCCCACTAGTATTGTTTCTTAATAGGAAGAGAACACAAACACCAAAATCATCCATGAGCTTTTAGACGAACCTCTTAGTAATTTGAAATTGTAAGTGGCAAAATAACAGAATCAAACCAGGAACATTGCAGTTATATGGTATGCATCTTAACGAAGCAGCAACATTGGGGACTGAAAAATAAAGCCAACGCCAAAAACTGCAGTTCCTCGAATGGCCACTTGAGGCTTGCTGTGAAAGGGAGTTAATCCCCATAGACCCCCATGTTAAAATGCCAAACTTTACAGAATAAATTAACATGTTTACATCCTGGTACAAAAAAAAAGCTATATAGCTATAGCTAATTTCCCCCTTCATGAAGACTGTACAGGGGGTGAATGTTTATATAACTCACCCATTTAAATTATACTCAGGCTTAGAGTTCTGCATAATTAAGGGCATGGCCGCTTTGAGTGACAAGTGGGTGCCATCACAGGAGGCGAACATAGACTGTAGGCTTCATTCAGCCCGCCTAAGCTCCATCAACCCTCCACCTCTTTGCCTTTTTTTGGATTAGCTGGAGCCACTGGGAACCGCCCACATTGAGCTTCATGTTGGCGTAACAGAGACTACCTCCATATTTTATACAGTCTATGATCCTAACCACTAGACCACTGGACACTAAATTTGATTAAAATTTCATTTTTATTTCCCAATCTTCTCAAAAAGTGCTTCCCCATTTAATAACATCACAGTAAAAGTCCAATTAGTAATGGAGGCATATTCTACACCTGTGTTTACAAACATCACTGATGTAAACAACCATGTAACAGAATCAAATGACATTCAAATATACAATATATAACTATATATTAATGAGAACATTTAGCTACTTGGCTGCTTTTAGTTCTACTGTAACAAGAATGTCAACTGAAAAAAGTTGTAAATTAAATTACATAATTACCAACTGCTTAATTTTCATCTTTCTTCAATCAATTTCACAAACTTAAAGATAGGTAGCTCTTAGCTACCACTACTGCAGCTACTGTGTTGACTAAAATTACATTATAGAGACATCCGTCACTGCTGATCGATAATCAATCATTAGAGGCTTCGATGATCACTTCTAACGAGATTACATACAAACAGTCAAGCAGGGACACATCAATTATTTTAGTGTCTGTGTTAATGTCACTTGTGTCATCTCCCAAAAGTCAATAGACATTTTTCACTGCAGACATTTTGACATGTCAAAGGTAGAATTAATAACGTTAATGATGGCTGAACTCACTGTCACGGCTAACTGGGACACTTGAATAGAACAGAGCCATCGTTAATGTTATTGTGTATTGCTTTTCCTGCCTGACAAGTCCAAATGTGTTCTCCTTTCATTTAATGTATCTTCTCCTGCTCACACTCTCCTACTCACAAAATAAGACAGATGGTCTCATCTCATCAAAAGCAAACATGAAGTGCGATTTTTGAAGCACACAGACACACTGTGTGAATCTGACAGCATTTTTGGGAATAAGCAGTCAAAGGGAGACTGGGAATAAATTGCCGGTGTCCTTTCAGCCAGCACAGTAAATATTCCCAACTTCTCTCAGCTCTGACAAGCGCAATTATGCATACATAATCACTGGTGTTATGTAACTAAATGGGTTACTGGTACATGAATAATTTGTACTTGATACTCAGCCATCACCCTCTGAGTTTTCATTTTTGTCAATGTTTCAGTCTCATTTAGCAAGTTTCTGAAGATTTTTTTTTTTTATATTACCATGGTTTTATTTCACTGGTCTTGGAAATTGCAGACTGATTGTGGCCAGTAAAAAACATACTCACATACAGCATTCTGGGTCACACAAAGATGTTGAATCACCTGTGCATGTGTGTTGGTGTGTGTTTTTCCAGAACGAGGTGTGTATATGTGTGTAGGGGGTTAAATAATCTACAGTAAGGTAGGATATCAAGAAATAGTTCTGAGTTGAAAGCTTTGTAAGAGACTGAGACTTTTTACAATAGTTATTAATTACCGAAAAGGAACAGTTTGACAATTTGGTTGAGAGTTACATTCAAGACATTGCCAAATGAGTTGTTACAAAGCTAATTAAGACTCATCAGCTCCACACAACTCTCTGTATTTCTCAGTATGGCTATGTTCAAAAGATTGTGGCATCCGGTGAATTTCCCACGCAGAAATTCGAGTGAAGATAATTACCTCTTCTGAACATCATGAACCCATCATGTTTTTTTAATCTTCCGTGTCCTCCTTGCATACAAGCATCTGCGTGGAGGAGGAGGAGGAGGAGGAGGAGGAGGGGTGGGGGCGCGTGCGCAATTACGGAAGACTGGATCATGTGGACGCGCCGACAGTGTTGTTGTCATTACTTAGAATTCCTTAGAATGGGGGAGACAGAAACTACGCACTATAGCTTTAAATACTATATGTAAGTATGTATGTATGTATATATGTAGTTTAACTTCTCATAAAGACTGGAAACAAAATAGCAGCTTCATATTGTACAGATGTGAGAGTGGTTTTAATCTCCTCATATAAATCTCAGCAAGAAAGCGAATAAGTGTGGTTTCCAAAATGTCGAACCTTTCCTTTAAAGCAAACTTTAGACCCACTACACTTTACTCTACTTCTGCGGGTTATGTACATGTAGCATTCACATGTGCAGTGTTAATAAGGAATGTCTCCATTTATTTGTGTGCGTGCTCTGTGTGCAGACACTAATGAGATGTCCGACTGCGTCAGACATCTTTTATCAAGGAGATGTGGGGGGGGGGGGGGACAATTGTAGCAACTAAAGAGACATGTCAGCAAGACAGTTGAGAAAACTGCACACACAAATGCATACGCACATCATCTAGATTTTGATTGTGTGGTGTGGTGAAGCAGGATCTGCCCCTTCTCCCTTTGCAGTATGTAATTAGCAGTGCCATCTGTATGTATGAGACTCAGAGGTGAGGACAGCATAGGAGGAGCACGACTGCCCATCCTCATTCACTCAAATCATTGCTTCGGCCTATTCATCGCCTTCTTTCATTACTCCTCTGCTCTTTTCACTGGAAAATGCTCTCCCACATTAAGCCAGCAACTCCGAACTGCTCTATTTCCTCTGCAGTGGCAGGCCACCTCTCTGTCCTCTTTGTGTGGTATTCAACCTCTCAAACGTCAATTCACACCTGCCGTTGCTTCCCTGTGCCACATTCTTCTCTTCTCACCGTCTCAGTGTCCCCTGATTTCACATCTTTCTCAGTCTGTCCTGTTGTCTGTCATTCTGTCTCTCTCCTCTCTCTCTCTCTCTCTCTCTCTCTCTCTCTCTCTCTCTCTCTCTCTCTCTCGCTCGCTCTCTTTCTGTCATTAGGCATCTCTGTTATTCTCTCTCTCTCTCTCTCGCTCTCTCTCTTTCCGTCATTAGGCATCTCTGTTATTCTCTCTCTCTCTCTCTCTCTTCCTCCCTCTCTTCGGGCTACAGGCAGAAGTGTTGGACTCTCAGAGGAGAAGTACAGCATTAAATGACGGGCTTATTAACAGGGTCACTGATAATTCTGCCAATTAGCAGCCATATCACCTTGAGCTGCGGTCCCAGCAGCTAGATAAGTGAGACCGTAAAAGAGCGAGAGAAATAAGATAGAAAAGAAACAAACTCTCAGATTATGGCAGCATTTCAGAAAAAGCAACCAGCACTCACTTTATCTGTAGCCTTTAAAAACAAGGAGCAGAACATTTAATAATACTAAAGAAAGATTAATAAGAAATTCAACAACGAAAGTCTCATTATATAATTAAGTTTTGCTAAAAGTTAATTATGTCTTTAATGAGAAAAATGAATCACTTTTATCACCTGTTAAAAATAGTACAAAAAGGCTAATTGCAACATCCTCAACAAAAATTTAATTAGTGTAACTTCCAAAGACGTTCCACCCATATTTCAGTTTGTATTATTACTTTAATGCTGCACTGAATACTGAAACCCAATCCGGCACCGTGGCTGTTAATAATATGGATAAAGGTATTTGTGCAGCGCCGACAATTAGCATGGGTCGCTTAAAAAATTGATGGAGCTTGTCATTTAGCCGGGAAGCAAAATCATCACATAATTAACCTGTAAAAAATCAATACACAGAAGACTGTATGCAAAATGGGAGACCATGTCCCTTATTAGCAGTAGATTTCAAAGTGGATCCTTCTGTTGCACTATTGGCTGCTTGAGGAGTCACCAGACCTCCTATTGGTCCTGGCAACTTGTTAATGAGCCTCAGATGTCCACTTCACTCAGTGGGATTATCGTGGTGTTTAATATTGATATCAGCCGTACTAATTACAGCCTATTAATTATGGAATAAATAATTGAAAGCAAAAACTATACTCAAGTTAGTGTAATTAAAGAAGACTAATTAATGCATTAATTGATTTTATGTTAATTTAATTTTCCACGGAATTAGAAGAATCTTGAGAGATTGACGCAGAGTACAGGCTCTTGAACAAGGTCGATATGATTTGGCACGATTAGAAATACTTCACGATATGGCAGCGCAGTGCAACCTTGCACTAACAAAGCGGGTGAAAAGTTACAAAGTGCAGTTTGATCAAAAAGTGATGAGGAAGTTCACGTCAACCAAGGCTCTTCTAAAGACACACTCATGTGGATACTCAACAGGCATATGATTTGTTTTTTTTATCTGCCTTGTACTTTTTCCTAATTGGGGAGCATGCTAAAACCGGATGCACAAACAAGTGGAATGGAGGCACATATCTGAGGGCTAGATGCGCCTTTGTTCTAAATAGAGAGAGAGAGAAGATGAAAAACCTTCTTCGTCTGGGATCTGGGTCAGAGCTCTGTTTTGCAGCGTAGAGTGTCTCTCTGTGGCTCTGTACTGCACACTGTACCGACTGTATCTGGCTCTGGAAAAACTACGAGATGCATCTACCTGGCAAAGCATCACTGACTAGATCAAGAACCCACACACTCACAGGCTACAGTTATACGCAAACAACAATCAGAAATAAAATACTCTTTCACAGACTCACATGCACACATGCTTGACCCTGGTCATGATATGCTGCGATAATGGAGCCAATGAGGCGAGAAGCCATATCAGGTTATGAGACAATAGGCCAGCTGAGGCAGACTGTTCCTATCGTGAAAATCCGCTCGCCCTCTCTGCTCGCCTGATCTATTTCCCCTAAAATACCACAAGAGGGATTCTCAGAGTCAGTAGCAACACTGATTTCTTCTCTCAAGTTTCACCTCCCAACCATGCACACTCAGCCTCGTTTGGCGTCAGCATGAATGAGCTGTATTAAATTAGCACTGTGAGCTAGCCAAACCCCTTTCTCCAAACTGCATTATGAGAAAGCATGTCTTCATACGACTTTGCCGTCGCAGGTCACTGCACTCATTATTGCCAGCGCAGGACCAAAACGCATTATACACTTAATTCACTGACATATGCTGGCACATAAACATAAACCTTCGAGACACATACAAAAGCAACAGAGGAATTTGATTGACAAGAGCACGGCGACTGTAGATCTAATTTTCGCGGCTTGGTGGAGAGGAACAGCAATGGAGAACGCAGCAAATCAGCCTGTCAGTCAAAGTGGTTACCTGCCCCGTCTCGGGCGCCGTTAGCAGCGGAGCTACAGGTACAGAGCTACAAAAGGTACATCAGTCGTGTTGTTGAAGCAGAAAGGATTAATCCCCAAATAGTTACCGCTTATATATTGTTATAATTGAGCCAATCGTATGCTGCAGTTAACTTCTGAAAGACAGCAATATTTGGGGAATAGGAACAAACAAGAAGGCAAATTTTTCCATTTCAATGCCTGTGCATTCATTGTGATCTGGTTCCACTGCTTAGAAAAAAACTGTAGAGGCCCCTCCAAAGATGTTTGAAGACAAGTAAAAGGATTTGGTTTTGAATAATAATTTGCATTTATTGGTATCTTTTTTTCCCCTTAAAATGACATAAACTCCTTCATTGATCTAATAATAATCTATGAATATACCAATATGTTTTATTTCAAAAGATTGGACACAAGGTTTCCTACTTGTGCACTGGAGGTTTCAAGTTTCTACATCACACTCAGTTGCATATTGGACCAAACTTGGTCTTCATATTAGTATCTGATGTCACAAAATCATCTTGTATGTTCACGTCTTATACTATGATTTAAGGTGAGCACAGAGAACCCCCCCCCCCCCTTAGCAGATGAATGTGAAAACAGCCTTCTAGTGTCAAACTGCACATACAATATTCTGCAGAGTGAAGGTAAAACATCTAAGTAACAGTACGGAAAACACATTATTGAATAAAGGGAGCTATTTAAGATCTCCTGATAAAGAAAATGTATTTACCCACCTGATTGTTGCTGTAAATAGCAACAATGTGTTGCTACTTCTTTTTTTTCCCATGAAATGAGGTTATCATCGGGCTTCAAGTTTGAATGGATTGTAGGTTAAGATTGCCAGTTGATTCCTAATCCAACAGATCCTTTAGGGGGTTAAACAAGGTGTATCAGATGGATTTAGCTGCTTATAAAGGAGGACTTAGCGAGAAAAAGGTGCTGCTGTTAGGCCCGAGGCAGACAGAATAAAGATCTCCATGTTAGGTATCTGCTATATCTGCTTCGCTGACGGGAAGGAGGTAGGTGTCATATATGCTGTTATCGTTGGACGGCTCCCTGTATCTCTAATATCTCTGTTTCATCATCAGTATAAAGAAATGGCCAGAGGGCCATCTAACTGTCTTCTTATTTTCCTCTGATTCACTTCTCCTTTCTGTCCTCTTAGTTGTCACGGTGAAGAGACCAAAGAGGAAATGCACACACTCCACACTGACAGCCCACACAGATTCTAATCTTTTCTCATTTTTCCGTTCCTGTTTAAAGAGCCTTTGTTACAGGTGACCACAGGTGAAGGACGTCGGCTGCTCTGCTCTGTCTTGCCTTGATTATTTTCTTCTTTTAACCAATAAAAGGTGAGGATGGACTTTGCAGTGGTCTGGGTTCTAGAAGATCCCGCAGTGGTTTATCTTTAATCTAAAGCCTAATTGTGTGTTTTCATCTTTAGGTTGATCAAAAATAATGACAAATAAGGACAAATGAAAAGCCCTTCTCTCCCTCTCTCTCTCTCTCTCTCTCTCTCTCTCTCTCTCTCTCTCTCTCTCTCTCTCTCTCTCTCTCTCTCTCTCTCTCTCTCTCGTTTCTCTGCATCTCTCACTCTCTTTACAGTAGTTTGTGCCTGAAAGTAGCCCTTCCCTTTACTTGTGTATGTACATCCCCTTGACTTCTGATTTCATTAACCTCTCAGTGTGCTCCATCAGAGAGAGGGGGAATGTGCTACAATAATATCCCAGTGACGACACGTGGGTCAGAACCCCTCTGATCCTGTGAGGGGAGAATATCTCATTAAGAGAGAAAGCCTCTGGGACACTAAAGCAATTTGGCTTGCCCTCTGTTCTCAGGAACCAATTAAAACATTAGCCTAAACTATCGCAGTGCTCACAGATGTTGATACACAGTCATGACAGTTGCGTGCGTAACACGGAAAAGTCAAAGCTGTGGCAGTGACTCCCAGGGCTGAAATAGTAATTAGAGAAGGTGACAAATATGCTGCATAATGCAAATTAAAACAGCCAACGATAGAGAAAATGAGAAATGCGCTGTAGTTATAATACATGATGTTTTAATGGATTGTGTGTCCGTGCAGTGTGTATATCCAGAAATTGAATATGCATTCGCTTTATATCTAAATATGAGTAAAAACCCAGTGAACAAACCTTAATTCAGATTCTAAAAGTTCCCTGACTGCTTTCTCCCACAGAGCTTTTACTCCCATTTTCCATCCCACGATTTGATTCCAGTCTATTAAACTGTGCTTCCAGGCCAGCTGCAAAAGTCTCAACAGCTTCATTCTGTGCTAATCAAGCGCAGCCTGTCCATAACCAAATCTCTGTCTATGAAATGTCTGTATTGCGGCCTGTGTAAAGAAGAGGTCCTCGATCATCCCTCCAATCTCTAACTCGATTCAACAATTACATGCAAATAATCCACAGATTCAAATCATTCTGACACATCACAGGAGAGTAAGAACAAAGTTCAAACCAGGATCATCCACAGATCTTTCAAATGATCAAAAAATATTATTTAAAAGAAGAACAACTGAATTCATAAAAGCCAATTTTCTTCATCAGCCTTTTTTCCCTCTTTCATTCCAGCTTGGATTCATTTCTCTGTCCTCTTTCATTTTTTACATTCATGACAGTACATCCTAACATTGTGCTTAATGGCCGAAGAATATTATAAAAAGAAAAGAGTGCACCAAAGTGTCTTGACATCAGTCACAGCAAAGAAAAATCAAATGCTCGTCATTCCAAAATCTTTCACAAAAACTGATTACTCATGAACACTTCCTCCAGGGGTGATTATGCTTCGCTACTATACTATAATAAGAGGTGAATCTGTCTTTCCATGAAAAATTACAGGGAATGCAGAGTCCTTGATTCAATTCAACTACTAAGCCATGACAGCGGTCTTTTCTTATGTCAAAACAATATTTACAACCATTCAGAAACATTGCTGACAGACTGCGGCAAAGAGAAAACATTCAAGCATCACCTCTGACCGCGGGTTGCCTCCTTGTTGATATGATTGACCAGTGCATTGACTGGAGATGAGTGCAGATATGCTGAGTCTACAAGGCATCTCCCTGAGCGATGTCACTGTGAGGTTGTATAATGACAGTCCAGAGTAGTGGGTCATCACCCTCCTGACCCGAGATTCCGAATGAATGCAACTCACTGAAGTGAATGACAGACAGGGTTAGGGTTAGCTGGAGTTACACCCATGACTGCCTACAAAATAAGTGCATTCCACTGTAACTGAGCATTAAACACTTCATAAAACACATAAATCCAGCCAAAAGGCTACAGAGTTGAGCTACTTTTTATCAGTACAGTATTATTATTTTACAAAAACATGATGCCCCATCATCCATGCAGTTAAAGTCTGATCATCACTCTGGAGGTCAGTGGTCCAATCACCCTCAACCTCATGGGAGAGTGTTAGCTGGATGCAGGCCAGCACTTAGAGACAAGCTGGCATTTCACCCATAGAGCCTAACATCACTGCCAAAAGCATGCCTTTGTGCAAGGCCCTTAACAGCTACAGATCAGTGCTCCAGACAGTGGTTTTTGGCTGACCTAGAGTACTGTGACCCTGCAGTGGAAAATACTGATATGTGCATGAATGTGTGTGTGTGTGTGTGTGTGTGTGTGTGTGTGTGTGTGTGTGTGTGTGTGTGTGTGTGTGTGTGTGTGTGTGTCTGTGCGCGCGTGTGTGTGTCTGTTGTAAAAGGGCTAGTGGTAGTGAAAAAAAAAGACATTTCTCACAATAAAAGTATTTAAGTTTTTCCGCCCAAAATTCATTTCATGTACAGCAATTGTGAGTAGGAGCATTGGGGGAAAAACATCCAACATTTCTTGGAAAGAAAAAATGTATTAAACAAGACGAGAAGAGTCTACAGCCATGGTAGCAGCTCTGTGAGGCTCCACTCAGACACAGCGGTGCTTTGAGCTAAATGCTAATGTTAGCATGCTATCATGCTCACAGTGACAATGCTAACATGCTGATGATGAGGAGGTATACTGTTTACCATGTTCACCATCTTAGTTTAGCGTGTTAGCATGCTAGCATTTGCTAATTAGCACTAAACTCAAAGTGCAGCTAAAGCTGGTGGGAATGGCAATAGTTTTGCAAGTATTTGCAGTATTTTTAGTAACTTTCAATCCCCAGTTAAGTGATTTTTTGTCATGCAGTGAGAATGGCTCTTCATATGAATGACAATATTAAAAACATAATCGGTTTTTAATCTGTAGGAAATCTGTTATGACAACCGGCACACGTGACAACACACCTACAGACAGAATTCCCCCCCCCCCATTCAAACATATACATTCACAGACCCTGAGACACACATACACACACACACACACACACACACACACACACACACACACACACAGACAATACGATCCCTCTTGGCAATCTATGACCCAAATCCTCTACGAACCCCACCCTCTTGGCTCCTCTGATTCAGTTTTCTCTCAGTCTGTCTTTATGGCAAGGGATTGGGTCCTCATATATACACTTAGAATTTTTCTTCCCCAATCGGTTTCAATTTTACAGAGACACGAGCACTCCCATTCTCAACAAACAATGGACATGTTCTACATCACTCTGAGGAGAAATCTCTGTCGTTGTACCTGAAATAGTATCTAGATAGATGGATGGATAGAGGTATGTGTGAGTGGAAGAAAAAGACGAAGCATCCTACCTTGAGTCCCTGATTGATCTTATTAGATAACGGCTTTTCTTCCCTGGACCCATCTAGTCAGTCAGTGATGAGATTCTCTACCTTTGTACCATATCACTGGTCTCACCTCTGAGTCAACGGCTGCCTCCCTATGTGAAAGAAGGTGTCCAGGAGGAGGGAGACTGCTGGGGCTACAGAGGGTTAAATGCTGGCTCTGACCCCCACTGATCACCCTGCTGAGTCTATAATGCCACCCATAGACCGAGGGCACGGGGAGACACACATGGCTCTGCATTGAGAATATAATAGGCAAGACTTCTGTGGGGTGCAGGGGAAACGGAAGAAAGGGATTTCAAAGAAAGTCTTCTAAGAGTTGCCATATGCTCAATAAGCCCTTTAACGCCTGCACTCTTTACCATAAACCGTTACCAGGATGATATTCACAGAATGAACAGACACCTCAATCCTTCAGAACTTTCCCTTTTTTGACTGCATTGAGTGTCTGCACAGGGTGTATTTCTACTGCAGCCCAGCATTTGAAACAAGATCAATTGCTTTTTTCAAAGTCACGGCACTGCGGCGGAGGGTCTGGCTAGTCCACACAGCAATCCTGGGATGGGAGAAAAACATGCTCTCTTTTATTGGCATTTCTTTAAACCAATCACAATCGTCTAGGGTGGTGCTAAGTGCCGAGCGGAGCCACGGTGCCGCTGCAAAATAGCCTCGGGAAGGAACTTGTTTTGGTGGAACATGTGTACGTTCAAAGGTTGTTTTAGTCTCGCAACAGAAAACTCAGATTCAGCAGATAGTCTAGCTAGTTGTCTGGATTTACCCTGCAGAGATCTGAGGAGCCGTTAACCATAGTCCTCATAAATCCACCAGAGTTTAAAATATCAACACAAAGAAAGCGGAAGGTAACGGACATCCGGCCAAAAAGAGGGACATCCGGTAGAATTCCCGGCAGAACCAGAGCAATGCCGGAAGTGGAACATCGCAGATATAGACTAAGTTGTTCGCAACCTAAAGGGTCGGCCCCCTCCAGTGGGTCACAAGATACTGTATATCTGTGGGGACAAAACATGTTTATATAGCGTAGGAAAGAAGAAAAACAAAGTTTTGCTGCAGGAATGTATATACATTGTTTAGGTTTTTCTAATCATCTAAGAAGTTTAGAGGGGAAATATCTATTTGGTTGCTACCAACTCAAAGACATCTTAAACATGACCAGGAGCCCCAACTACACATTGCTTTTTGGGTTTCATCTTTTAACGATGTATTTAATGTATCACATACTTCTTGTAAAATCTTGATCTGTAAAATAACCAGTAACTGTGGCTGTCAAAACAATATAGTGGAGTAAAAAGTACAATATTTCCCTCTGAAATGTAGTGGACTACATGTATAAAGTCACATAAAACAGAAATACTCAATTAAAGTACATCAAGATTCTAAGTGCATTATTGAAGTACAGCTATTTTCCACCAATGGTATGTACACACACTATACTGTACTGTGTGCCAGTTCCTAACTTAGGTACAGTAATGGAAATAAACTAAGTACATTTACTCAAGTACTGTACTTAAGTACAAATTTGAGGTACTTGAGTATTGAGTATTTCCATATATCATGCTACTTTGTACTTCTACTTTACTACATTTCAGAGGGAAATGTTCTACTTTTTACACTACAGATTCTGCTCAATAATACATAATAATCAACAAATAAATGATGATGTATTATGGATTTAGATAAAAGCTTTACATACCCAGCAGTATATAAAATCATTAAAATTAGCTCCACCCTTAACAGCTTCTACAACACAGTGATGTACACATTAATGCATCAATAACTATAATCCAATGATATAATGTTATTCTAAAATGGGTCGTTCTGCATAATTATGTCCTATTACTTTTGGTAATTTAAGTATATTTCGATTCCAATACTTTTGTAATTGTACTTAAGTAACATTCTGAACACATGACGTTTACTTGTAACAGAGTATTTATACACTGTGGTATTGCTACTTTTACTCAACTACAAGATCTGATTACTAGACAATGCTCACACAGTCTCTGTCTACAGAAACAACGGCAAAAAGGTCAGCATGAATCAATCATGCACACACGCACACACGCACACACGCACACACACACACACACACACACACACACACACACACACACACACACACACACACACACACAGGCCAACAACAAAGCTATAATCGGCTGCTTAGCCTTTCTGGAAATTACTCCATTATATGGGCAACTCTCTGATGAAGTAAGGAGACAAGCAGCGGTGAAATAATACACTCTTGCACACTGTTGCGGGGTTACTAATATCCACTGTGGACTGGCAGTGATGAATGAGATTCCTGGGCTATGTGGAGGTGTATTGAGCGCAAGGTAAGAGAGAAAAGGATGTTGAGAATGGAAGAAGGCAGTTGGGAGATTACCCAAAGGTTGCATGAATAGCTCCTCTGATAGTTTTTTCAAACCAATGTATTGTTACATTGGTGGTTTGAATGTGGGGTCTTATTAGTCTCATGGCAGATATCCAGACACTCCAGGAGAGGGAGAGCATTCTTTATGCAGACATTGTTTCACCAGGCAATCTTTTCATGCTTCGCTTTACTATTATCTTTTCTTTGTGGTTGCAACAAAGCTGTTGTTTTATATATCCACTCAGCGACAATCAATATTTTATCACTCGATAAATAGGGAAGTAAAAATAAAATAATAAAAAATAAAAATAAGAGGTATATATATATATATATATATATATAACTAGAATAAGAATAGAAGTAAAAAACAGTAATCTATATATAATATATATATAAGCGCAATTAAAGACAAAGTTACAAGGTAAAGTGACAATACCTCGTTATTTGTTTAATATAGTAAACAGCTGCTTTTCATTGCAGCTCTGGGGAAAATAAATCAAAGCACCTTCCAAACACCTTCAGCAAGTGAGTAATACACAGTAGCATAAGATGATAAATTAAAGAAATTTGTCATTAAAAGCCCAAATGGCAGTGTGTTACAAAGAAGACAGAACATACTGTGTGAAGTGCTGCATATTTCAGACATGTGCCTGGCACACTTCTGTCTGTTTAAAGTATAGCTCTTCTCAATTTGACCTCATGGCTATTCTAAGGATGTGAGAGCACCTTCTCAGATCTATAAATGGGTGTCTCATAATGAGTATGATGACACCAAGCAGAAATACTCTTCTGTTTCATCAGGGAACTCACTAAATGTGATTTATTCTATTCTTCTGCAGCAGATGTACTATAGGAATGTCCTTTGTTTAAAAGGAGTTAAATCACCTTCGGAAAAAAGTCAGCCTTTGAGCAGTGAAGGCAAAGAAATAGATTTCTAAAGCTATGTTGGTCTGATATGTTGCAGCTTACAAACTGACTATATAGGATGTTACATCATTTTTGCCAAAAACTGCTGTTTATCGAGTGGCCACTTGAGGCTGGCTCCAAAAGGGAGAAAATCCCAATAGACCCCCATGTTAAAATGGATCGTGTTGCTGTGCTGTGCTGTGTGTCTGAACATCTCGTCCCCCCCTCACCGGTCGTGGTGCTCCGTCAGTTGAGCGATAGATTGTGGTCAAGTTACCCCAGAATAGGTGACTGTGGGCTGGGTACAGAGCATCGCGAACTGAACCTTTTTTTTTGCCCACGGCTCTGTTGTGAATGTGAGAGATAGCCACGCCCCCTGATTTGCATATAAGAACTGGAAATAAATAGAGAGGGATATAAATAAATGTGGATTTAAAAAATAAAAGTCTCTTGAAATAAATAAAAGTAAGACCTTTTAATATATTTATTTAACTAATTGATTCATTTATATATGACTATTTACATTTATTTAATTATTTATGTATTTATTGCCTCATTTATGTATTTCATGATGTATTTCAAAGGCATATTTATTTATTTATTCATGTATTTATGTATTTATTCATTTCTTTAATATTGAATAAAACGGTATTCCATATATTACTACTAATTCCTTAACATGTAAGCAGCATTTTAATGTCGTAGCTGGTTGAGGTGTACACTGTTGGGTGGTTTCATCTGTAACAATGCATTGTTTTTCATAAGCCTATTATATGTTTTGTTATATCTTATAAATTATATCGCTGAAACTAACTATTTCTATTATTGCTTGTTTTTGACTAATTATTTGCTGTATAAAATGCATAACCCAAAAGTGTATAAAGTGTAAACCCAAAGATATTCTAAGACAAAGAAATGCACATTCTTACATCTGAGAAGCTGGGAGTGTGTTAACGTAAATGTATTGTATGCCTCTTCTTTGATTTTAAATTAACAAACAGTGACACAAAAAACATTTTAAAATGATCTACAAAAGGCACACCAAAAGAGAAAACCCATTGCAAAGACCCAGAGGATCCTGTGCTGATTATGAAATAAATGAGCAACAGTTATTGATAGATTTTGCTTTGCTGAATGAGCACCAGAGTGTGTTTTATTTTCATTACTGAGGTCTGTGCATGGAGGGAGGCTATGATGATTAATATTGCTTCTGCATGAGCCTTGAGTGATGGAGCTTGGGAAATAGAGAGACAAGGACAGGACATTAATTCTCCACTGCACGTCGGCACTAGTTAACCATGCAGTCACACAGGTTGTGACAGAGAACGGATATAAATGGGATAATAGGCCCGTCCAGTGCATTGTTGTCCAGGTTTCCCCCTTCTTCTGTCAAATACTGTATGTTGCACCAGGAGTGAGTGTTATGCACTTATATTGTAGGGTTTTGATTGTTAACTTATACAGTACACAAACTAAAATACATAGTTGTAAAGTACATAAAAAACTGAATGGAATGGCTAAAGTGGAAAAGTTAAAGTATTGATAAAGAGAAGAGAAGAGAAGAGAAGAGAAGATAATGAGTTTTTAAGATGAACAATACCGCTTCCTCTTCTTTAGACACCATCACCTTATTGCTGTCAACAGCACTTCAAAAATCACTACACTAACAACACTTATAATATATACTCCTGATGGTGCTTCAAGTATATTTTGATGGTAATACTTATGCACAACCTTTGCTTGTAACAAAGTATTTCTACAATGTGGTACTGTTACAGTACTTTTACTTAAGTAAAAGATCATATTACTTTGTCCACCAGTGGCCACAGGACCAGGGATAAAAAATATTTCTTTATACACTGTACTGTAATACGTTTAATAAAAATGTTAGTGTGTTTGACTCAAGCGGCAACCTCCAGTGCTGAAAAAACGAAGCCAATGTGGAACTGCCAAAAACTGCAGTTCATCGAGTGGCCACCTGAGGCTGGCTCCAAAAGGGAGAAAATCCCAATAGACCCCCATGTTAAAATGCCCAACTCTACAGCAGAAATAAACATGTTTACAGCCTATAGCTAAGTTCACCCTCCATGACAACCGTAAGGGGTGGGCTGCCGTCAAAGAAAACGAGTAGCCTATAGACTGTAAACTTCATTCAGCTGGCCTCAGCTTCATCCACGCTCCAAATCTTTGCCCATTTTTGGATTAGCCAATCAGGTGATGGCCGGAGCCACTGGGAGCCGCCCACTATTAAACTTCATTTTGGCTCTTCAGAACCTATGGTTGACGTCCCAGAAACTACTTCCATTAATATCACTGCTTTAGTCTTGTATGATTTAGCATTTTCAGATGGCCAGAAACGATGAGAGCAGTGAGACTCCAACCAAAATAGTAAAGTTGCGGCCCAGAGAGCTAAACAGTTCTCACAAACTCACAAAAAGGCTACAGTATGTAAAGCCGAGTGGATTGTGTGACAATTCTCTATAGGTTCATGAGTGACCCTTTTCACATTATTATTGATACATTGTTATTAAAAAAAATATTGGTTATAGATGCAAGCTCCTGACAAAGAGGGAAAAGGTATCCAGAGGGTATCCAGAACTATTGATGTCAACAACATGGAAATAGGAACTAGAAGAAGGGAGGACACAAGTTGAAATATCATTCAGCACATGCATGCCTCCATCATCCAGCTCTTACATCTTTCTTCCTCTAAATCCTTTTTTCTTAACGCATCCTTCTTCTTCATTCAACATTCCTCCCTGAGTGTCTCTCCATCTCGCGCGTTGCAGTCGTTTGTTTCTGGCTGTCTTTGATCATGAGCTGAGGAGGACAGTAATCTACTGGAAGCAAAGTGTTTATATCTAGGACAGCTGAGAATTAGGTCGCACATGTTTTCTGCTGCCCTAGGCCCACATGGGCGCTACCTCAAAGTTTCCTCACAATTGTCTCTCTCTACTGTGCCCAGGTTTGTCAACAATGACTCGGCAGAATAGATGCAAATGCCTGGCCAAGTGTCAAGGTGAGAGCACGATAAAAGACAGATGTCTTGCATAATGCTCTGTACTTTCACGCTATTTAAATCAATGGCGTGGCAGCGGGCCAACTGCAAAGGAGATTACAGTGATTTACAGAGTAACTACACCCTCAAATTCTGCAACAACCCTCCCAGCATGTTTAAAAATGCAACAGAGGAGTTATGGAGCAAGAACTGTAGGAAGTGTGGCTTTGTGGCTACATAGTTTGTGATGCCGGGGGTCAGGGGACACGGAAGACACTGACTGACCACCGCTCAGTGAAGCATGCATAACGATCCAAAGTGTCGGTCGGTGGGTGCACCACTTTGGTCCAAACTGAAATATCTCAACAAATATCAGATGGATTACCATGAAATTCTGTACAGACATTCATGGTGCCCAGAGGATAAATCCTACTGACGTTGGTGATCCCCTGATATTTCCTCTAGCGTCACCAGCAGATTGACATTTGTGCTTTTGAGTGAAATGTCTCAACAACTATCGGATGGATTGCCATGGAATTTGGTACACACATTCATAATCCTATCAGGATGAACTGTAATAACTGTGGTGACCCCTTGACCTATCATCTAGTGCCATCATACTTCATTTTGACTAAATACCTGCAAAACTAATGACAATAATTCCCATCAGCCTCACTTGTACTTTGTGTTTAGTGCTAATTGGTAAATGTCAGCATACTAACATGTTAAACTAAATGGTGAACATTATACCTCCTCAACATCAGCATGTTAGCATTGTTATTGTGGACATGTAAGCATGCTGAAGTTTAGCATTTAGATCAAAGAACTGCTGTGCCTAAGTACAGCCTCATAGAGATGCTAGCATGGCAGAATCTTAGTTTTGTTTAAATACAAACTTCACAGTGACTCAAACTAAATGATGTTCCACATGACAAATACACTAAATAGAAGACATAATTGTGATAGTTACATGTGGAGGGTGTCCTTGGGGTATAAGTAAACAGAGCATAAAGCATTTGCTGCCATCCTCAGTGATTACATTAAGCTCTGCTTAGGCATCTGAGAAGAAGATGTCAGGGATTGTAGTGGTAAATATTTTTGTCTCCAACTTGTTTATCCGAAGAAATAGTCTTTGGTACAATAAAATTGTTGGGGTGGATACAAACACTTTTATAACAACAACAAAACTTTGGCACTATGAAAAGAAATCATATTTGCAATGATGGATTATCCAGCAAAGTCATTTTTTCAAACCGTAAATACAGTTAATGAGTTGTTGTGAAAGCAGGAAACTGAGCCACAACATGCCAGGAATAATGGAAAGGAAAAGGACAAAATATAAGTGGTACAAAAGCTTCTTCAGTTTATATTATTTTATATTTTACCCTATAAAGTCCAGACCTATGAGTGTGATTGTAGCCTTCAGGCTGGCCATTTTTATGCTATATAGTTTCCTTGCTCTAGTGGCTGACAATTTGCCTTTTCAAAGTAGCCAAAAATACTCCCATAAATAAAATAAAAAAATGCAGTCTCATCAAAAACCATACTTACAGTACATTGTCATTACCCTCTCTACATGTTTTGTCACATTTAATAAAAATTGCTTTGAAATGTGCCTGCAGACACAAACCAGTAGGATGCCTTGTTGGCTTTTTTGAAAAGGTAACGCCGTTGCTGATCAGTAGTACGCAGAGACACAGGGACGCTTGGAAGGAGTGAAATGTAGTACTTTTGTAAAGCAAAGTTATAATGCCATAATACAATGTTTCTGTCTGTACAGTTACACATAATGCTGCTGTGTCTTTACTTCATCAGGCAGACCACCAACAGATAGCAGCACAGACTGCACATTGATGTCAGAGAGGACGGAGGCACATGTGCTCCCGCAGATGTGCCGGTAATTATGGGGGAATGAATGGTGATGTTCTAAGAGGAGATCAGGGGCAATTATAGTGATTTAAAGCAATGGAGCCAGGCCCTGAACACACACCTTCTAATTATCAGGCAAGATCTCAGATCTCCCTGCGAGCATGGCAGATTTGGCATGTTTGCATATTCAAACAAAGGCTTCTGTATGATGTTTATCTTTCAATATTTAAAAGGTCTTGATTCTGCATGTGCTTGATTGTGCATTTGGTCTGTGGTGTGTTTGCTTGGGCTGCCGTTATTGTCGCTGTTAATGACTTTGAAGGAGCTTGGTGATATATTTAGCTGCTAATCAGACTAAATTCATCTAAATTAATTTGGAAATTTTGTTGCATTGCAATAGCTTGCGGGAATGCATTAGATAGGAGTGTGTGTGAGGGGGAATCCACAAGGGGCCAAAACAGGGTTATAATTTCATTTGATTGCCACACTCATCAAGTCCAAATGAAGATTAATGAACACATGATGGAGGATTGAAAATAATAATATTCCTGTTGTCTTTAGGGCTCTAATTTGTTTGAGAACATGCTGTCACGCTACAGAGGGCTTATTGGCATTTGCTAATGGACTACTCATTGCAATGGAGACGAGGAGGGGGACATCTGTATACACTAAGGCCACAAGTAATAGTGCTATTTGAGGCGACTGTGATGAAGAGAAACTTGAACATTAGAGTGTGTGAGCAGGAAGGAGTTGGTGTATGAGGAGAGGGTGGCCAATTCTCTAAATAACTTGTTCATTGATCGTAGCAAGTAGATGCAGTATTGATAGTGTTGTTCGCCCAAAAGACCCAGAACCACTAATAATTAATTGCGATAGAATAAGGAAGCAGGGCGTCTATACTGCATTGCAGCTCTACACAGTAGAAGATATAGCATATACCAATCCATGTCCAACCCTGTCTCCTTTTATCATACTAAAAGCTAATACACGATGAGAGAGTAATGTTGCTCAAATTACTTTTTTTTTTTTTTTTATCAACAAAATGAGGAAATGTTTTTAATTAACATCTCAGCCAAAATGTTTTTACTTGTTATATCTGGAAAATGTTGTTTCACAATGCATTTGTTTCCAACAATAATAGCTTGTAGCATGCAAAGCATGATACAACTCTCTATGGCTGTCTAAGCACTCACAACACTTGGTTAAGGTTAATGAATGATTGTAAAAAGAGTCAAAAGTTATTTGAAGCACGAGACATGACATTATAAAGTACCACAATTTTTTTCCAACCTTGCTTTTGTTTATTATACTAACACGTTAGCTTCCTTCACATCAAGCTAATCTACTCTACATGTAGCATGCTAGCTTAACTGCTCCTACCTGTTAAAACTGTTCCCAACTCTAATAATCTGTGTGCATTTTAAAAATGGCTTAATAAAATTGAACGGTTTATTGTTGATTAGGCATATGAAGAATATGTTCATATCATAGAGGACTTTGTTTGTATTTTTGTATTTGTTAGTGTTGTAATAATAATAAAGTTTAACACTTTGTTTGTCAGAACACACTACATACAGGCTCAGGTCCATTTACATGCACCAATGGCAAGATGTCAGAGTGAGTGGATTGCTGGACAGGAACCCTGGGCAGTTTGGGGGGGGGGGTTTACACAATCTGGTCTATACGGGGACTTGAACCAGTGACCCCCCCCCGTTTCCAAACCCAACTCCCTGCAGACTGAGCTACCGCAACCCCAATACATAGCACTTATCAAAATCAGCAATTACAAAGTGCCTAACAAAGGGCAAGCCTAAGACAATAAAATAATTAAAGTAAAAACTGTGAAAAATCTAGATCAAATAGTAATATATTATAGACCACACATCCTTCAACTCTATGCCTGTAAAGACTCTGACACACCAACCCGATTATCGGCCGTCGGACAATCTGGCGAGGTCTGCGATTCAAGTCTGTTTGGTGTGTTCCGTGCCGTCGTCAGTCGGAGGAGCCGTCGACTTTTAATTTGGGCCGATTTGACTTGTTGAATCGGCCAGTGGGCAGTCGGACTCAATGACCAATCTGATTGGTGGAGTAAATCAGTGCACTTATGTTAAAACACTTACCGGAAATGACGAGTGGGATGAGCGTGATGAACTCTTCTCAAAATCTGACGAAAATCTTTCAAACTGACCTTTGTCGATCAAAAAAACAGACAGATTCAGCAACTGTATGGCCTATTTCTCGCTTAAAATGTTTTCAGAAATACGTTTCGGTGAACTATTTTTGTAAAATACAAGATCGTATTCCAAATACCAGAATCCATGTTCTGGCTTTGAAATTCGGGAGAAGCCAAAACCACATGACGCTTTCGTCATTTCCGGTTTTCATTTTTGGGCGACAATACAGATTAGCACCGCCTGCTGTTATGGAGACGTATTACGTCTTGCGCACACGCAGAACGTACGCTCAAGTCGGCGTCGCTTCGGTGTGTTCCGAGGCACTTTCTTGACCTCGGGGAGCCGACTGATCTGCCTTGTTGGGTTGGTATGTCCGAGCCTTACCGGCAATTTCCACTGGTCCGCAGCCCTCCGGAGCAGATACGCAGAGCTTCTATTTTTGCCGGACGCCGGAGAGCTCCGCAGCAATTCAGCACACGGCAGGAAGTCGAGCACAGAAACAAAATAAAAATCCGGTTAAAATACACTGTGCTCACGGCGGATCATATTTCCCTGCACTACACCTTGAAAACACAGCACAGAGTTGTTTCCCCTCTACTCCTCTGGATGGAAACATGGTTTTGTGGTTCTATTCTACGTGAATTTGCGAGATCTTGTGGGTCCTCGTGACTACAGCTGTCAGTCATGGCCGCAGCCTAGTGGGTATTGACGGACGGCGGAGCACGCAGCCGTTCCGCAGGGGAGCCGGTCCGCATGACGTTCCGCATCCAGTGGAAATCCACAGTTAAGCCTATAGGCTGCCTCCTGTGTGTTCTGACCGACACCCCAAGGTAACCTATTCTACCTGTTCCATACCCACAGCACATAATAGGGGCAGAAATGAAGTTGCCCTCAAAACATATGTAAACGGTTCTAATTTAGTTGTATATCAGCATCATTTCCAGTAGAAAGGTTTGCATGTTGACCCACATTCAAACAATCAACTCTGGTATTTAAAAACAACGTTATTAGCTGAACAAACGGCCTACTGTATTAAAAACCTACACACAAGCTTTATGTTAGAATCAGATTCTCAGTTATATTTACAACATGAAGATTCAGTTTCCATAGACTCAAGCCCCCAGACGAGTTCCACAGCAGAGCGTATAGCTTTGCTTGTTCGCCACCCACACAGTGATAGGTGATCTATACTGTAGATAAAGATCACACTGGAATAGACTATTCACTTCAGCATGATACTCACAAACTTCCCTTTGTGAGTGTGTGTGTGTGTGTGTGTGTGTGTGTGTGTGTGTGTGTGTGTGTGTGTGTGTGTGTGTGTGTTGAGACAACGCGCAGAGATCAAATAATACTAATCAGTCAATGATGCAAGAGCAAGTACCTCACATTACTCTATCAACAATGCAAGTGTATTCATACATGAAAATCTCCATACAATCCCTCCTTACACAAAGTAATGTCCTTTTTGAGAGGATCAACCTGAGACCCTGAAGCCTGCTCAGGGTCATTCACAAAGATAAGGTTCTGTATACTGGGCCACAATCATTGTCTCCCTCCTCTCATCTGTTATGAGCGAGTGACATTCATTGTTTGTAAGCGGCACAGTTCAATAATGCCATACTTGTGTGCATGAGTTATTAATAACAGCGTGCTCTTGATGCTCACTCTTTCAGCTTTCGACGGTTGACACCGCAGCTGCACAATGTCTTGTTCCTGTGCAATGTTGTCTAAATTGAAAGCACGGCAACGCCTGAGTTTTATGAGTTCCGTCACAGTCAGGCCCAGGAAATCACGTCCAATGTGCGACTCAGATAAAATATGTGATTCGAAAGGAAGGAGATGACATGACCTATTTTTTCCTGAGTCATCAAGCATCCACTCTAATACCTTCCGTCTGTGCTTCATCTCATCTCTCACTTCACTCCCACTGTGTGTTTACAAAATACAAGCCTAACTTAATTGCTACTGTATTAACTTCTCAGCGTAAAAAGCGTTGGGAAATGGGGAGACACAACGCAGTGTGCAGAACTCTTCTCAGTTGAGCGTCTTGCACTGTTATTTTCATCCTATTCCATCTAAAATTTTGCACAGCTGTGCTTATGCATTCACATTTATGCACAAACAGTAAGAATTCTGCAGCTGCCTTACTCAGCGCTGGGGATGATGTGTGGGTGGACCCTCTGGGCAATTTCTGATCCCTCACACCACCCAAGACAGAAACAGAATGTGAGGAAAGAGAAGCAAGAACGAGACAGAAAGATGGTGAAGTGGAAGGTTATGTAAGGGATGCAGGAAAGTCAGCTATTGACATTAAATAAGTTTTATCTTTAACTTGTAACATCTCATGGATCATGCACTTTGGAAACACAGCTCTGTTGTAAAGAAGACCCATTGCCTAAAGAGCACAATAACATTAATTAAACTGTTTAAAAGTCTATTTTTGAGTTTGATTCATTCATTCATTCTCCTGAAGGTGACAGAGAACATGTCAGCAAACCAGGCATTATGTCTAGAATTGAATTTACAACAGGATTACAGCAAATTATATCTGTGCCAAACAATATTAGGACACAGAGGACTGAAAGCAGAAGATATATATATATATATATATATATATATATATATATATAAAAATGAAATGCCAGGCAGGTTTGATGTGGCGTTCTAAACATATTGGCATCACAATATTGGATTATGGTTTAAGCTTTTCATTTTGTCATTTGGATTGACCTGATCTTTAATCGTATTTGTCAGGTTGCCGAATCCTCACACACTGATGCTGCTTAGCACAGCAAAAGATGCGCTCCTTATTTCAGTTGTTGTAGTTCAATCAGTCAACTCACATGAAACACATTTATTATATAAGTAAAAAGTGTGGACCGGACACCAGCAGCAGTATGGCCACTTCTCAACAAAGCACCACACTGCAGGATATACTATATTATACTTACTAATATATACTCTGTTGAGCATCAGAACATATGGATTCAAACATAGGTGTGCAATGAGTGCAGCTTTATGAAACTGATGATGAAATTAAGAATAGAGAAGCTGCTCTCACATAAATGCATTGCTTTGTGTTAAAATATTTCATGAAAGCTGAGCCCAGCATGATGTATGCAGAAAATCTGAAGGTGACTACCAGTCCTCTGTGTGAAGCCATGCTGAACTCTTCATGTGGCCAATATTCCAGGGGAATAAGTATGTGTATGACTTTGTGCAAGACAACATTCTTGTTTACATCAATGGTGCCAATAATCACAGTGAGCCGACGGAGGAACCAATACATCTTCTATATTTAACATCTAAAGAAATAGAAAACAAGATTTTGTGGTTTAACAAGTAGTCCGCCTACAGTTCGATATATTTAATGACCAACTAATACTAGCTCTGGTGACAGCACATTGCACTCCAGAAGCTCTGTCTTTAAATTGAAGCTGCCCGACTCACACACCCTCCAACTCTGAACAAAACCCAGATGATTTCTGAATGAAGGCTTACCAGTGACTAGCTAGCCAGTTAAGAACAAGCAACATGTAAATCAGACAACTTTGGATGTGATAACTGTGATGGACTTAGAGCGAGTGCTGTGTGCTACAGTAAACTGATGCTGTACTGTAAGAGCGACCTCTAACAAGTGGGTGCAGGTTACGATAACCATGTTCTACTGTTGATGTAGTGCCATGGACACTTGGCATTGTATGGACAATGTTAAGCTCTGTAAAATAATAAGGTGTGCAAATCCACATTTAGGTGTCCGTTCTGGGATTTTCAGCTATCTACATGCTCCCATATGAGCTAGCGTTGAGGATGCCCGGTTTGCGGCCAGGGTTAAACTCCTGGTATGGAATTAAAATTTACTGCATTTCTTTGTTCATTTTAGCAACGACGATAAAAATGAATCTACTCTAACCCTGCCAGCCAGCTGTGCTACTATTGGGGCCCAAACAGTGTAGCAGTGTGACTTGCAGAAATGAGATTTTCACTGAGAAAATACGCAACATCATCTTTGTTTGCCGGAATTTATTTGAATTATGTAACCTTTACTTTTATAGCTTTTATGGCAATTTGCTTCCACACTTCATTAGTATATGATCCAGTAAACTTGGTACTGGTGACACTTATCTGATTACAACTCTGAGTTTTAGTGAAGCCTTTGTCGTCTCTCTATTGTCTTCACATAGTGCTCCATTGTGTTGACAGTATGTGTACTGTGTGTGCATATCTTCACATCTTTAACACAAGCTGCCCTGTTTTGAGCCCAAAGAAGAAATTACTGCATTCCCTGATTTATAGTTAAAAGGCCTTTCATCTATTAAGAACAGAACTGAGACGGACATGAAAATGTGCGATGAGCCACCGTCAGAGAACCAACACACTTCCCTAACCATGAGCTACTGCCACACGCCATCACAACTGATGTTTCTGTAGACGTTCACACCTCAGGACTGATGATCTGTGTGATAAACCTGAGGCAGAACAACAGCATACATCAAACCTACTAGCTTTGTCAGTAACAAGATATTGATTTGGATCTGTGCCCAATAGAATGATGATATGTGTCTGCTTGGTTTGGCCAGCTGACAACAGTGATTTTTTTTTTTTACTCCTCTCTTGCACTCTCTCTTTAGTCCCAACTATGCCAGATATCCCGTCTGTCTTCTCTCATCCATGTCAGAGTGTCTCTTCCGGTGTGAAGGGAGACCCAAGAGAGTGGCAGGGGCATTTGAGACGTGGCATGGAGATAAGGGTTATAGTGCTCAACAGACAGCGTCTGTCTCCAAACCCCTCGGCCAGATGGCCATTGTCTGCCAGGGAAATGGCCAATCCCCCTGGACCACACATGCAAATTCACACACACATGGACACACGCACGGCCAGTAAGAGGGAAAAGTCATAATATATTTGTTTATAGTTTTAAAAATATTTTTTAAATGTTAATTTCCAATCTAACACTTCATCTAACCTTGTATATATATTTTTAAGTATATATATTATTATATTGTTTTAATAAAAAGTACAGTAAAGTTAAAAAACATTCACTCCAATTGTGGAAAAAATGTGTTTCCGGTTCCGTATGTTAGTGAGTCATAACGGTTACAATACCACTTTTCTGGGATGCTTTCGGGTGCAGCAAAGCAGAAAAAAAGAAAAATGAAGAAGAAGAAAGAAAGCGACAAAGAGAGACTTTAAACAAGTTTCTCTCAGGCCCTTCAAAAAGCCTAAATTAGATGCAATAAATTACCTAAATAAATAAATTAGCGTAATAATCATGTGGCAGTCAAAAGTAATCTTGTTCTCAAATAAATTAAGTAAGTATCCATTTTGATGGGCCCGAAAAAATGCAGTATGTCTAGAGTAATTTTTCCATTTAATCTGGCTCTGCACACACACACACACACACACACACACACACACACACACACATTAAAAAAGTATTCCACTGCAATATAATGCTAATGTATTATATGTTAATCGCAAAAGTAAAGTAGTCACACGGAGGTATGCATACTGTATTGTTTAAATATCAGCAGATTGGAGTTTCCATGTCAGTTGAAGCCACAAGTAATACAAGCTGTACATCTGTAATGTAGATAAGGGGTAGATGCTCAGTCTAGGTGCTAGTTATAGGGTTATCACTAAGTTCACGCAGGTGTGTCGGCCAGAACACCACTTAAGGCCAAATATCTCATGAATAAATAAATGAAGAGCTGAGAGATGTTCTTTTTCCGTTTATTTCTTCCTGGTTCCTTTGTGTACGTTTGAGTGTGAGTGTGGTTTCTATAAAAGAGAGGAACAAAATACAAATGAATAAAGGAAACATATGTATACACTCATTCCTTCTTACGCACTAATATACATTACCAAACATAAAATAAACAATAGTCAGCATATGGCTATATATCTCTTAAACTCCAATAATGTAAGCAGAGAAAAGGGATTCAAACAGTTATTATATGGGATTCTCATAGATTTTCTACCATCCGTTAAGTTACTGCTAACGTAGACAACACTTCCTGTTGTCTATGATACTAAACTGACTAAACTGAACAGCTTGATGCTTTTATTGTGAAAATCCCAGACCGGATGTTATATTTCGTTCAAGCTAGCAAAGTCTCAATAGAGAAGCCTCAATAGCGGCACAGATAACACTATTTAACACCACTTATTTCTTATTTTACTCAACCACAAAGTACTGAACAATCCTAACAAGAAGTATAAAAAGTATACAAGTTGAAATACAATGTTACATATTTTGACCCGACGTACTGAGTCGGGTGAACCGAAGGTGACAAACTAGCTTGAATGAACGTGGCTATAATTAGCACAGTGGTTGCGTAGCGTGGCGACCCTTTAAACTCCTAACTCTCATCCACATCAAATAGCAGAAATAAAAGCTGGTTTAACAAAGAAATACATATCACGAGTGATGCAGCAGATATACGTACTCTTCTCATTTACGCACACTCTGAAGAAATATGCTGCTCACAACTACAGTCCAACTGACCGACTAACTATCTTACTGCTTATTAACTGTGTGACGTCAGCTATAATATACCAACCAGCACACGCTTTGGCTACCCTATTACAAGCACTGAATAAACTAGAGTGAACGTGAAACACAAAACACAACATGGTCAACTGCATTAAACAACAGCAACACCAACACAACTTTGGGGCCTTTTCTACAACATCAGTAAAAGGCATAGAGATGTTTGAACATATGTTTTCTGTGGCACATATGCAGTTTAGTTGTCCATCCCATTGTTGGCAAACACTGGCTGTAACATGGCAGCCGTAGAGCACAAGACCAAGAAACTGAGTTTGTGTTTGATGATATCTGCCCAAGACTCACCACTTTTCCAGGGGGAGATGTAACCTTCTGTAAGCCCCCCAGATCTACACACAGATGGAGAGACACTCATCTTTACTCCTCCCCCTTCTCTCTCTCTATTCTTCCAGGCGGAGCCATTCATCCTGCCACCGGAACACGTGCTGCTTCTAGGAGCAAGTGCAAAATCTCATATACTTGCCAAATGTTTGACCTGGCATATTTCCCGAGGGGCTTTTTATTGTTCTGTTGGACCTTCTGTTTTGATGGACAGGCTTGAATTCAATGCCAGTGTATCACAGGACACAGTGGCCTCTTCTCTGGTGCCAAACTCCAAGTTAAAGTATATGTGGGCACAGTCAAACTGGAGGATTAGCACAACTCAGCGAAAAGGCTATGAACAGTATTGTCTTTCTGTCAGCAGATGAGGCAACATTGTTCCGCCCAGGTGAGCATCATGCAAGTTGGTGGCCCTTTCGTATTGGTGTTGAAAGCCAATTACTTCATCCAATTTTACTTTTACAACCTCTGAGGATGATTAAATGCTTTTTAAATCCATGTAGTGGGCTATTACAGGTTTTTACAACTGCTTACACGCAAAATCTTTACATGTCACACGATTTTTTAAACCTCTCACTGAAAAAGCAAAACTAGACACCAAATCCAGAGCACCCTAGGCCAAAGGTCAATGATCGATTTTATAATCGTTTCATCTGATCTGAGGCCATATGTTTTGGACACTCGGGTGAAGAGAGGGGCGGAGCTGTCAACCGATCACCATCTGGTGGTGAGTTGGGTCAGGGGGTGGGGGAAGACTCTGGACAGACCTGGTAAGCCCAAACGGGTAGTGCGGGTAAATTGGGAACGTCTGGAGGAGGCCCCTGTCCGACAGACTTTCAACTCACACCTCCGGCGGAGCTTTTCGTGCATCCCTGTGGAGGCTGGGGGCATTGAACCCGAGTGGACAATGTTCAAAGTTTCCATTGCTGAAGCTGCGGTGAGGAGCTGTGGTCTTAGGGTCTTAGGTGCCTCAAGGGGCGGTAACCCACGAACACCGTGGTGGACACCGGTGGTCAGGGAAGCCGTCCGATTGAAGAAGGAGTCTTTCCGGGATATGTTATCCCAGACGACTCCGGAGGCAGTTGCAAGGTACCGAAGGGGCCCGAAGGGCTGCAGCCTCTGCCGTGAAAGAGGCAAAGCAGCGTGTGTGGGAGAAGTTCGGAGAAGACATGGAGAAGGACTTTCGGTCGGCACCAAGGTACTTCTGGAAAACCGTTCGCCACCTCAGGAGGGGGGAAGCGGGAACCATCCAAGCTGTGTACAGTAAGGATGGGACGCTGTTGACCTCAACTGAGGAGGTAATAGGGCGGTGGAAGGAGCACTTTGAGGAACTCCTAAATCCGACTAATACGCCCTCTATGGTAGAGGCAGAGCTGGAGGATGAGGGGGGATTGGCATCAATTTCCCTGGTGGAGGTTGCTGAGGTAGTTAAACAACTCCACAGTGGCAAAGCCCCAGGAATTGATGAGATCTGTCCAGAAATGCTTAAAGCTCTGGGTGTGGAGGGGTTGTCTTGGTTGACACGCCTCTTCAACATTGCGTGGAAGTCTGGGACGGTGCCTAAGGAGTGGCAGACCGGGGTGGTGGTTCCCCTTTTTAAAAAGGGGGGACCAGAGGGTGTGTGCCAATTACAGGGGTATCACACTTCTCAGCCTCCCGGTAAAGTCTACTCCAAGGTGCTGGAAAGGAGGGTTCGGTCGATAGTCGAATCTCAGGTTGAAGAGGAACAATGCGGATTCCGTCCCTGGTCGTGGAACAACGGACCAGATCTTTACTCTCGCAAGGATCCTGGAGGGAGCCTGGGAGTATGCCCAACCAGTCTACATGTGTTTTGTGGATCTGGAGCAGGCGTATGACCGGGTGCCCCGGGAGATACTGTGGGAGGTGCTGCGGGAGTACGGGGGTGAGGGGGTCCCTTCTCAGGGCCATCCAATCTCTGTACGACCAAAGCGAGAGCTGTGTCCGGGTTCTCGGCAGTAAGTCGGACTCGTTTCAGGTGAGAGTTGGCCTCCGCCAGGGCTGCGCTTTGTCACCAATCCTGTTTGTAGTATTTATGGACAGGATATCGAGGCGTAGTCGGGGGTGGAGAGGGGTTGCAGTTCGGTGGGCTGGGGATCTCATCGCTGCTTTTTGCAGATGATGTGGTCCTGATGGCATCATCGGCCTGTGACCTTCAGCACTCACTGGATCGGTTCGCAGCCGAGTGTGAAGCGGCTGGGATGAGGATCAGCACCTCTAAATCGGAGGCCATGGTTCTCAGCAGGAAACCAATGGAGTGCCTTCTCCAGGTAGGGAATGAGTCCTTACCCCAAGTGAAGGAGTTCAAGTACCTTGGGGTCTTGTTCGCGAGTGAGGGGACAATGGAGCGGGAGATTGGTCGGAGAATCGGCACAGCAGGTGCGGTATTACATTCAATTTATCGCACCGTTAGACGAAAAGAGAGCTGAGCCAGAAGGCAAAGCTCTCAATCTACCGGTCAGTTTTTTGTTCCTACCCTCACCTATGGTCATGAAGGCTGGGTCATGACCGAAAGAACAAGATCCAGGGTACAATCGGCGAAATGGGTTTCCTCAGGAGGGTAGCTGGCGTCTCCCTTAGAGATAGGGTGAGAAGCTCAGTTATCCGTGAGGAGCTCGGAGTAGAGCCGCTGCTCCTTTGCGTCGAAAGGAGCCAGTTGAGGTGGTTCGGGCATCTGGTAAGGATGCCCCCTGGGCGCCTCCCTAGGGAGGTGTTCCAGGCACGTCCAGCTGGGAGGAGGCCTCGGGGGAGACCCAGGACTAGGTGGAGGGATTATATCTCTAACCTGGCCTGGGAACGCCTCGGGATCCCCCAGTCGGAGCTGGTTAATGTGGCCCGGGAAAGGGAAGTTTGGGGTCCCCTGCTGGAGCTGCTACCCCCGCGACCCGACCCCGGATAAGCGGATGAAGATGGATGGATGGATGGAGACACCAAATCTCCAAAACCATCAGGCTGCAAATCTGTGAAAATGTGAACATTGTGTAATTCATGTTCTTGAGTTCTTCAGTATTAGAAGTCTGCAGTTGCATAGCTTCATAGCTCCAACCAATCAGGGGAAAAAATGCCCTGGGAACTTTTTTCACATCAGAAACACAACTCTGACTGAACCTTGTTTTATGTAAAGTGCATTGTAACTTCTTGATTATGAGCCAACGCATCAACGTGGTATTTAAGAGGTCATATTGTGGTAAAGAAAAAGCAACTACATGGCCAAGACCAAGAGTTAGTTCTACTCTACTGCAATGGATTCAACTGTGATGAAGTGCATTCATGTTTTTATAGGGCTTATGCAACAGTAATTGTACTGATCTTCACAAATATGACATTGAAAAGCATTTTCTACAGTACTTCAAGCAACAAAAAGGTCAAACTTTTTATTTAAATGTCAAGGTAAGACGGTTCTTTGACGTTAATGCATTTGAAGGAACTTGGAGTATGAACAGATTAAGAGAATAGCCAGCATCAGAATGTACAGAATACTTTGTGTCCATGTTGCTGATAAATATGGCGGTATTTATCACAATTGTAGTTGTAGTAAGACATACTGTAACTAGATCTACTTAAGTGATACCCAGAAGAGACTGATAGATAAGGCTCATTCAACAATTCAGCCTGGTCTCACAGAATTCTGTGAAATGATCACAAACTGTTAACACCACATTACGTGGTGGTGGCACGGAATGTGTGAAAATTCCATGTGGCCACCACGGAAAACAATGCCAATGTAAAGTCAATGAGAAGATGACGTAGCATTAGGAGCGACTACGGTAGTGAGTAGTATGAAAGCCCGAAAATATGCGTAGGGCTCAAACACAGGACTTTCACCCAGGAGACTGGGGATCGTGTCCCGCGTGTCACGTTTCCTAAACCCAACCGTAACCGTCCCATTCTTCTTTTTCTAAACCCAACCGTCTTGTTGTTGTCCCGCGTCCCGTTATTGTTTTCCTAAACCCAACCGTCCCGTTGTTGTCCCGCGTGTCATGGAAACGTAAGCCCACCCACGACCTTTTCCTTAACTTAAGGGGCCGTGTTCATTTCACGGAATTCTTCCGTGTGCCCATCACGGAATTTTTTGCGATTCTGTGAAACTGCCACAGATTTTGAGTTAAGGGGCCGTGTTCATTTCATGGAATTCTGTGAGATCAGGTTGAACAATTACAACTCAATATAAAATGCAGTTTGTTGGAGCACAATATAATGTAATTGATAAGCCTATTGTCTATAATTGACATGTGTTATGACAAATGTGGACTCCATCTATACATGCATCTGTACATGTTCATGACTGACTATGTCATTTTGTCTAACTATGCTACAAACAAATGACTGCACATTTACCATAATATGTATGCAGTGAGTCATATAAGGTAAGTGTGAATGTAAATCTCTAAAGTGCATGAATCAACAGGGTTTAAAATCAAATGGAACTGGAGCTGTATAAGAGTAGAATAAATAGAAGCGCCTTTATGTAAATGGTTTGAAATAAATATGTGACTACGCTGTTAGCAAATAAATACAATTATCTACCCGGCAAAACACCTTAATGTGGTAGATGCATCTTCATCAGGAAAACACATGTTATGAATCATGAGAGCTCTGAGATGTAAAAAGGAAATAAAAAGTTGTTCTGACAAGTCTCTTTCAAATTAATGTAATGTAATTAATTTACTTTCTTTGGCCTACAGTATTGCTGAAGGTACACTTTATATTGTGTTTATGAAGTAGGTAGCGGACTGGTAGATTGGTAACTAGAGAAACACTGAGTCTGACCCAGAGGCGGGCCTGGGCTGAGCACAGATCATATATGTCATCATGACTGAGTGTGATACTAAGAGGGAGCATGGAAAATTACCACACAGCAAATTAACCCGGCACAGTGTGATTAAAAATAATTTTTGTGAAACTAATTTGCACTTACTGTAGCATAAAATGAAGGTTGCATTGGAACAGTTGGTTCAATTTTCAAAGGACCATCAGGACTTTTGAAAATTTAATGAGGATCCAAATTGCCTCTTTCTCTTCCCTTCACATCATGTATTTGTGACAACCCAATGCTGTCTCTGTCTGTTAAAGAGCAAAAAAGCCATACAGCAGAAACATATTAATACTCGCACTCAAGCACAGGTGGATCTGGCAGTCAGAATTTAGGAAATACCTTAGGCTTATAGTTGCTTGCTTCAATGGCCCGTATGCTGCACATAAAATCAGGTTTTTATTTGACTGCAGTGGAAAATGTGCAGAGATCCAGAGGAGTGTAGCTGATGAAAAGAATTGAAAAAGACCTGATTAAAAAATGCTACCATGTTAAACTGATTATCAGTCTAGTCATGTCAAGAGGATCACTCTGATTGACTGCCTGACTCTAGAGGGCAGAGGTTACAGGTCAACAATGGATGACCTATCATCTCTTGATTCCCGTTAAAACCACAGGGGACAAGGATCATTTTTATCCTAATAGCAGTTTGTTTAGAAATCAAATCACTGCATCATCCATCCCACTCACTTAATTCTTTCTACATGCTTAGATGGTATTTAAGGGGAGAAGAGTAAAAAATCCATATAAAATGTAATATATGTTTATGAATATGCATGCAAGGGGTCTATGAAAAATGACCCTTTGCAGTACAATTCGCAGTTCAAGTTTTTTGGGGTGAAACACTGTAACTTTTTGTTAGTTTTGGTGATCCACCACTGAGGCTGGCACTTAGTGTGTGTGTGTGTGTGTGTGTGTGCTGTACCTTTCCCTCATGTGGCTGACACAGAGATTGGCCTACTTGAAGGGAAGAGAGTGGATCTTTATGAGCTCCTCATGATAAGGCAGGGAGACATTAGGGTGACGGGTGTTCTAACACGTCCTCCTCATGGTCATTGTGTTGAAGAGAAATGTTAGAAGATGACAGCAGAGACAGAGCAAGCTGATTATAATCATCCTTTACCTCTGTATGGCCTCCATCCAGCATAGTGGCTCTTTTCTTGTCCTGTGCAGACATCCGTGGTCTGTCTGAAAAGACAGAATAAGAGGCAATGATTGACTTTGATTAGTCTGCTAGCCTGAGTACTGTCTCAGTCCATATACATACCGAAGTGCAGAGAAGTGATAATGCCCCCTGGTGGTGTCGATAAAGCCTAGTTCAGACCTCTAAATCGCCACCAACATATTAGATTTGTGCAACGAGTCGAATAGGTCCTACGTCTGAAGGCGATTGATGCCTGTTCTCGTTGGTTGGAGAAACAATTGACCAATCAGAGCTTAGTTGACCACAATAAGAATCATCTTCCTACATAGCATGGAAAATGCTTGATTTATGGAAAATAGTGATACTAAATGGAGACAAACTTGGATGTGATTGACACACATGTAACCCTAACCCTGAAAGATACAGGATCCGAGTTCAGGTCTTTGTCAAGTCGTCTCTTACTCATAGCTGAAAATCTTGCAGCGGGATCAGAAAGAGCTGACTCCAGATCTGTGGTTGCGGGTAACCTTGTACCTACAGTGAGTGAGCCACAGGAGGGCATGTTTCCGCCTCAGGCTGGACACCTGTAGTTGAAAGGGCTGTCTTAAAGCAATGGATGAAAGGCCTGAGCTTCGATGAGTAAGTGTAAAAGCAGCTGTGTCAAAGGGAGCAGACAGCAAGGAGGGAAGGTCGCTCCAAAAAATCATTTATGCAGTTTGTGTAGTTCAACTGACACCAGATACGTCTGGTTAGTGCTATACTGTATTTAGTAGAATGTACTCAAAACTGTACCTGGTTTTCTTTCTGTCATTTGTCAGATTAAATAAAAAAAGTTCTCTCTCTCTGTCTCTCTATCACCCCACGTCTGTATATTGTGTCATTCATGTTCTGAAGTTGTGAACATAAACATGTGAATGGTCCACAAATGTGAGTTGGACACTTATTTTGGACCTCACAAGAGACTTAAATCTAGAGGATCATTTTCATGTTCTAAATAAGATTTTTTTGTTTGTTTTTGAAAGAAACACAAAAGATTTATTGTAGAATTTTTTTTAAATATTTTTCCATTATATTGCACATTTTCAATTTCTTTAGTATTCTATACCATTTGGTTTTTCCTTACTTTTGCACTATATACAATGAATTTATTGTAATATATTACTTATCTTTTATCTTACACTTATCTTATATCACTTTTTTCCAAGTGCTTGCCTCCCCTTTTTTTTTATTTTATTCTTTTTATTGATCTCCAGTGGGAAAATTACAATTTACACTCTGTTTGTTAGAAATCACTACACACACAGGCCCAACCACTGGGAGCAACTTGAGGTTCGGTATCTTGCTCAAGGACACTTCGACATGTGGACAGGAGGAGCCAAGGATCGAACCATTACTGTAAGATTGCAATTAGTGGCCGACACACTCTGCCTGCTGAGCCATATAAAAAAAAAAAAAAATACAAAACAATGTTCTGTTGTTCTTTTTGTCTATTCCAGAACACCAGAGTAGATATATTGTTCATTAATTTGGTTTTGAAAGCCACCAACTATTATTCACTGCATCCAGGGTCATCTTGGCCACAGAAAGTCCTGTGAGAGAGCATACGGTGTACCATATTCCCACAGGTTTGCTCATGCCACATTGTGGTCACTCCCCAGGCCTCAGAGCTACAGGCCTGGCTGATCTCAACTTATGCTCCTTCTCTCCTCTGTGACTAAGTCTCTTCCAGCCAAAGTTAATTTTTAATGACACACTTTGTTATGTTGGTCCATAGGGGGCCCTTAGTGGCTGGGCTTTAATAAAGAGAGTCTCACTGCTTGCTCCCTTCTGAGAAGGCTTCATTAAAACCGGTGATGGAAAAAAGAGCTCTTTGAAGTTCCAGATTTGAGCCTATCTAAACTTTATATTTTCTTTCCATCTGTCTCTCTGGTACTTTATGACTTTATTTTCATTTTTACATCAATGGACGCAATAAACAAATACGATATATTGAAGGACAGATGATGTGACCCCCTAAGGGCTACTTAATAACTGTAGTGGAGTGAGTGTGTGTGTTATGTGGGTACATGGGGGACGAGGGTTGGGATAGAGAGAGGAGGTACACATACACCATCCATCTTCATCAACAATCCTTCATTGTCATTTTATGTCTTATCAGCACCCCCATCTATACTGAACAAAATTATAAACACAACACTTTTGTTTTTGCCCCCATTTTTCATGAGCTGAACTCAAAGATCTAAGACTTTTTCTATGTACACAAAAGGCCTATTTCTCTCAAATATTGTTCACAAATCTGTCTTAATCTGTGTTAATGAGCACTTCTCCTTTGCCGAGAAAATTCATCCACTTCTCAGGTGTGGCATATCAAGATGCTGATTAGACAGCATGATTATTGCACAGGTGTGCCTTAAGCTGGCCACAATAAAAGGTTCTAAAATGTGCAGTTTTACTGTATTGGGTGGGGTCCGGGGGGGTCCGAAAACCAGTCAGTATCTGGAGTTAGGGTTCATCCGTGAAGAGAACACCTCTCCAAAGCATAAAGCACACATATTAGGTATATAGTTAATGCTATACAGATTCAGATTATGTGCAATGCATGATTTGTTGGTATTTAGTGAGTAAACTCCAAGTTACTACTTTTTATATTACTGTACGATGTGAGATCATTTGATTCCACCATAAAGGGTATGATAATTGCCTCTAGAGAATCTGACGACTCAATGAAATATTGAAGGATTTCAGACGCAGGCTAAGTGAACCCTCCAGGACCTGCAGGAAGATCATTGTGTGCTGTTTTGTAAACAAGTGGGCTTCAGTCTTAGGAGTGGGGGGTGAGGCCTCCTCGCTTTTCTACATGAAGTGAATGGGCAAAGTGCCAGCTGAAAGACAAACTAACCTCAGCATCACAGCCACAGTCAACCAGTCTTAAAGTGTTTATCTGCTAGCACAAAACCTTGTCTAAATCAGTGTAATCTACTGTTAAAGTTAAAGAAATCTCCACAGTGATGTGTCAGCACTGGAGTATGGTCTGGCTCCACCGCTTATCTATTCTGAGATAGGGGAAAAAACACTCTAGTTTGTATGCATCTCTTTAAACCAATCACAACTGTCCTGGGTAGGGATGCACCGATCCGATACTGACATTGGATATCGCGCTGACACTGACCAAAACAGCAGCAGAAAATCCTCCTGCTTCTTTGAAGTCACCAGTGTCAACATTTTGCCTCCTTTGTAAGTTATGTAAACAGACGACAAATGTTAAAGCCTATGGGCTCCATGGACTTCATGGTGCGTTCAGGAACCTCTTGTAAACGCATAGTGTGTTCCGGTGCCCCTCGTAATGATGTTGCCTTACACACAAACAAATGATTTCAGTCACTTCCACACAGTGGGGCATACAGGTAATTATTCACTGGTATTGGATCGGTACTCGGTATCGTCCTATACCCAAAGCCCATTTATCGTATTGGGGCTGAAAAAGTCCGATTGGTGCATCCCTAGTGCTGGGCGGAGCTGCGCCCCAGATGCAGCAACGGTGCCCTTGCTAAATACATAGCGAAAATAGCTGAAGGGAAGGGGCATCAGCTTTATCCCAGCAATGTACGTCCATTGAGCCATACTACTGTTGCAGTACCAGCACTGAATGTAGTTGGGTAATGTAAACTGAAGATAAATGTTCTTCATCTGGGTAGCTCACAATATTACAGGTTGCAGTACCCGTTTTTAATAATGTAGCGAGAACTTTGAAGTTGAGCGGAGCTGCTAGTAATTGTTCTCTATTTGTGTGATGACTTGTACTTCAGTTCCCTGCCAGAACGAACACCTGGCGCCTGGCTTGTTGCTATAATAATCAAGTTGGAGAAAAAAAACTGCAGCTGTGCTATAGTTGTATTTAGCCTGTAAATTAATAAATATCTTCTACAGGCTAAAACTGCCTTTAATTGCTGAAATTGATTAGACATTTTATCGGATGGGTCTCCTTCGTCTTCTCCCATCTGCGAGAAGATGTAATTTTCTTTTCCCACACTTCTCCATCAAGAAAATAATTACAGAACAGAGTAATGAGAAAAGTAAATGAATACTATCAGTAAGCTGGGGGAGAAAATGTCATTATCTGAGGATTGGACAACTGAGTGGTCTAAGTGAACTACAGTACATGGGACATAGTTAATGGATGTAAGAAGGTGGCAATAATAGCACGTTGGATAAAGTTCCCATGATTCTTCATTATAATCTGCCCTTTGGTAGACTCTTTATAATCGTATGTAAATCTCCTGCATGATATGCAATTATAACATAATTAAGGAAACAACAGAGGTTATTTTAGGGGGCAATTACAGAGCCCTGCCATATTTCTACTATGGTAGGGAGACAAAATCCAAAGGAAAATTTGAAATGAAAATGATCTGCCTAAATTAAAACTGGGGATGCAAAAATAAATTCAACATGTGTATGTTATATGTCTGTGCTCACAGTAACTAATACAAATCCAAATTATGCTTTTGGTTTCTGATGGTGTGATCACAGACAGACAGACACAGAGGAGGAATATTTTATGCTGCGGTACTTCAGAGGGAAAATTGGGGAATGACAGATCTTTCTTTGCATATTTACACTATTGTCTATTGCAGGAATTCTACAGAAGAATGTTTTCTTGATGGACATCTTTTTGCCTGCTGGACACCAGTTGTGGAATGTAACTAAGTAGGCCTACTCAAGTACTGTACTTTAAGTGGTGAGGTACTTTCATTTTTTTTTATATTTGATGCTACTTTATACTTAATACTGCTATAGTTACAAGTTACTTTTCATAAAATATGACACTGTGTTATGTGTAAGTGTTAATGCCCAATAAGGTGTCCATTGTCAGGTATTAATGGACAAGGCGTGAACCATCTGCAGAGTTCGCGGAAGTTTATTAATACCTGACAATGTTCAGTTCAGTTAAATTTTATTTATATAGCACGTTTCAAAACAACCATAGTTGACCAAAGTGCTTAACAATGGACACCTCGAAGGGCATTATCCCGCTTATACCATGGTCACTTGCCAAATAATTTTTTTTTAAAACCATTATTTTTCATTTCAATGCATTTTACAATCAAAATCTAAAGTTTTTCAAAACAATAACTCAGTTTCCTGGTTACGCCTGAGGGTTTGACTAATACCTGGAACAATCATTCCCATCCTATAAGGTTCATATGCAATGCAAACGTTGTTTACTACTCCAGTAAATAGGACGGACCTTAGATACGACTTGCCACGCTTAGCAACGGGAGATATTTATATAGTCCGCTCAGCTCATGGAACTCTTCAGCTCAGACTGCCACGAGCCAGAAAGCTAACGCTATGCTAGCACGATTCACAGTCAATATCATTGTGTACAGTTGGCAATCAGTAAATATAATTTGACAGTATGTTTAACAACAAGACATGTTAGCTATCAGCCATGTCATTGTCCCAAAAACAATATAACAATTTTTTCAAGTTTCGAGCATCACTACTTTAATAACTAAATGCTTCATCCACCACTGCTGGAAACACACGTCCAATAATAATGTCTTGCCCACTTTAAAACCTCACTTTTAGAACAAAAGAATAGACTTGAAGAAAAATATAATTTCACTATGATTGTCCAGGTATAGTTGCTCTTCCAAGGATGAAATCCAATTAGCCATCTTCTAAGAAGCTATTAAAAACATGGATGCATTTATGGCAATTATGCTAAAGAATTTATATTATGCTGGAGAAGACTTCCCTCTTAATTTTTGATATTTTATTGTCTTCCTGGTACTCCTCTCTGATTATTATAAATGAGTATTTTAAAGTAGATAAGTTGTAAGCAATGATTTAACAAGGGGACATTTGAATGATCCTTATAACAGCCATTATGTGTCTCACTGCAGAGGCAGCGTTCTGTGCACTCTCCATTTATTTCATGTGATTTTGCACTCCCTCCTCACAGGAGGGGAAGAGCTGATTGCAGTGTTCTCCCTGTCTTTTTCAATAAGCCAGGCACTGTCGACTCCTCTTTCACTCAAACTTATGTGTGGAGTGACTGTCAACCCGCCAAGGCCCATTCACTCCAGCACACACCACATCCAAACTCCCTGAGCTCTGTCTGGATCACAGCTCCTCCCCAGCTCACTCTCGGCTCACAGTCACGTTCTGCTGCTTTGAACTTGAATTTAGCTCACCTCCAGTCTCTACACCACAGCCCCTTTCCATTTTCCCATCCCCACTCTCCTCCCAATCTTACTACATGATAACACACTTTGGAGGGAACCGCTTCCCCCCCAGAGCAGCCCAAACTGTGAGCATATTCACTCCATCATAAAAGCACTGTAGCAAAACTGCTGTCACGCCGAGTTTGCCATGCAAATGTGGTTCTAAGCACCACTAGCCTTCCCTTAAAATACTGTGATTGAGGTGTATGGAGTGTTTTGTGGGTGATGGAGGGAACGCGGGGGTTGTTTGGAGAGGTTAAATAGCACAATGCAGGGCTTCTTGACCGAGGCAGTGAATGTAAGGAGGAAGGGATGGAGAGGCCTGTAAAGAAGCTTACATCAAGGGAGCAGTTCCTCTTATAGCTGAGAGCAGACTAATTCCCAGCAAGGTAAACACTGCTCGATGCATGGCAAAATGTGAAAACACTCAAGCTAGCTCCTCCTATACTCCCCCATCTACCTTTTGAGAGGGGTAAGAGAGGAGGCTTCAAAGGGCTCTATTGACACCTAGTAACGCTTTGAACTATGTCCTTGGACTGTCATATAGAAAGACAGACACTCCTTTAATCATCCCCTTACAAACAGATGAAAAAAGATGTACTATGATAGTACCATCTCAGCATAGCCTCACTCCTAGCCTATCACACAGGCTAGGAGCCTGCTGCAGCTTCAGTGAGGGACCGATGGGAGTAGCAAGGATCTTTTCTCCAAATGAGCAATAAGCTCCTACTGGCAACATGTTGCAGTTGTCGGCATAATCATTGGAAAGATTGAACAAAGACTGGAAATAGGGGGAAACAGCTAGCCTGACTGTGTCCAAAGCTAACAATATCCGCATGCCAGCACCTCTAAAGCTCACTAATTAACACATTAGTTGGGTTGTTTGACATAATGAAGTGCTAAAATGTTGTAGTGTTGTTTTACGGAGGGGTTATGGGCCGGACTATTCCCGTTTCTTGCAGTAACTTCCCGGAGCCTCTGCTGATTGCCCTTGACAACAACGACAAGACTCCAGGAAGTTACTGCAAGTCGTTTTTACACTTACAGTGGTATTGATCTTCTTTCCTTTAACCCTTTTTACTTTTATGGCAACTCAAACAGGGCTGGGTAAGAGGATTCAATTCTGCTTGTGTGCACTTTTTCAATAACTCAAAATTCGCAATCTAAAATTCAACTACCTCTCCCAGAACACCTTACACAAACCCTATAGGCTAAGTGAAGTATGACAGCTGAAGGTCTGGATGGATGTGAAGTGGGATTTCTGATGAGCCGATAGGAAGGGCCCACTGGACAGCTGGTTCTGATCGATTTGGGTCCCAGAAATGTGGCAGTGGAATGACAGCTGACAGCAGCAGAAAAAGCAAAAATTTGAAAATTTGACAGCAACAAGACGACTGGCTCACTGTGGTGGAGCATCAGAGGCCTCGATCATCTTCAATTTAATCTGCTCACCCACATTATCCCCACCACCACCCACACACTCATCGCCACAAAGATACTGACATTTTTTAGCCAGTGCCGGTGTTTATGCCAATATTCTTTTTCTGCAAATAATTTAATTTTTAGTTGGTGTCCTCACGTTGAATTGTAGATGTAGGTACAGTGTATAGTGCAGCAGTATTAGGACTGTGTTCTTACATGTTTGCAGTCTGGGACGCACAGTTCATTGTGTTGCCTGTTGATAACATTGAGGTTCCCACTTCTCATGTGCCATCTGTGCATTTGCGTGATGTACAAGTAAAACCAGAAGCAGGTCAGGAGTGAAATCAACCATCAGGTTGTTGGTGTGATGGAAAATAGACGATTGTTAATTCATGTCGCTGATGAATAAGTGATTGGCTCCAGCGTTGGGGGCCAGGCTTAAAGGCATGGGGCATATGGGGAAGAAGGGGGGCCACAGATGCTCCTCAGGGCCAGAGGGCTGATGCAAAGTTAAGAGGGACACAGAGAGGGGAGAGGAGACTCTGGGGCGAGCATGAGAGAGGAATATAGAATATAAGGTAAAGGCAGAGAGGCAAATAGAGACATGCTTACCCTGCCTCAAAAGCCAACTCTAGTCCCACTGTGCAGAACTAACCCCTTAACTCAGCCCTCGGACCCAGCGTCTGACGTGCCAGTTCACCACAGGCGCCACAATGCTTTAAGAAGTCTGCCTCTGAGTATTAGGTCCTGTCCTACTCTGACCTCCAACAAAAGTAAACAGCTCAAAGAGGAAAACTTCAGCACCCCGAGCAAGTGATGAGACAGACCTCACGGGAGTGAAACAGAGAAACTCTACAATAACATACAGACATAATTTCCATCTATCCCTTCAAAATCCCTTCAAAAATATCAATGTTCATAATCACACGCATGCAGCAGCCATGCACGCACGCACGCACGCACTCACGCGCGCACACACACACACACACACACACACACACACACACACACACACACACACACACACACGATGCAGGGCTACCACTGGAGCATTGAGAGGATCTCAGCACCATCTATTGGTGGCATTGTGAATAAGCTGCTCCTCCACTGTGGCTGAGGGGAAATAAACACCAACTCAGTTCCTTAAAATCATTTTCTCCACCGTCTTTGCCCAGCTTCCCTCTTTCCATTTACACCTCCTTCAAGCCAAGAAACTAATCTGACATGATTAGTTTCACTTTGCCAGTGCAACAGTATGGTATCTTTTATCATCCATAAAGACCTTTTATATCATAGGATATATCATAGGATGAGGAAGTCCTGTCCAGTTTATTTTCCCGAGGCAGCTACACGCGGGCTACACGCGGGCTCTGACCATCATGCCGTATTTGTTGCTATCACCTAGCAAAGGTCTCTAAGTGAGGAAAGCTGTGAAAGGTGTAATTTCCGGAGAAATGAAAGCCAAATCTATTACACTGATGCCCTCAACACAAAGTTTAGGAGGCCAATACTAATTATTTAGTTTAAAGTTCTTAAAGGTGTTTTGGTTCAGACTCAAACACACGGAGGTCTGAAGCAGACCTGTGCATCGCTTGTGTCCACTCTTGCTGTAAAAATAGAGATGAGCAGCGCGCCTTCCGTGGTCTGTGCAGCTTCAAGTTTATAATGGACGCGCTTTGCTGTGGAGATGCTGCGGCAGATGCGTCGCGTTTGAGCTCCGTGTATTTCTAGCGTAGTTTCGGTTTTCCACCTCCGATGTACAGCAGCGTACAGCCACTTCCCTAAACTTTCGCTCATTGAGAGACCAGAGTCTCAAACAGGGCTGTGTGTGTCTGTCTACCGTATCAGCAGAGCAATAACGTAATGCACAGCAGACTACAGTATGGTGCAGGTAGATTATTTCCTGAAATATAGTGACTTTATTCTTGTAACAGCCTATTATAACTTTATTTTTCTCAAAATATCTCAAAATACTCCTCCAAATCTCAGAGAACACAGATATATTTTAAATGTGCAAAACGTTTTGAACATGAGCAGAAATCTTGCTCAAACACATCTGAAATATTACAGTCCAGGGGTTTATTAATTCATTAAAATGAATTCATGTATCATTGAGGTGAATAATTGTCATATGCACATTTAAGGAGGTTACTTCCTCAACAAAAGATACAAAAGAGGAGGGAGGAGTAAATTATGCCTAAGCTACATGTGTGCTGACTCAGATATAATTAGAAAAGTCGATCTACAGGAGAATAAATAGATGAAGGCAATACAGAATGCCTGAGAGCCTTACTGCAATATTTTCCAATATGTTTTTATATTTGGATTGTAATCTATGTTTCCCTTTACATAAATATATTTCCAGCATAAATTGATTCAGAAAAAGGTAGAAATAAGTGCATACAAATTCACCAGAATGCAGGAAATGAAGTGTTTAATGCAACATAAGTCACCAAACAAATCTGGAAAGGAAACCTTGGCCTTTGGGTTGCCAGGCCAGTTATGATTAGGCCAAATAGTGGTGCCATCTAAATAACATCTACAAACTGGGCAGCTAAAATGAGCATACACTGGTTATTAACAAGCTGGGCAATCGCCGTTTTGCATTGCATTCAATTTATTTAAATGGGTCCGGGCTAAGCCCCGATTCTACTCAAGTCCTAGAAACGCCCCTGCTCTGCATCATCGTTGCAGCCGGGGAATGACTGTGACAGCACTGTAGCAGCACTTTCTACCTACATGTATATTTTAGTATATTTGTGACATGACAACTGTACGGAAGTCCTGACAGCTCATTTAAAGGCACTGTTTCTGAGTACGGGTTGTGTGAATTTCTCTGGATTAAGCGTTTTGATACCTACACAGTATTTTCATATCATTTCGACCTGCTTTATAATCCAAGAAGACATGGAAATCTCACTTTTTACAATATGAGACCTTTAAACCTGACATGAGGGCAGTGTAAAGAAGTTGTGGACACAACATTCACATATCATCATATTTTAAGTTGAAATGGCAAACAGTTGCGTATTTACACATCCAGCAGTTACTGAGCAACATTATCATTCATTTGAGCATGTGCCACTTGGCTAATATTCACTCTATATTAGCTCTGTTTTTGGTCTCTATTTATAGCTCCTTAAGGAAATATCTTTTTCTTTAGCTGCTAAATGTTCCACTGTGTCCAATAGCTATTTGCTAGTCTGCAGTATGGTGCTGGGCAGGTAGTGCACAGTGGGATATTGGAGGCAAAGCGGTACTCTCTGTGACAAAGTTAAACAGAATTTGTAATGTTTAAAATTGGTGAGGTGCCCCTTTAATATGAATAAACAATAACAGTCATCTCTACATTCAAGGTGATTTCTAAATATTTGTTAACATGACAAATTTACATCATAAGCTTGATGCCACAATGCATTATTTCTTGATGGTGGGAGTATTTTGGTTATTAAAAGAGATATTTAAATGGCATCTGAGGTCATATAAAGTAATGATTGACTTGTAGAAGATTTGTGTTGTAAATGCACAACAGACAAAACAGTTTATAGCCACTGGGGGAGGCTTGAAGCTGGTATCTCAATTATTTTGACAACGCTATGTAGATGTAGCAGTATCACTATTTCTAGTTAGATTCTGCTGGCAGTGTGCTTTTCCTATTCTTATCACCGACGACAGCAGAACAGCAAAATAATAAAATCTATTGTGTAGCTACTTGTAAAATGCTCCTCCCAACAGCAAGAGCTTGTGGGACATTTTGTGCGATTAAGTTTTTATTTGACATGGAAATATTACATGACATTCAACATTTCATTGCAGGGGTTTCAGATAACATTCGCGGAATATTTACACAGGTAAAGTGGGGACTAGATAACTGTCTCTCTGAATCAGCATACTGTATAGCAGTTAGGAGTCAGAGTATGTATGCATGTGTTAAGGTCCTCCCATCATTCAGACAAATACATCAATTTGTTATCAATGGAAACAGCTGCTCAAGAACTGATTGTAAAAATGGTAAGCTGCAGAGAACAGTGACAAGACAAATCTTCCTCTAAGGAACATCTTTTTAGAAACCACAGTATGGTCCCTCACAGTCACTATCTCCACCTAGATCAGAAAATGAATTGCTGCTGCTCGTGTAAAGGATTCCCTGCTTTCTCCAACAGTCCTTCAGCAACACGCTGGTCTTCTTTATTCTACATGATACAGAGCAATAACACAAAAAGCTCTAATAATGTTGTTCATGCCAGTATTTTTTTTGTCAAGAAAGTTAGTTAATTTTTGTGCATATGAGAGCCAGTATTTTCCTTTTCTGATGAAGAGAACATGATGTACTGGTGGAGCAGAGATTTCCATGATAACATCACACTCACACACAGTTACAGAGGGTGGTAGTGAGGGGCTAATAGCTTCCCTAAAGATGAGATCCAACCTAATTTGCACCATGCAAATTCCCCGTGGTGACTGCACCGCCGAGATAACCATATTAAGGTTTAGTGTGCGTCTGTGGGTCTCATGGAAAAATGTACAGTGCATGTATGTTGCTCTCAGGGACAGAAAGAGAAGAGAGAGAAGAGAGAAAAGGGGGAAGACGAATGGGAGAGAGACGTGATTCAATGTTACTAATCTCTTTGATATCCACACTGTGACGTTCTGTACCAGGCTGAGAAACGGACGAATTATTGTTTTTGTCTTTTATTCATGACCTGAGGGACATCCTGACTTACCCTCTTACTGCTTTGCTCCGAGTCAAACTCAACCTCCTCTCTCGCTCTCTCTCCTCTTTCTTTCATTTCCCATCTTATCATCCCCATGTGTAACATATCACCAAGCTCATGCATTCATGAGTGATTTTTTTTTTTTTACATAAAGTATATAGTGCAGTATTGGTCCAGTGGGATAAAAAGGGAAACCCTAAGAGCATTAGCATGTATGTTGGCAATCCCAAGCTCAGTCAGAGGAAGGCTGAAAATACTGTATGTTTGATCAAGTTATTTACAAATTGATTATCCAAAAAATGAGTTAGAACATTTAACCAATTCTCTATTGTATAAGCAATAAGTGTATTCCATTGGGCTCTATTCAGATTGCCATGTGTTATAGATGGTTTATCTCCTGGCTATGTTCCTATTGACTAGAAAAAGTGGTCAAGTAAAAATGTTCAGTGTTCTGCATCTTTTTGTACAGTGACAGCAGTGTGAATAGTTTATGCTATTTTGTTTGCCTCAATGTCCAGTAACCCACCGTGTGGTCAAAATTACACAACAGTATACAGAAATTTAGATACATGAAGATTTCTTCAAATGCACTCGGCATAAAATTTTAATAGAGTCACTTAATGTAATGTACATGGTTCATTTTTGATTATTGCTTATGGTCATCTGCTTTTTTTAATAAATGAAAAGGACATTTGGTCTTTCAAGTTTTATAAATGAGACTTTATTGATGTCACCACAAAGTCTATTTAGCAGCTGTTCTGGAGTTTTCAATTATATTACATAATCGTTATGAGCAGATGGAGTTTACATGGAATTGTCCAAATTTGTCCAAAATGTTCTGAGCACTTTAAAGAATTCTCATCCATGTTTACTAAAAACAGCAGTTAAGAAAACAATGTCACCTGAGAGGCGTTTCATTATAGATTACCAGTTAAGCTGGATTTATTTCAGTACAGTAAATCATGTATGTGGCCATAATTCTGTTTAATAAAGGAGGTTTAAACAGCCTGATCTACATTACCATGGAAAGTTATCTCCGGTCTCAGTCAGGTTAGTTTTCAGGCTTAGCTTTACCTCAGGCTGAACCAATATTATAATCAGTCTGCCAGAATGAAACACAGTGTTCCTCCCTGAAGGTTCCTCTTTATTGCTGCTCTGTGAACACGATTCAGTTTCCAGTACATGTCAAATGTATCACATTTTGACACATTGTTGTGTACCTAAAATCTGAAACTCATATCTTGTTTTAGTATTTGCCCAGTATTCCAGTCAACATATGTGTTTTTAAATGTACTGCAAGTAAAATAAAGCTAATAGTAAACTTTAACCCATGGCTGAAGCCTCATAGTAACTTTAAATATCACATAAATAAAAAAAAGACAGAAATAAATAAATATATATATATATATATATATATATATATATATATATATATATATATATATTTATATTAAAACTACAAGAGGGGCAGACAGCCAATCTGAAGATATTGAAACAATGTTTTCAGTATATGGAGACTCTTATGTCACTTGTACAAACTAAGTAGCAAAATCCTACTGATAGAGAACTTTATTTTCTAGAAAATGCTAATTATTTAATTTTCTTGCTATGAAATAAATTTGCTGTCCTATAGCCCCTTTGCACGTGACGTCACACTCCACTCGCGCGAATTATGAACGCCATGACGGATGGCCGACACGCTATGCTGTAGACGGACGGCAAGCTAAACGTGTACGTTTTCGTTCGTATGTTTGTGTTCTCACATTCACAATCTGCAGAGTAATCCTCACCAACACAAGCATGCAGAGTAATCCTCACCAACACAAGCATGTGTATGTTGCCTTTCTGTTTTAAATGAGTGATAAATAAAATTATCCTCAACCAGCTAGCTAGCTGCCGTGCTAACCAGCTGTTCCTACTAACAGGTCCAACCCGATGATGACCCACATAACTAACATCATTTATTCACTGACCTAGCTACATATCCAAAAAGGAAAGCCGTTCCCTTGATCATTTAACTTACAAAAAATATCAGTTAAATTAAAGATGACATGGCACGGAAACTGGCTTCAAAAAGGCCAAAAAAACAAGTTAAATGCGGGTCTGCGGAGCTCCTACCCCGGCTAGCTGACGAGCTAGCTGCAGCTAACTTTGGACTGCTCGCTAGCTGCATCGCGTCGTAATATCCACCGGTCAAATCTTAACATAGGCTACACAGCGAATATAATCACAGATAAGAAAATGGCTAGATGTTACAATTGTGTGTGGTTACTACTGATCATAGACACTGCGTGATTTACTGCATGGATTAACGTGTGATAGATAATTAATGACTGCACTTCCCAGAGTTGGGATGCGTTCAGGCATCCATTAAATAGGCACATTGGCACACCCAGTGAACAACGGTATGTGGGTAGCCACGACCGACCATGTCCTCTAAAAACATGGGCTACGTGTTATATAAATCTTTACTTAAGTAAAGAATAGATGTTAATACAAAATAAACCCTAGGTTGATGTCTTATCTTTGCCATTATGAGGTACCTCCCCCTGCCGTTAGCGTAGCATCGCGTACCTGTAACCCAGCCAGCTACCAAGAACTGGTAAGCATCCAGACTTTTAAAAGCTTTGAGATCAGCACCAGTATATGGGGATACCCCGTTTACCACATAGTGTTACAGATCATGTGGACTGAAGTCGGGCAGACTCTGTGATTTAATGAGGTCCGTGAAAACGAAGGGAGGAAGAATTAAGGGTCGGTATCCAATCCTGCTATCTCCAACTTCTCCAAATACTGCTCTTTGTGAGCACCTACCAGATGCCCTACCTCGACCGATAACGACATGACAACTTGTTGTTCAATAGAAGAAGCCATGAAGCCATAAATACAGTTTATTTAGTGTTATGTATTTCAAACTGATTGCAACTATGAAACTTTCCGCTCATCTACTACACTGTTTAGCTTGTTATTGCTGGTGATTTTGCCGTCCATCATGGCGTCGTCACGTGGTCGTGGTCACATGTTTGCAAAGGGTCTATTGGGTACTTCAAAGCTGGTCTACAACTTGCTGCCAAAAGTTCTCTTTCGCTTTGCAAGGTTACCATTTGAGAGGAAATGCGATGTTGAAAGCATATCAGCCTGCCATTAACAGATACAGTATCGGTTGATAACTCAAACTTGCCGAGAACCTAGACACCCGTTTATAGACTCATGCAGTACCCTCGGTTACGGTCCTTACGGTCTTGTTCAGTAGCCTGGTGTGCAGTCTCCTCGTGACAGCCTACCTACCATGTAGCAACATTCACTTCTCTAACTTTTAACTTAACATAACTACCAAGATAACATGACGCGTATTTGTATGTGATGTACTTCTCCATCGATAATGTGTGAATTGTCGTGAACACAATCATCTAAGATGCACCAGAAACAAGGCTTGGTTAATAACTCAAACTTGCCGAGAACCAAGACACCGCTTGATAGACTCGAGCGGCCGGTTGCACGATTACATTTGGTCTCACGTAGCCTGGTGCACATTCTAGGTAGCTCATTTCCTGATTGATTCTACCACCACCACTACAGTGGAGGCACTAATGAGCTAGATTACTACACACACAGTAGCAGAAGAATACCAGCTACACAAAATGGCACGAATGAGGTAAAAGAAAACAACAGGAGTGAGTCGGTTCATTGACGTATGGCACTTTGATTCTCCCGGTTCAGTAACACGAGTTAGGTTAATTAACCAGCTCTTTGGTCAGTTCGTCAACACTAACACAGTATGTCCCATCTATCCTGCTGTAACTGATGGGTGAGTAGTTTCACAACAGAGAACATGAATTCAGAGGTCTGTTACCATGGAGAATCAGATAAAATGGAGTGAACCAGATTTGTGTAAATGTCAACCCTCTATTGTTGACTTACAATCGATAAAGGCAGACATTTGAGGCATTTGGTCTTTTCAAGGCCTAAATCTAATTCAATAATATTTACACTCAGTTCCTGAGCAATTGATATTAATAACTACTGACACAATAACAAACTGTTCTGTAAATGTGTTGCTTCTGAAGTGCGTCAAGTGGCTGGCAATTTTTCATTACATAATTTTTGGGCATTTTAGGCCTTTTTTATACAGGACAGCTGAATATGTGAAAGGGGAGAGAGAGGGGGAATGACATGCAGCACAGGTCGGAACCGAACCCGCTGCCGTACACCCCATGTACTAAGGACTGAGCCTTAGTACATGGGGTGCACGCTCAACCAGGTGAGCCATCCAGGCGCCCCACAATTTAAAGATTTATTAAGGTTATTTTGAGCAAACACTGACAAGATCCAAATAACTCTAAAACCATGGCATTGTTTACTGAGTGATATTTGATTACTTTCTTCAGAAATTGCGATTAATAATGAGGGTTTTGCGAGTTTATCATAGTCATCATTTCTATGTCATTCAGGATTTTATTGCACTGCAGCAGGAATCTCAAATGTCATCAGAAAATGTTCAGGTGTGGGATTTCAGATTTGAGGATGAGAGTCTACATTTACATTAACCTTTTCTGTATATACAGAAAGTAACCAATTCATAAGCAGCCTGTATGCTGGAAGTCACATCTCATTTACAGGTGTTTGTTTATTTTCCAACTGTCCTGGCGTTCCTCTGCTTGGTCACATAACAGCACACAGGCAGCAAGGTCCTATTTGACAGGTGCATTACCCAGAAATCTCCTCTCACCTTGTTTTGTGTCTCTGTGTCCCTTTGGTGATGTACGTGTTGAGGCTAAATGTGTACGTGTCGCTAAGCTCCCAGCTGTGTGGTGGGGGGGGGGGGGGCTCTGCCCTTTAATGCTGTCACTTCTGCAGCAAACAATCACTTTCGTCACTTGCCATAATTAGAGAGGGGACAGTACGTCATGTCACTCTGCCCACACTTCTGTTGTCTGCAGTATCAACAAGCTGTGTCCATACATTCAAAGGACTCACACATGGGAACTTCTATTCTGATCCATCTGCTGGAAACAAAAAGTTTGAATAAGAAGACAAATTTGGCATTCAAATGTATGATCTCTTGAGAACTAAGGTCAAATTTGATAACAACAATTGTACCAGGTTTAGCTACTAACTGCTTAACGCATGCAGTCCCTGGGCAGAAAACCGCAGCCTGCTCACTGTTTTGGTCACACCAGCAACATCTCAGCTACAGAAACAGGTGACAACATTGCATCAGTGGTGGCTTCATATGTTTGAAAAGGAGTAGAACTCAAACAAAACTGACCCTATGGTGTTTGGAAAAGCCAGCACATAACTTGAAGATTCGACTGGACAACGTGTCATGATGTAACCTCTAAGCTGTCATTTCTTATTCAGCACATTTTGCAGTGTGTGGCCTTAAAACTTCCATCAGGTGCAGCCTGACCCATGTGGTTAGACAGTTGGTAAGGTTGACAGCAACTGGGACCTTCGCCATAACGATGCCTGCTCTGAGATACCTTCTGTCCTACCTCTAACCCCCTGACACATCAACAGGAAGGCATGTTAATCTCATCTGTAGCCACAAACACATTTTGCCTGTGCAGTGTACACGTGACAACACACTGATGCTTACAGGCAAAACTCTACTATCATATCGAAATATATTATATGGATATTGTAATATTTGAAAGAAATTCCAATATATGTAAAGTAGAGCGGAGCAATACGGAAAAAAATCAAATATCATGATATTTTTGACCAAATACATTGATATTGTAGGGTTGACTATTGGTGCTTTCACAAAACATTTACACAAGGAGATTTTTGATAAATTATCACCAATAATGTGGATACAATGACTGAGTGGGTAAAGGCAAATAATAAAGATTATTTCTTTTTTGGGGGGCATTTTAGGCCTTTATAGGACACCTGAAGACATGAAAGGGGAGAGAGAGGGGGAATGACATGCAGCAAAGGGCCGCAGGTCGGAGTCAAACCCGCGGCCGCCCTGTCGAGGAGTAAACCCCTATATATGGGCACACGCTCTACCAGGTGAGCTACCCAGGCACCCAAAGGCAAATAATAAAACAGCTAGTAACTCTGGTGAGTTCAGAAAATTACATTACTTTACTGTAATGCAGCCTTTAAAACCAGGAAAAGACAACACTTGTTACGATATCCAAAATTTAAGACGTTATCCAGTCTCATATATCGATGTCGATATACTGCCCAGCTCTAATTTAAAGTATGCATAATAATAATTTTTTGTCGATGTGTTTTTAATATCTTTTAGCCTTGAAAACCAAAACACATGTCAGAAAGCAACAGCAACAAATAAATGTTTGTGTATAGTGTTTAGAATGCAGCACATCTCCATGCAGGTCAGGCTCAGCCAGATGCTCATGAATACAGTTGTAACTTGGAGACCTGCATGGGAAGTTATGCATGGTGAAGTTTTGGAAAGCTCAAGGTCACTTCCTGTTTATTTGCACTTGGTCACATACTTGCTGTCAAGCCGCTGACCCACAGTTCTAGCTGTGGCATATCAACATGACAGTTACTGTATTTCATTTTAAATTCATTTGAATCATCAATTTGTTTTTCCAAGCCTCATTAAAACTGAGAGGGCTATTTTAGTAAACGTACATACTTTATTCTCCTTGGATTGTTGACCACTAATTACACAAGGTTACACCACAATTAGGCAGGTAATAAAATAATCTAAATCATGTAACCCTTATCTCATGTTCTCAGCCCCTCAACACTGTGTTCGCTGGTTTGGAAAGAAAAAGGCAGACACTGTCAGTGTAGCTCAAGCTAGCAAATACAAAAGAACAAAACCAAATTGTATGTTCTTCAATGGAGAAGAATTCAAAAGACTCACTGTACTGATATTAGGTAAATAAGAGGTGTACTTTTATCACAGTGGAAATGGATGACATGAGAATACTGTAGGTAGGAAATAGATGCCTTTGTGTAAGTATAGTAATCAGCACTGAACTTTTTTCAAAGCCATAATTAGTCTGTGTCCGTTGTCACTTCCATTACCCTCCCTCTCTTTCTCCACGTTCTGTGGGAGGAAAAAAAAAAAAACAGTAAAAAGAAGAGAATGGAAACCAAAAATAAAACATGTTCTTGTGATCATTAAAATGAGAAAGCGGAGGAACAGCTGCTTACAACAAAATAAACACATTAACACCAATGCTCCACAGTGCGCAAACACAGAGGCCCAAGGAGACAGCTGTCCGCCTTTAATTACAATGATGCTCATCTTCTCTATCACTCTTTTACAGCATTCTCACAACTTACTGGACTTCCTTGCCTTATTTTAGATATCTTTGCATCTTCATTTCTTTTGCCCTGTGTTGCTACATTATTACTCTAACTGTAATACTTTCATCCTAGATGTGAAGATCAACACCACTCTCAAAAGCTGTCCATTACATTTGAAGCTGCAGACAGCGGCTGTTTAACTTAGCTTAGCATAAAAACTAAAAAACAGGGGAAACAGCTAGTCACAAAATCCTCGGTAAGCGCTATAGTATAGTATGCAAAAATGGAAGTGTAAAAATAACAAGTTGTGGTTTTGATCTTCTTATCTAACTTTTGTCAAGAAAGCAAATATGTGTATTTCCCAAAATGTCAAACTTTGAAAACATAGATATTTTCTATATTCTACTTCCCATCAGAAAATGTACACCATCGCAATCTTCTACTCAGTCCTTCCAGAAAAATGAGTTTTTTTGTGATTGTTGCGGGCAAAAATCCTTGATTATGCGGCATGTTTTCTTAAAAAATGTGATGGAATATGCGGGATATGTATGCAATTTTATGCGAGGAAATTGCAGGAACTTGCAAAAATTGCGGTTTCATGGCGGGGTTTGCAGCTTTTCGATGATGTTCACGTCGCGTAATTACGTCACTTCATAACGTTCCCATGGCAACAGGGGAAAATGGCTGCTCTTGTGTGAAGTTAACGCAACATTTTTCAACTTTCTGCTATGATATATGTGACTTTTTTGCGACGAAAATGCGGGGATTATGAAATCATGCAAGCCCCGCATATTTTGCGCAACTATCGGCAATTTAAGCGGCGAAAATGCGGCCCCCGCATAAATATGCGGACTTTGGCTGATTATGCATTGAATTACGCGTTCGCATAAACACGTTTTTCTGGAGGGACTGACTACCACACACTCTTCAAAAGTCCTAAAGAATACTTTCCAATCTTTTCATGTTAGAAAATGTTTTTCTGAGACAATTTTGAAGATTTTAGGATAGTGAAGCCCCCTGTGCAGTTTACCCTTTTTAAAGTGCAATTTCTCTTGTACATACAGGTTGGCAGATAAAAGCTTACTTTAAAGTTCCCCTGGGGTCTAGAGAAAAGGATTGGGATTATGTACAGCATATTGTTCCAAGTAAAAATGCAGCCAAATGAAGAACAGAGAGAATGACAAATGAGGAAGAGGCCTGTGTTTTACAGGAATGATGCTTAATTACATACAAAGCTGCCATTTAGAGCCCATTGTCCTCCCTGAATGTTGGCAGCCCTCAGCACAATGTGTAGACTGCATCCTTCCCTTCGCTTTCTTGATTTGTTTTCTTTCCCCATTTTCAGGGTTATACAGCATAGCCTTTATAATTTCCCCAGTAATCAGTCTGTTCTTTTTTTTGTGGCAAAACTTTAATCAAACATCTCATAGCCTCTACCAGCCAGAAATGTGTTATTACAACAGAAACACAAAAAATCATGCAATTATTCTCAGAGGACCTATCCCTCCTCTCCGCTACAGCTGCAGAAAAAAGGGCACTATTCCAAACACGTCGTTCGCCTCCTCCTCTTTTCTCTTCTCTTTCCTTTCTTCTGTGTTAAATAAGACCACCCTTCCCAAATCATGACAAATGATGTAAAGATGTGTTTTGTAATGTACATTATGTAGAAACACTCAGAACAGTAGGTCACTGCTCTCCTCCTCAATGGAAACTTCACCTTATAATGAGGGTGTATCCTATAATTGCATGTCATTTGTAAAAAGGTTAACATTTGAGGTTTATAAACTAAATGTAATTATAGATATCCTTTATTTGGCATCTACTAATTAAGTGTCAGAGAGAACAAAAGTAACTGAAGCAAAAGGCTGTGCCTTTATTCCTCTTAATTTCCAGAAAAAAGGTTTTATGGTATGGTAGGGTATGGTGGAGAGGGGGCGTTATACATGCAAAACTAAAATTATTGACCAGTCATGTGCTAACTATATTGGCAAAAAGGAAACTCATGGAACGTGTCTGATTTGATGGTAACAAACTGCATCAAAATGGTCTTTAAAATAAATTGCCCTCTCCTAAAACATGTCACATTTCGACATCAAATACAGTGAGGCTTCCAATTGACCCAGATAGTAAAACAACAAAAACCTGGAAAATTCAAACTTTTTTTTATTTTTATAGCTAAAACATAAAAGGCACACAGAGCAGAAGACACATGTATATAGAGGCAGGCACTGCATGTATGGCTTAAAGGGGTGATTGAATGCAAAACCGATTTTACCTTGTCATAGTTGAATAATGACAGTTTAGTGGGTAACTAGGACATACATAGAACCTCAAAATCCCATTGACACCTCTTTCCTCTGCAAATCTCACAATTTGAAACTGCCTCTGAAAATGGGACGTCTCCTCCTCATTTGGCTCTAGTCTCTATCTTTGTCACGCCCAAACATTTACATAGGCTATACCACTGATCTGAGGTCAGCTTAGTCTTCTGAATAGTTCGCGCAGATCTCAGAAATTGTATACATTGTTCATCTGCTATTTTACCACAAAATTCACTTCTGAGACTTTTTTATGCGAGAAATCAACTATGTAGAGGTCAAATATGGGCCATTTTCCGAAAAATGTATGTCTAATTGAAAATTTTGTCCGACTGTGTGTCGGAGTTCAGCGGCCGGTGCTGCCTGTGTTGCTGCCTCGCCGCCCGGCCTGCCTTCCTTCACAGACCCTGGCCTGCTGTGAGGAAGATGGAGCTCCATCACGGCTGGCAAACGCCTCTGCCCTGACAGAGTTCCAGGGCCTGCAGCTCCCCTCTTCCTGCGAAATGGCCGGTGTGTGTGAGTGAGAGTGCGGTAGGCGAGCTTGTTACGCCAGCAATCTCTTACCACAGGTTCCAGTTAATCTTATAATGTGTGTAATTATAATGTGTTGAGTTATTTAAACAAACGATTGGGGAAATAAATGCCTCTTGTCCGCGAGTCTCATTGATAGAGCCTGCGGCTGGATGGAGCTATATCAATGAGAGCTAGCTAGCCTCCTCTTAGAATTCCTCTGAAATTCACAAAAATGCATTAAATTGAAATCGGAAACCATTGTTAGCTTTATAAGACCTTGGGGTAGATGTTTACATAAGTGGCGTGACGAAATTCAAACTGTAAATATACTCTAATTACGCCGAAAATGAAGCTAACTAGCTGCGATCTGTACACATAGGATTGAAGGGACAGTCGCAGCTAACGAAACCCCTAATGTTCACAAAAATTCATTAAATTGAAATCAGACACCATTGTTAGCTTTATAAGACCTTGGGGTAGATGTTATATAAGTGGCGTGACGAAATTCAAACTGTAAATATAGCTACTCTAGTTATGCCGGCAGCTGGCAGCCAGCCAGCTCTGCGGAGCTCCGTGGAGCTCCATGGAGCCCCGAGTATTCCAGTAGTCCAGTACCCAGGGAAACGGTGACTTTCACTGGGTATGGACGTTGCCGCTTTCTCATCAGACTGTGTGGAGCTCCTAGCTAAAGTCTGACACGTCTTACCAAATTTGCAATTAGCCATAAATTTTCGTAAAACGGCCCATATTTGAGCTTTATATAGTTGATTTCTCGCTTAAAAAAGTCTCAGAAGTGAATTTAATAACGAAATAGCCCGACAAACAATGTATAACTTTGCAGTGTCTGAAATATGAGACCTGGGGTCTCATTTATAAAACTGTGCGTAGGATCCTTACTATAAGTGTACGTACGCCCAAAAGCCCAAAATGGCGTACGCCGAAAAAAAGTCTGATTTATAAAACCGTAAGCAATGTTCCATTTATTAATCAGAGATTACCTACAAGCGTGCGTATGTGGATCAGCCTCTTATCCTGCCCTGTACACGCCCATTTTTAACCAGAAATAGTCAATGCAAAGCACTTTGTGAATGCTGATCAGTGTATGAATGACAATGGCAGTTGTTACACCTTATCATGATGACTGGCGGAGAAAAAGCAAAAAAATTCTCAGACGTTCAGGAATTGCTGCGGATTGAATTATAATTTCGGCCTGTTCTTGCACAGTGTATGGAACCCGGATCTATAGACTAGATATATTAATAATACGTCCAAAATGGCAGGCATTACGGCACTCGGGGACAGCTTCGATATACCAGACCTATATGATAAGATTTAACAGAACTATATTATTTCCAAACAAGCCTTACTGATAAAGTTGAAGATTATATATAATATTTATAAAAAACAACACTTGGCTGTCTGCCATTTCCCTCTGGAAACAGCTGGTTTTCCCCAGAGTGGCGAGGACCTGTATTTGGACCGGGATGGCACAGCTCCGGCGCGTTGCCCACTCTACTGGACCCAATTCAGTGCATAGATCCAAGAGCTCAGCTTTAGGGAATCTAAATCGGCATATTAGCCAGTCATCGTCATGGTCCCTGAAGTCTCTTTTTCTCCTGATTCTTCCATTGGGGTTAGTCCTCCTGCAGGGCCAGCAGTGCCATCATGCAACATTACGCACGGGTTCACTGCAGTATTTATGTTTACAACAATTTGTGATTGTTAACACCTTTCCAACACAGCATCAACTAGTGGTATCCCCCCCCACCCAAGATACAATCTGAAGACGAAAGAGAGTGTAATAGGCAAACACACTTTTCTTCATGCAGGTTTTGTTATGAACAGTATTAAAGTTCGGACTGATAACGAGGACATTAAGGGTAAAGATTGCGCGAGAGCTTAACTGCTGTATTTCCAGACTTTGATATTTGATGATATATGCAGAGTATTAAAGACAGATATTTAGTTATTTACACTGTGTTCTGCTGTTATCTAATGCTGGGTATTTGATGTTATCCTGTATTCCATGCAGTGGGGCCATCTCATCCTCCTGCGCTCCGTAACGGACAATGTAACTGCGAGATAGCATCAATTAAATATTAAGAAAAAAAAAATGTATTTAAGATTTGAGTTGGAGGTGTTTATGGAACAGTTATCACTCAGTACAAATGAAATAACACTGCTGGATTTAATCTTCATGGTAACGTGGATGATATGTAGTGAAAAAATGTGCGAGGCATCAATATTTATATTTTTTTATTTATTTATTCCCATTTACTTTCTGCAGTCTGACTTCAGTTCACCACCTCACCATCTGCGTCTCCAATTCCTATTTTGTCTCCAAAATGTGCGTACGCATGGGTCAGAGTTTGCGTAGAGGACTGCACATTCTCCCGTCAAGTTTGTTTTTTATAAATCACAACCTTTGTGTGGGAAGTGGCGTGCGCACATTTTCAGCCCCATTTTGTGCGTACGCCACGTTTATAAATGAGACCCCTGCTGTCTCGTCTCCAATGTGTTTCTATGGGGTTCGCTCAAACCAATCAGCGCGCAGCTCATCTAAATATTCATGAGCATACCATATTTGGAAGAAAAGCTCTTGTTCCAAATAGAGCCATATTCACAGGGTAGTTAAGGGCCTAATAAAATAGCATTTGGGCAATTTTCAGCCCAACTAATGTTACATATCCTGTGTGTAGGAGACTTTAAGGAACAGTGTAAAATACCCTATATAATCACTTAATCACCCCTTTAAAGTGCTCTCAGTGCCTGAAAGGGAAGCTTAGACATTGTCTCCTTGTTGATAATGCAACAGTTACCATATGTTATATTTTACTTTGTGTAAGCTATTGTTGATTTGTGCACTAATAAGCCTTCGTAAATATTTTGACTTTTTGCAGCCATGTGTCTGTAGCCCAAACAGAGATAATCCTCATTAAGGTACTCAGTCAACAGTTTTGCTAAATTGACACGTTTTGTCCTTAGACTATAAATAGTAATATTAAATCCTAACAGTCTATGGTTTTGTCAAAGCATATTTAGAAAGACTATTTCCTAGGCCCCCAGCTTTCTTTTCTTTATGAAAAAATACATACAAAGTTTAGTTTTTTCAAATCAACCATGTAGCAGCTTTGACACTACAAACCCAATTTAGGGTTATTGTGCTTGCTCATCTCATGATGAAGATAAAAAAAAGATTTGCAGCATTGGCACCATATGAGTGTGTGAGTAGGAGACATACTCTTTATTATTACAGTTGTTTTTGGTCAAACGGTTATTAAAGTTTACCTGGTATTTATTTAAATAAGATATTAGCCTGATGATTTGAATGCCATTAGGGCAAAGGGTTCAAAATGAAAACTAGACCATTTCAAAGAGAATTGCACTCACGATACTCTGAGCTTATCAGAAAAGGAAATAATGTGACATTTCATATAGGCCTAAATGTTACAGTAAGGTGGAAAGGTGGAGTTACTTACCACAAAAACTAAGGTAACGTTATGTTTTTATAAAGTTTGATATGGCCAAACCCATCACATATGTACCATGTTTGTTTAGTCCGCATGGTGTCCCGTTTGGTTGACGTTTTAAGCCAAACACTGCATGTTTTAAACATGCTGCTTTTGAACACACCCCTAGCATGCTCTCTCAGCGGTAGATTTGGATTGGATAGACTTCTAGCTTGAGGAAAATGGGAGACGACTTGGGTGACGAGTGGTGGACGCACGAGGGTAATTCAGGTATCTTGCTTAACTTTAGTATCTTGTTTTTTCTGAAACGTGTGGTCCGGGAGATTTTGGTGTGTCCTCCTGATAAGCGAGCTCTTGACTTTAGCTTGCAGCTGAGCTGTCTCGAGAAATGTCAGTTGCTAAGCTAATGTTAGCTAAGCCGCAGCGCTGTTAACTTTAGCTTCATTCTGTGAACCGTTAACGTCAGTTAAGATAAAGTTAGTGACAAGTGTGCCACACAAAGTACCAGCGAGTTTTTGTATAGCTTACCTGTGAGTTGTTAGGACAGTGGATGTTAGCGTTGGTAGAGTTGTTACGAGCAGAAGGTGTGTAAACACGTGTGTTAGTATGTCTGTGTGTGGATCATGACAGAATAGGATTATGGTAACGTTAATGTTGCTCTAACGTTGTCTGCCATGCCCTGTAAAAAAGTTACCTTCCCTTGAACTTCACAGCTATCTCACCTCTATACATAACTTATTGCATTTATTCATCATCATCTCCATACATCAAGGGAGAAAGCTCCCTGCGGCTATTCCTTGCATAACTTCATGCACTCTGCATACCAATAGAGGGCAGTCCTGTACTTTAAGGATGGACGTTACTGGCCTGATTGCTTTGGACAGCAGTGCTGCTGCGTTGCCGAGCAAAATATGTTAGTGTATTTTCAGGAAGTTTTAAAAAGAAATGTTCATATTTAGCACACATAGCCTACTCGCTTTATCTCTCACTTGCATACACACGCAAACCAGTGGTGGAGAGTAACTAAGTACAATCTTGATGTACTTTTACTATACTTGAGTTTTACCATTTTAAACTACTACATCTACTCCACTACATTATACTTCTACTCCAATACATTTCAGAGGGAAAATTTTGTACTTTTTACTTCATTATATTTATTTGACAATTTTAGAATACAATTTTACACAGAAAACGCGTTTCTAAAATGACATTTGTTAAGGGTTGATCTACCAAATAGTAATGTGTAAAGTATGGTACAGTACATACTTTACACAGTACAGTAATAATAATCAGATCATATTGTTGTATATGATATTGTAACATCATAATGACAGGGGCTGTTCTGCTGCCTAATGAGTACTTTTACTTTTGATATTTTCAGCTCTTTTGTTGCTTTTACTAACCCTTTTACTATTATTAGGCCAGTCAATGTGTTCATTTTGAATGCAGAACTTTTTGTTCTAGTATTTTTACAGAGTGACCAAAATACTTCTTGCAACACTAACACACACGCACAAACAATACTCACCAAGCTCAGTACTTGTGTACTTTAATGTAGAAGAGGAAAGTGATACAAATTCACACATTCTGGTAAATAGAAAGCATGATTAATTTTAAGGTAATGTTTTAGCAATTCTTTTTATTTACCCTTATTGGCCCCAACCGCACTAAGCCATATGCATAATAATATAACATGTAAATTAAGGTCTACTTCCTTTTTTCTCCAATCTTCCTCAATCAAACTTCACAAGAACGTTTATGCCTTACAAGTTCCCAGTTTTAATGATGGTAAGATGTTTGTACATTACCTGTTGACAGTCGTGTAGCCGTTTACCTTTTACAGGTGAGCAAATTGACAGATTTTTAACTTGTGTGTGGCACCACTTTCTTTTAATACAAGAGAACTTTGTAACACATGTCCTAGCTGCAGAAGGTAGAATAAGAAAAAGCCAACATTTGAAGTAGTGAGACCTCTTCCTGCAGCTCTCCCTCTGCCCCCCTCTGTCTAGCCCCTCCCATCAGATGAGTGACAATGCGCTGGCTTCATACACCAGCTCTCCCGACTGTTTTCACAGCAAATGTCCACTCCCATGACAATAAACTGGGCTACTTTTATACACAATTTCATTCCTATGTGTACTGTATATAAATTGATCACAATAAAGTCTTTTATCCAATTGTTCATCCCTGACTTAGCCGTAGCCCTGAGTTTTTGACTATAGTAAACATACATTTAAGCAAAGGAGCGTGCCCTGCATATCTGCATTAGCAGAACAGCCAATAGGAACGCTCTCTATCTCTGAAATGACCTGTAATTGGTCAAAGTCTCCCGCAACGGTTAGATTTACTAAAGCCTGAATAGAGCCAAGGATGAGGTGCAGAAGTGTTTCTCTCAGACCACTTTAATTATTATGTATATTGAATTATTATTATTATTATTAAGGAATGTTTGCCCAACAACACCATGGTGTAATGAGCTTTGATCACTATGCATTTTGCCCTTTTGTCAAATTCATATAAAAGAACAATACCCTAATTATATAAATCCGTGGACTCTTTATATTGAGAGATTTGTGCAGCTCTTTGTGTTTCTAAGTTGGCCTTTTTACTCTGACTGACAGCCTATCCTTACTAGAATTTGTATCACACAGCTGCTTGACAGAAAAAGCTGTGAGGCTGACGGAAAATTGACAAGACGTAATAAGAGAGTTGAAGCCTGTTAGTGCGTGGGACTGACTTTGAAGTCTTAGGAAATCGAGATAAGCAGTATGACTTTTAAGGGGGTGTGTTTTGTGGCTAAATGCTCGCGCTAATTAAAGAGTCGCATGAGGCCTGAGAGCTCTGTCACGCTCCAGTCTGACCTAAAGTGTCATCAAATGCCTCATCTGGTTTCCACCTTGCCAACTGGTGATGTCAGTGTGGCTAATGTGTCTCCATGTTTGTCATCATATACCTGCTATGCCGGCTCTCTGCCAGCCTCTGCTACCAAAATGTCCCCCAATACTGTCAGCTAGTTTCTTATTTAGATTAAATGGCTCATCCCAATTTTATTAAAGCTATTTAATAGGCTATTTATTTTTGCCACATTATGTAACCATTTATTTTGTGGTGTTGAGCTTTAAAAAGGTTTTAGGGTTGATACTAGTCTCCAGTGTATAAAATGAATTGGCTGACCTAAAGACAGATAATCGCCAAGCCGTTTATTTATAGAGCACATTTAAAAACAACAAATATTGACTCAAGTGCTTTGCAGAGAGACAATATTATGTAGGCCTAATTGATGATTACAATCAAACAAAGAGGATATGTAGCATACAAGCGTAGAATAGATAATACTGAATAATTCAAAATTATTAATAAATTGGTTCCTGTCACCCTCTTGCCTCATGTATGAGGGTTATTTTGGAAACACTGATAATATATTTTAAAAACAATTATGTATGCTGCTTATTAGTGTGCTAAATCTTTTTATTTTCCATTATATTTGGCAACCATATCCATCTTACCTTTTAATATTCTGGATAGATCTCCTGCCTCCTTTACCTGCGTGCCTTACAGAGCAGTTTGCTCAATTAAAGCTTAAACCTTGTTTAACAACAAAGTTGTAAAAATTGGTGTTTGTTTGTATCGGATTATCATTTAAGTGACACTCAGACCACTAACCAGTTTTGACTCTGGTGTACTTTCATGTCCCACATGCATTTCACAAACAGGAAAATCTGATAAAGAAAACGGGAAATTTTTAAAAAGAAGGCATATCAGCACAGCCATGAAGTAAACTGTATCATGTGTCTGCATTGGGAGGCTAAGCTGGCAGGAGATGACCTGTGCAGAATGCTTTGCCTGCTGTAGCAACATAAGTGGCTAACCAAACAAGACTGACCAGCAATAGCTTACTATAGGCTGCTCTTTGCTTGCAACTTGAACCAAGTTTTTGACAGTAAAGGAGTTAATGGATTAATGCAAAAGTTGAAAAGGGATTTAATCGTATATCAGTTGTCAGCTTTAAATGTGTTAAGACTTTGATAATAATATATATTTGTGCTCAGAATAGAAAAGGCTTTTAACAGTCCATCCACCATAAAACCAGAACAGACCCATCACCACTAGGTGTTCCAAGTTTTATTGTGTCAGAATAACATGAGCTGAGTTTTGTCAGTGCACACACACACACACACACAGAGAGGAATTTTGCTGTGGTTGAGATAGTGGGTGAACCGTTTAATCAGACTTAGCAAACGTATAAACCTTTACTTTCCCAGTAATTGTAGTTTTCTCCCTTCAATTCATTTTAAAATGTTTCAAATGAATACATCTGTGCTTGATGTGTTGTGCTTTGCAGTGTGGACTTGGCCCTAGAGGAAGAAAAAAAAATAATCAAACCAGCTTTTTTTGTATTTTCTGATTCCAACTGTTTTGCATTTAAACTGTCTGTCAACTACTCCATTAGCTATGTTGATGCCAAGTATTCACAGTGAATTAATAAAATCAACACAAACACTTTTAATGAACAGTAAGAAAAAACATGAATGAAACATAAAATTGTAAAAGCACATCAAACATTTGGTTGCGATGATGTCTCACTTAGCTCTCATACAGGCACTATACACACGTCATACAGGCTATAAAGGATTGTTCAAGTCAGTAAGTCTAAGGACACCCTAACGAGACCGAGTAGGGTTTACATAGGCTCTAATAGGACAAATACCACAAAGCATCTATTTCATGATTGTTACAAAATACATCAAACTGGGTTCTCTCGAGGTTCTAGAGAAAGTGATGTGTTTTAGTTGTCTAGTCCAGGAATGTCACAGAACATAATACTGTTTGTTCAGAATATACATTTTCACCTAATCGCAAAGGCCACTCACTATTCTATTTGGAGAATGTGAAGCTGAGGAGGTAGCTGGGGATATAGTGATGCTACTTGTAATCTTGCCAACACCTTTGACATGATAGTCATTGGTGAGCACTTGAGTCCTTTGCTCATGTCGGAGATAGTATGGCCCAACAGGCTGTGGGATGCTGTGGGCCATACTATTAAGAGACTGGATATATGGGCTCCCCACATGGATATGAATCTTGTTATCCTCTGTGGCGATGATACTTGGGCCTGTGTCGGTGCTCTTGGACCTCTGATGTTGCCAGCTATTCTGCCGCACCGCTGTCTTGCAGAAGACAGTCTGATTTGCAGCCTCCGTTGGCTCTGGAGAACAGGTCCTGACTGTTACGATCTGAATGGGGGAGTTGCTGTGATCGGGTGTCGCTGAGCGTGATGAATTTGGACTTAACACCCGAGAGATTGATGTACTGTCAAGTGGGGAGACGGTGCGGTCAGGGCTCGACGGTGGGGTTTTGGTATTAACTGCGGACAGAGCTGAATTCTGGATGATGGTTATTCTCTGTTTAGGTGAGGCTCCGCTTGTTGGAATGACAGCTGTGCTAGTGTAGGACGTAGTTGCGTCTCCAGTGGGGCTGCTAATCTCGAGTGTGGCTGTGTTGAGTATATGATGTGGCGTTACTTTGATGTGCAAGGGCTGCCCTGGTGTGTGTGTTAACATCATCACCTCTCCATTAACCGTTTGGTGCAAATCTACGGTATTGGCTGAATGGCTGCTATATTGGCATATGTTGTTATTTGCACAGTTCAAGCTGTTAAGGTTGTTGACAAGAGAGCTTCTGTTTATGATTTCTGTGTTTTGGTTTGGGTCCTCATCCTCGTTTTCTTCATCTAGTTTATCGCTGTAGTCAGGCGGCAGGCTATCTGTTGGCTCAGTCTGAACCTCTTTGGTGGTCTGACGGAGGTCTGAGAAGTGTTGTCTGTTAGCACCAGGTGTACGATTCTTGATTAGTCTCTGCCTGTCTAGCTCACTACTCAGTTCCTTCATCTCTCTGGCCAGCTCTCTGTTACTGGCTTCCTGCTGGGTCAGTTTCCTCTGCAGCGTGGAGTGATCCGCCTGAACCCTGCAGATGGACTCCTCAGTCCCCATCAGCTTCTGGAGTTTCTCCTTCAGGGTGTCTACCTCTCTGCCTAATAGTCTGGACTTAACCTGCTCCTTCTGAAGACGGCAAAGGAGAAGATGTTCCTGGTTGACCTCCTGCTTCTCTGCCTGCTCATACCTGGAAAGCTCTCTCTTTGCCACTTCTAGCTCTTCTGTTAGTGCCTGGGACCGCTTCTGCTCATCTTTGAACCTCTTTTGCAGGGACTCAAAGTCCTCTTCCACATTCATCAGTTCTCCCTCCAACACCTCCTTGTCCTGTAGTCTCTTTTGCAACCTATCTAGCTCCCGGGTCAGTTCCTTGACTTTATTGTCCTCTGCTTGGCACTGATGGTTAGCGTTGTTTGGATAAGAGCTGTGTGTGTACTTCTCCTCTTTTTCTTTCCTGTTTTCCAAGATTTGTAACCTTTTTCTCATGATGGTTATTTTACTCTGCAGCTCTGCGCTCCTCTCCTCCTCTGTTTTTAGTCTGTCTTGGAGCTCATGTTTTTCCTTTGCTATGCCTTTAATCCTTTCCTCTAAATCTGCCTTAGACCTCAGTGCCTGGTGCCTCTCCTCTCTCAGTCTTTCTGTTATTGTTGCCAAATTACTTTGCTCATTTCTTTTGCCCTCCTTCCTGTTGAGTTTTTCCTCAGCCTGTTGGAGCCTCTCGGCCATGTTCTTTCTGTCCTCCACCAAAGCTACAGTCAGTGACCTGAGCTTGGCCAGGTCCTGCCTAATCACCGCCTCACTCTTTTCCAGTTGGCCCTCAACGGCCTCCAGCTCTCTCACTCTCACTTTCAGAGTGTCAAGCTCACCATACAGCATCTTGCTAACCTCTCTCTCTCGCTCCAAGCTGCCCATCAAAATACTGCAGTCTTGTTTGCTCTTACCTAGAGCCTCCTCTATCCTGTCCAATTCATTGATTCTGCCATTGAGTGTATCCACCTCAACTTTCAAGCTACGGCAGTGGCTTGTCTCCCTCGCCAGTCTGCAGTCCAGGTCTCGACACTGGTCCCACATGCGTATCAGCTCCTCGTCCTTTCCCTCCATTTCCACGACCCTTCTCCTCAGTAACTCGACCTCTGACAGCATGCTTGGGGCTGTCATGGTGTTCTGGCTTTGGTGGAAGATGGAAACCTGATTATGGTGCAGGGATTTGAGCTCCTCCTTCTTTGCGCTGGGGTAAGCGGCACTGACCTCCTGCTTGATGTTGTCAGTGATGGCGGTCAGTTCTTTGACGCGACGCCTCTGCTCCTCCAGCAGCTCGCTCAGACACTGTTGCTCACTTACAACCAGCAGTGCAAAAGCCTTCAGCTTGGTCAGCTCGTCCTTTAGAGTTGAAACCTCCTCTTTACTTTTCTTCTCCTTTTTAGCTCCTGGTATTCTCTCTCCTTTAAAATCTTGCAGAGCTTGAGTCTGTAAAGAAAAACAAATGCCGCTGATGTCAATCTGAATGTTGTGGCATGGTTTTATTGTGTAATTGACTCCTATTTCGGCCTCCCAAGAACCTCTTGGCCACAACTTTTAGACCCAAATAATTTCCTAAGTTGTGTATTTCAAGCATAAACATTTATTTCAATTTTCATAATTTAAATCACAATTTCCTCCCTACTCTTCCTCCATAACTTCTACAGAAGCTAGTAATACTTTATTTTCTCTTTTGTACATCGATCTGTGTGTGTCCATACTTGTAAACCCTAAAACATGTAGATATGTCCATATAGTTTTGCACTTTTCTCCAGGCAGCATGCGTTCTGTAGGATGTTTAGACTATCGTGGCAGATGGTCCCTTGGCAGGGAGTGTTTGTTAATTAGGAAGTTCCTCTACCCTTGAGTACCCTCCTCCTGGGCACCTTGAATGCCTTATCATTTCCTGCTAGGAGAGGCAGCATTTCCCCCCTCTTTCATAAGTAATGACCGACTGGCTACATTTACCAAGTGCTGTCACTTCCCACATTTCCA